>NW_005842154.1:1856214-1889834 GCF_000455745.1 Alligator sinensis | reverse complement strand
TGCCCACACACTAGGTCCCAAGAGCCAGCCAGGGGCAGGGGCAAGGGCAGGGACAGGGACAGGGAGTGGGGGCACATGCAGCAGAGCTTGCCTGGATGGTGCAGGTGCAGATGCAGATGCAGATGTGATCTGCCCATCCCCCATCCAGCTCGAAGCTTCCCCCACAGGCTCCACATAGGGCCAAGCCTTGCCTGCTCCTGCCTGGCCATCTGCAAGTGGCCAGCCCAGTGGGTGGAAGGCAGCTGGGAGCAGAAGCCCTACACACTAAGGAAGAAGCTTCCCAGCTGCAGCATCTCCCCCCCACCCCACCTGGCTGAGCATATGGTGTCTGGCACGCGTGCCCACACTGCCTGCTTCCCAGAACAACGCAGCAAGAAGAGGAGGAGGAGGAGAAGGAGAAGCCATTGGAGGCAGGGGGAGCTGAGCAGTACCTGGGCAGCTGCAGCTGCACTGGGAGCAGGCCCCCTGGGAAGCTGGGCACCTTGGCTGGGACTGGGGCAGCCAGGAGCATGGTGTGGGCTGCTTCAGGTGGGAGCTGGAGGAGCTTGGCCCCATGCAGAGCACTGCAGGCAGATACAATCAATTGGTGGGAGCCTGCCTGCAAGCTGGAGCCAATCAGTTGGACAGCTGGATGCAGCCCACAAGCCACATTTTGCCCACCTCTGATGGGAAAAGATGGAGAAACAGACAGACGGAGATGTGTTAGTATGAAGAACTGCAGTCGAAAAAGAGGTTACTTTGCTCTGGAACTCACCATAGCTATGTTATGCAGAAGCAACAATCCCATTTTAAGAATGGTTTTGGCTCACTAATCCCGCACAGAGCCCCACCTGGAATGTCCTTGACCAACCAGGATGTGAATGGTTTAAAGCAGGGGTGTCAAACACGGGGCCTTGTTGTCTGGCCCTCAGTGCAGGCCCTGGGTTAACCCAGACTGGCACTGCATGCAGTACCCATTCCAACCATTCTGAGAACTGTGCACATGAGGCGCACACCCTAGGTGCTGCAGGACATGCTCCACGCACAACGCCTGCTCCAGCTGGTCTGGAATAAGCACTGCACGTGGTGCCCACAAGCACTGCATCCAGTGTAGACTGCAGGCTGGCTGGTGCAGGCACCACATGCAGTACAGTCCTGGACCAACTGCTAGGGACGCCATGTGTTACACAGATCCTGGAACAGGAGCCACATGCACCAATCTTGGTGCTGCATGTAGTGTGGTGACTTCTCCAGCCAGTCTGGGATCTGAGCGGCACAGGGTGACTACCTTGGCTGCTCAGTTCAGACTCCAGAGTGGCTGGAACAATCACTGTAGGCACCAGATCCAGCATGGGAGTGAGGGGGGAAGAAGGGAAGGAGCCCATGGACTGGCCCAATCTGTCCCATGAGCCACCCTTGTGTCAAAGGACTGAAAACGCCAAACTAATTTTCTTATAAGGCAGAGGGAATGGTACAGAAAGTTGACCCAGCTGGATCGTTCTTCAGAGATGGGTAAATCATGCTTCATGCAAGTTCTGTGCACTGACTGTCCATGGGAATATCCTGCAGCCAAGACCTGGGTGTATTCTATGAGGATATTAGCCCTCCTGTCGCATGACATGCTTTGGGTTCCCGGCAAACATTTATGCTTACAAAGCTTCCCCTCTTGCTCCCATGCCATGCTCCAGCTTCCAACCCTGCCAGGAGTGGCTGTGTACCTAGAGGCTCTGTCAGTAGAGAACTGTTATTGAAGACAATGAGCCAGCTTCACCGTCAATCACAGACACCTCAGCCCCAGGTTGGCTCACCCCTTCCCCACGATGCTTGAGCCTGAACCCCCCCGGTCAGCTACGACTCCAGACTGGGGTTGGGATTGGGAGAGCTCTGCAGCCCCTTGGGACAGGGGCGGGGGTATGGGTGGGGGTGGGACTCCCTCACAAGATGGCAGGGCAGAGCTGGAACCCCGGGGGGTCTGCATGAGGTCCCCAACAAGGCTGCCACCCCCTCCAGACTACAAATCACCCCCTAACCCCCAAATTGCCCCCTTCACCCCCAGATCAGCCCTTGGCACCCCGTTCTCCCCCACTGCCCAGATCACTGCCCAGCCACTGGATCACTGCCCTGCCATATCAGCTTGAGAGTGGCAGCAACAGGTGTGTCCCCTTCCCTGCTTGCTCCTGAGCTCCCTGCAGCCCATGCCACTACCATGCACTCAGATTCAGCTCCTGCTGGGCCCCATAACTGAATGGGGGCTGGGGAGAAAATGCCAGGAAGCTGCAGGGTCAGGCAGGAGCTGAATCCAGGCATGTGGGGGGAAGTGCAGGCTGCAAGGATACCAGGAGCAGGCAGGAAGGGGGAACTCTTCTTCCCCCCACCAACCCCCTGGCTGCTGTCACTGCCGCCACTCTTGAGTTGCTCTGGTCAGCAGGGTGGCAATCCAGGAGTGGAGGGAATAATCAGAGAGTGGGGAAGGGTAATCTGAGGATCAATGGGAAGTAGAGGCGGTGTTTGGAGGGCAGGGGACAATCCAAGTGGTGCAAAGGGGGTCCCTACCTCCATCCTATTCTGCAGATAGAGAGCCAGAGCGCAGGGCAGGCACCTGACAGATCTGAATCCCTAGCCACACCCCTGCTCACAAGCAGGCCTGAGCAACACATGCTACAAAGGGTATTAACCTTAAAAATGTGACTGATCACTAGCCACACATTAACCTTAACACTGGCTAACATTGCTTACAGTTAGCACCTGCTAACTCTAACATGTAATCTCACCCACAAGGAGCAGGCTGCAGTTAGGAAGCCACTAAAGCAAAACACAGTGTTCAGAGAGCAATGCAACCAGCTTGTCTCAGGTCCAAACCCTTCCACAATCTACTTCCTATAATTATTCAAGCTTTCATCCCTCAGCCAGAGCAGAAATGTCAGCAAGCAACAACAGTAAACTCCTGTAGCACTGCCCAGGTGCTCAGTGACTGCACCTACAGCAGCTGCTCTAAAGGCACTGCAGGCAGCACCAGCAGAAGGGAACTGACTAAAGAAGAAACAAGGGTAATGTATTCAGTTTCTGTGAGCAAAAGTCAGAATCCTCTGTAAGCAGCCTCCCAGCACTGGAGAACAAAGAGGGAAACCACATTAGGAGCCGAGCTGAGGGGTATGAGACAGGGAAATGCCCCTGTTCAGCCTACTGCTGTGGGGAGGAATGTCCTTTTTGTTCTTCTAGGATTCCCACTGACAGGCATGCATAGGAGAAGCCCAGTTTTCAAAAATGCTGCAGCATTGCACACTTCTTAGGAAGCTGTAAGAGCTGGGGGCATTTGGCATGTTTGAAAACCAGGCTCCTTGATGCACATTTTGGCAACTCTCTTTTTTCCACCCATGTTTAGAAACTGCCCTGAAGCACTGAGTTCACAACTCTTGCTATAAACTAACATGCTGAAGGGCTGTGTTCACTTATAAACCAAACTGTTTCTATGTGATTCATAGGGTCTAAGAGAAAAGACAAAGTTCTGTGCCTGAATCGAAAGAGAGGGGTTTAAAGGCTAAATATTACCTGACACTTTTGGATGCATGCGACCCTGTTCACTTTGAGCTGTGGCAGCAGAAGCAGTATTGTTAAAGGGTGTTCAGTATTTATCATCTATTTCAGCATGTATAAAATCTTGTGAACCAAGTACCATTTATATAAAAGAGGAATAGATTTATCACTGACATGCAAAGAAAGTCATTAAATAATTAAAAACAATATAAGTACAATAAAAGTTCTATGATAATAAACTGAATTTGAATGTGTATGAATTCCCCAAATAATTTACTTCATGTGTCTTACAGGGTCAAGTCAATGTCTTTACAAAAAATTCAATTAAATCCTATTCAGTCCATCTTCCAAGGAAGTCTATTGTTTGCTTATGTCTCCTATCAAACCATTTGTCAGTTGCTCCTTGCCCAAGATTACAAACAAAAGGCAGGATGTCACCATCAAGGTCAGAAGAGAAAGATTCAACCCTGCAAATCCAACCCTTGCAATTATGCAGTGAGCAGGAAAGAAAAGTGGGTAAAGAAAGAACAGGCCTAGAAAGTCCCTGTGAATATCTAACTGTTCACTTGCCACCTCTGCTCCCCCCTCTCAGACATTGTTTCCTAAACCTGTTCCTCAGTCTGGTAAATTTGGTGAACTCCCCCAGGACTAAATACATCACTGACACATTGTGTATTAGCCTGAGGCACAAGCAGTCCCTTCTTAAGCTCCTTGACGTATGTACTAAATTCTTCCTAAAATCTTTCAGAAATGCTATAAGCAGAGTTTAAAACAATTAGAAACAAATGGCCATCAGGCTCCATGGTTAAAAAAAACAATAACCTGGGCCTTGATTGTTGAAGGCCATGAGAGAGAAGCAGAGAGGAGCAGGGCATCTTGGAGAGAGCCTGTCAAATACGGTATGATGAATCATGGAATCATAGAAAGTTAGGGTTGGAAAAGGCCTCTGGAGGTCATCTAGTCCAGCATTTCCCAACCTTTTTCGCCCCATGGAACACTTACCTAAATAAAATAGCATCACGGCACACCAGATGCGGAGCTGGGCAGTGGGGGAGGGGGGTGCAGCCAGCCAAACACTGACAGGGAGGGGTGGCATGCAGCCAGCCAGACCGCATTTGGAGCTGGAGCCACGCTCCCCATCTGTGTCCACATCAGCTGCAGGCAGGGGGCGTGGCTCCAGACCAAATGCCAGGGCACGCCAGTTGGGAAACGCTGATCTAGTCCAATCCCCTGCTCAAAGCAGGACCAGCCCCAGCTAGAACATCCCAGCCAAAGCTTTGGTCGAGCTTGGTTTTGAAAACCTCCAAGGATGGAGCTTCCACCATCTCTCTGGGTAACCTATTCCAGTGTTTTACTACCTTCCTAGTGAGAAAATTCTTCCTAATATCTAACCTACCCTTCCCTTGCTACAGCTTGAGACTATTGTTCCTTGTTCTGTCACCTGCCACCACTGAGAACAGCCTAGCTCCATCCTCTTTCAAACCCCCTTTCAGGTAGCTGAAAGCTGCTATTAAATCCCCACTCAGTCTTCTCTCTAGATGAAATAAGCCCAGCTCCCTCCTTTTTTTGCCCCCCTCCTGGACTCTCCCCAATTTGTCCACATTCTTTCAGTAGTGGCGGGCCCAAAACTGAACACAGCACTCCAGATGTGGCCTCATGTAACAAGAGGCCTGCTTGGGGCCATTCTCAGAGTGGCCCGCCCACCTGTTCCTGGGCCAACCGCCCGCGTTCTCGCCCGCCACACCTTGTTGTTATTAATTAAATAGATGTTAATAAGCGGGAGGCAGCCCATTCTCTGCCCCGATGCCAGGGGGCGTTATCTGCGGCTCCTTTCCTCCCCTACACTGCAGCCCAAGCCTCACAGATGGCATCTCGATGTTCCTTTAATCACTGGCCCCCGCACTGGGCCCCAGAATCCTCCTCTTGAACCCCACCTGGATTCCTCCCCACAGGCAGCCTCTTCCACCATCATACTGAGCAGCATAGCTCCCTGAACTGATCCCCCTTCGGGTGTGGTCCCCCCACCGAGACCTTCGGCTCACTAGCCCTGGCCCACCCTCAGACAGGCCTGAGTCTATGGCCCTGTTCTCTCTCCGAGGGTCCACTCTCTGGGCCCTCCAAAACAAGGGGTAACCCACCCGTGGTGGGGGCTAGGGTTTAAGGCACCCCGACCTACCTTTCACCAGGGTGGTAACTGGCCTGGCATTTCCTGGGGGCTCCCGCACCACTGAGAGCCCCACCAGACCACCCACTCCCGGCAGGGTGCAGTTTTAGGTCATGCCGAACACCAGGAGCCTCCTATCCATCCCCTACAGCTCCTCCCTTACCACCACATAATTTCAGCAGCCCTCCGGCCAGGTGGTGTTGTTGCCTGGCCTTTAGCAGCCAAGCTGCCCTGTTTATATGGGCAGCCCCAGATCCCAAAATGGCTGCCTTCATCAGGCACCTGCCAGCTGCCAGCTCAGGCACAACCACTGCCCTGCCACACCTCACCAGTGCTGAACAGAGTGGAATAATCACTTCCCTTGGCCTACTAGCAACACACCTACCAATGCAGCCCAGTATGCCATTAGCCTTCTTTGCAATAAGGGCACACTTCTGGCTCATATTCAGTTTACTGTCCACTGTAAACCCCAGGTCCTTTTCTGCAGAGTTGCTGCCCAGCCAGTCAGCCCCCAGCCTGTACTGGTGCATAGGGCAGTTCCATCCTAAATGCAAGACTTTGCACTTGTCCTTGTTGAACCTCATGAGATTCCTTTTGACCCAATCCTCCTATTTGTCTAGGTCACTCTGAATCCCAGCCCTACCCTCCAGCATATCTACTACTCCCCCCAGCTTGGTGTCATCTGCAGACTTGCTGAGAGTACACTCTACGCCATCTTCCAGGTCATTGATGAAGACATTGAACAAAACTGGCCCCAAGACCGATTGACCCCTGGGGCACTCCACTTGATACCGACTGCCAACTAAACATTGAGCCATTGATTACTTCTCTCTGAGCCCGCTGCTCCAGCCAGTTTTCTATCCGCCTTCAGTCCGTTCATACAGCCCATACTTCCTTAGCTTGCCTGCAAGAATGCTGTGGGAGACCATGTCAAAAGCCTTGCTAAAATCAAGGTACACCACATCCACCAGTCTCTCTGCATCCATGGAGCCAGTCACCTTGTCATAGAAGGCAGTCAGGTTGGTCAGGCATGACTTGCCTGTGGTGAATCCATGCCGACTGTTCCTAATCACCTTTCTCTCCTCCAACTATTTGAAATGGATTCCTTGAGGATCTGCTCCATGATTTTTCCAGGGACTGAAGTGAGGCTGACTAGCCTGTAGTTCCCTGGATCCCCCTTCTTCCCTTTCTTAAATATGGGCACTATTGTTTGCCCTTTTCCAGTCATCCAGGACCTCTCTTGATCATCAAGAGCTTTCAAAAATGATGGCCAATGGCCCTGTAATCATATCACCCAACTCCCTCAGCACCCTCGGGTGCACCCCATCCAGCCCCATGGACTTGTACACATCCAGCTTTCCTAAGTAGTCTCTTCCCTGTTCTTTCACCACTGAGGGATGTTCACCTCTGCCCCAAACTGTGCTGCCTGGTGCAATATCTTCTGAAGAGGAGACCTTGGAGAAGAGGCAAAAGGAGGAAAGAGTAGGGAGGGGACTACTAAATGAGGGGCTCAGAGTGCATGTTCCTCAAGCTGAGATCTGAAGAGCTCAGCTCCATGCAGCAGCCAACACATCAGGGTCCTGGTTCCACTCAGCAACAACAGACTACAAGTCAGGCTGTTAAGACAAATGCAGAACTAGGACACAACTCAAAAGGCAATGCATATTAAGGAGTAGGTTTCCAGGAAAGGCAACTGAAGCAAAGAGCATAGAGGATCTCACTGACTTTGAAGTGAGAGGGCAGGATGAAGCTGCTCAGGGTCAACTGCCCTCATTTCATGCAATCAGAATTCAGTGAGTTCATGTATCAGCTACACTAAGGAACTTTTTGCTAAGATAAAACCTCCAGAAAAAGTGGTTTAATTAAATTCTACACCCAATAAACTATAGCGAGAACAAAGAGACTCCCAGAAGATGAAGGTTTGTGGAGCTGATGGAAACCAGATCTCAAAGCCAGTCAGTGTTAGTCACTTTCTTAGCCCTGAGCTGTGAAGAGATCTCTTTGGGACGTATCCATACTGGCAAGGGGACATGAATATAGATCAGGTATGGCTGCGCTGCTCATTCACCCCTCTGACACATGGTGCAGTTTGGTGCAGGCTGCTGCAATACTGCCCCCAGCATAAAAGGCATTAGTGTGGCACTGCACATGAGCTCATTAGTTCTGCTGAGGGGCTCAGCCTGCTTGCACTGTTGCACTACTGCAGCTGCCCTGAATCCCAGCTTAGGAGGCAGCACAGAGAGCACAGTGCATTTTAGCACCATGCAGACTGCAGGACAGACTTGCCTGCACCTCCACCAGCTCTGATCCAGTTAGCTGGGGTACTAATAGCCATAAAGCAATGAGCAGAGGGCATCAGTTGCCTTAATAAGCAGACAGCATCTTTGACCAACTTCTCCAGCCTATGCTGAATCCCATGCCCATGCAGCAGCTTCTTGTACTCCCTTACTACTACCCCCTGCAAGCTGATTTACAACAGGCATACACACACACACAGGTTGTAGTCATGTCTCTGCCATGAAGAGGTACCCCTGATTCCTTGCTCTAAGCATGCCCTGCATACAAAGAAGCCTTCCATTCTTTGTATTTCATTTCCAGGTATGTAAGTTAAAGATTGAAGAGTGAACAGACCAAAGAAATGCAGCCACCATCTCTCCCTGGAAATATGCAGTCCTGCAGCTTTGACAGGGGGGGGTCCAAGAGAGACAGCTCATCCCTGTAGCACCACCCTATAATAAAAAGGCATTACTTCCTGAGCCTGTCAATTGAGCACCTTCCACCAGTGTTGCATTCACTGGATTTAAATTTTATTTTATGTTTTTGGTTAAATAACAGGCAGGAAAACACAAGAGAATAATGAAAGGCAGAGACTACATTACAATAACTCATAATAAATTGTTCCCTTTAATCTTAAGTCTCTCCAATGATGAGTTCTGACAGCTCAAAAGATTGTGTATATATGACTGAACACAGCTAGACACAACTCCTGCTACTATTCCCATACTTCCATTAGCCATTAAAATAGAGCATGCAGTGTTTTAGAGGCAAGGGTTTTCAGAACCTATTTTGGATCAGGGCAGGGTTAGTCATTTGCCATTTTGCCCTCATTTCATGCAATCAAAATTCAGTGAGTTCATGTATCAGCTCCACTAAGGAAATATTTTGCTAAGATAAATTTGCTGAAGATACTTATTTGATATGCCAGCATTAAAGCAGAGTTAATTTGGATCACTCAACTGCTTTAGACAAACAAAAGGCTACCAATGGCAGCATCAACTGTGCAAGCCTCCATGCTCAGATATTCCATATCTATGCTAGTCTTCCTGATACATTAGAGCTCACCTTTCTAACAAGGATCCCCATTTAGCAATGCATTTAGATATATGCTTAAATCCATCCCTGCTCACCAAAGTATGCTTAACTACATGGTTAACTTTAAGCAGGAGTTTAAATCCCAATGAACTCAGTGATATTGACTGTGCAGAGGCCTGGACTTCAAACTGTTCAAGGTAACAGAAATCTAACTCAGTTTAGTCACAGAATGGCTTACAAAAATGAGGGACTAATTGACTGGTACAACCTGGACTGTCTGAGTTAAAAGAACTGTGCCAAGGGGTCTGCAGGGCCAAGTCACGGGCCATGAATTGGCATAAGCAAAAACCTGCCTACCACCTAGAATGATAGCCCTGGGTCCCTGCTCTTAATCTCTCCTTCACAGGTGTCAGATTTCATATATTCCTACCTCTGTCCTTAAGGAGTCAAGACAGATGCAGTTAGCTGTGTTAGTCTGAAGTCAAGTACAAGATAGGGTAGATTTGCACCTTATAGACTAACTAACAAGACTGTCTGAGCTGCCAAGACAATTATACCACTTGTAACCCTGTTGTAAGTCTGTGACCAAAGACTAAAAACAATGATCTAAACAGCCCAAAACTGCTATAAGTTTGCCAATACTCAAAGAGACTGGTGAGACTGCATGTCCTGAACCTATGCTGACGATGAGAACCAACAGCAGAGGCAGAATGGGCACTCTCTCTCTCTCTGCTTTTTGTATGTTTTTGTTTCCACCAAAAGAAACCAGGATCTTGATTTCAACAACAGCTAGTCCAAACGATATTAAATAACCTTTTCTCCTTTCTCAAAGGGTGCAGTTAATACTGTTTAAAAGACTGCCAAAGAGGATTTCTTGTTATAAAAGCAATGGTGGTTGTTACTGGAGTACGCCAGAAATAATATGGATATGAAACCTAGGGCCACACTTAGTTGTTTAACAGCACAGTAGTAAATAATGGTTCCATTCGCATCTTATCCCTAGTTGGGCCCAAGACATTCACCACAACTGACTTATAGATTAAGGTCTACATCCCCAGCATTGCTGAAAGGAGCCAGGGAAACAGTAGATCAGGGCCTGAAGTCCCCATGCTGCAGACCCAAATCTATAGGAGCAATCCCCACCAACTTTCCTGGAAATGCTTGTCACTGTGGGTCACTCATAGGCAAAAATTTGCTGAAGCAAGCTCTACATTCACAGGACACAAGACAGTAGTGAGGAAAAAAAGCTCCATTTAATCAGCTAATGGAAACATCGTATAAAGCAATTAAGTAATTCAGTGTTAAAATCTCACCATTTATACTTTCATTCGAGATCTGAATATCCAACACATCCAATTCAGTGGTTTAATTTATATTTAGTTAGCTGAGATGAAATACATTTTATATAGCTAAACATTTATTTTTATTTTGCATTCCTACTTCTGTTGAGCTTCTTAGCTGGAATACATCAAAAAGAAATAGCTATAAACTATAAACCAGAGTTAATAGTATTAGCCAGCATGCACTTATTTTCTTCTGTCTGTGGAAGGCTGACATTGAAGAATCTCACGCTGCTCTTGCTCCTACTTCTTGCAATAGTCTTGTGCTTAAATGACAGTATTTGAGTCTACTGTCAGCCAAGAAATGAAATTATAATGTGATCAGCTAATTTCAAGGTGGCAGAAAAAGGAGCCAAACTAAAAGGTTACAATGGCAAGAGAACCAGAACTGCAAATATATCTTTTCAAACTAGTGTTATGTGACTGCAGCCTCTTGGCTTCTCAGTATTGAATAACAGCAAACCACGATCCAGAGTTACACTAGACTTGAAGACCTGATCTAACCTCCAGTGCTTTAGTTACCAGTAAAACAGAACATGCTCTGCAGAAGCTGCAATGCTGCATTCTCTGGCAGTCTCAGGTAAGGTACCAGGGGGCTAGATATTTACAGAACAGCCTGATCCTGTGCTAAATGTCTGTTTGCCAGAGAAGGAAGAGGAGGGAATGAGGAAAGTAGGAAAGTATTTATATCAGTCCCTGAGCAGAGCTGAACCTTGATGCATCATGTTACATTTTACACTTTCCCTTAAAATCTATATTTCCTAACAATATGTAACAACAACAAGAAAATGGATTTGGCTGCACCTTCCCACCACAAACTGAAACATCATGGGATGCTGAAACGTGCTCTCTCTCACTGCACATCTGGAGGTTATACAGGAGATGGGCAGACATGGAATTAGTCAGGCAGAGCAGCTCATCAATATACTGCCCAAAGCAGAGTGTATGTAGGTAACTAGGCTGTTCATTCTCAGATGATATGGGGCTCAATCCTGCACCAGAAGAGTTTCTGTTGACAGTATGGCTAAAGGAGCAAGCCCCTGTCCATTCTCAGGTTTGTTTTACTCAAGCCCAATCTTTCCTTTAGATCATATGAAGATTCTCTTGCTTCACTGAAGGGGTACAGCATGTTTGACAGTAATGAAACTGAACAACTGAGACTTTCTGCAGCTCCAGGTCGATAATGGACTGTCCTGACTTGCAGTGGAACAGCTGTTTTAGAGCAGCTATAAAAAGCTTAAAGGTTTGCCTACAAGCCTCCCTGTCTGCGAGAGAAGGATTGCTCAAATGGAGCCCTGGCCTGAGGGTGATGTGGGAGCACGATATGCCACATACGCTGTTATGATTTAAACCATCAGCAAGCAGTCTTGCTGCTGGTATCAGATGGAATATCCCACCCCAAAAGGGAGCGCTGCAGGCCACGGCAAGGAGGCTCCAGACTGAAGACTGGATGTATGGGGTCAATGCTGGAGGCCCAAAAGGATGAGAAAGGTTTCTGGAAACATGCTACAAGAGTGCCCTGCCTGCTGAGCTACTGAATGTCTGCTTTGCTTTGTAAGTAAGAGGAGAATTAGGTCTCACTTATATTGCTTGGCCCAGAGATAATGGAACTGTCTACAAACATCTGACAGCTAAATGCCAAGGGGTGAGAAAGAGGTAGTTTGAGGAACAAGGGGTGGAGGCTCCAGGGTCACAAGATGAAGTCAAGAAAAAGGGCCAGTTAACTGAGTGCCTCAGGGAGTCTACCGTGGTGCAGCGATTCAGGAGGCTGTGGAGCAACTGCGGGGAAGAGGTCAAGGGGGCTGGCAGGGGACAGACTGGATGACCACATGGTAAAGCAGGCATTTATGGAGCAGAAGCTAGTTATTCTTTTGCACCCATTTTGGAGGTTGCATTTTGTCCGAGTCCAGCCATTGCACTGTTTTCATACCAGCACTCAGCTCTGCAAGGCCAGAGAAACACAGGGCAGGCCTCGCATAACTGCATCATTTCTGGGGAGAGGGTTGTGTACAGGAGGGACTGTTTCAAAAGGCTTCAGTAACTTATTACTAAAGGAACCTCAGAGAGTCTCATAGCCTTTCAGTACAGCTCCCCTGTGCAGCAGTCCCCTCAGCCCCCCCGCTTTGGACAGCAGTGGCATATGCCTGTAAATGGCTCTGTGATCTATGGCAGACACAAAGGCTGGCATCAGATGCTGGCCAAAACTAATGCAGAGCAAAGATTTTAACATCCTTCATTGGAGGACCTGGCTTCAGCTTGTATAGTGCTGGTGGTATAAATAAATCCCACTTTTTACAAACAAATTGTACGGCCCATTAAGGATGCACTGACTGTGGAATGCCAAAGGGTCCTAGGTAAGGTGACCATATGGCCCAGATCTTTAATGTATTAAACTGTCCCTTTCTCCTCCAGCTGTAAATGCTTCTTTGTATTGTTGATTTACAAAATCATCTGTGCTCACTCTGTATAAAACAAACACCAAGGAGGTTAGTTCCCTTTACAACCCGCCATGGAATGGCAGGGAGGAATCAGCCATCACACAAAAGACAACTCACAAAGGCTCCTTCAATGCAATTTTGTAACGGGCTCTATCCAGAGACTATCCCACATGCCCCTGTCCCATGCCAGGCTGGGTTGACAGACCTGAACTCCTGGTTACCTTGCTCTACGCAGAGGTAGATTTTCTGTATTTAAACACCATCAGATCCAGCAGCACACACCGCTTCATCAGCTCTGAAGAACTGAGTCATTTACTACAGAATTTGCTAATTCTAGTCACAGTAGCCTGAAGAGCTACTGAATTCCATGCAGCCAGAAGTCAACATGAAATCCAGTTTCACTCACCAATTTTGCCACATTTCAGAGTGGCTATTGCATATTAAAAATGCTGCTGTATTCCTGATGAGCAACGTGTATTCGGTGTTCCCATCTGGCCTCTGAGCAGGGCTCTGTTTCCTTTCCCCTCTCTCATATAATCACATAATATTCACGTGTCAGGTTAGGTTATCTAGTTTGTTTTACTGTAATATAACATTAGTTTAAAAATACATCTGAGTTTCTTCCTATTAATTACAATGCTTCTTCTCATATCTATACTATATGGTTACTACATGTTGATATTGCTTTTATACAAACAAAATTATAATCTTGGGAAATCTCTTTCTAGGTCCTCTCCATCCATACAGATAAGTTCCAGGATCTAAATATCGCCTCTTCTCAGCTTGTCATTAAAATACAAATTCACATTGATCTTATCTGTGATATCTTCCTAATTCAAACCAAACACTTTTCATTTTTCACCACATTTTTCTATGTGGAGGGAAGGGCTTCCCTTCTATAAAAGTCATTAATATTCCTGGCTTTTCCAGACACAAACTGATCTGAAGGTCACACGTTGGTCGGCTTCTCACTGCCTTGTTTACCATCATCACAATGAAAAAAATTAAGTGTAATGTCAATTGATCAGCTATCTGGCCTAAAATAATAATAAAATATAGAAAGGGAGGACACCTGGTAAGCTGTAGAGATAACGAAAGGCAGGAAAATGGCAAATAACTTGTCTGATTAACCAGGTGAGACTTCAAGTCCAGATGGTATTACATTTTACAAATATATATTTTTAAAGCTATGCATTGTTGGCTGATAAGTGCAACTCTTCCCCCTTATATTAGGCTAACTGGCTGTTCAAGAGATTCTTCAATACAGAACTGAGACCACAGAGAAGATATACTTCCTTATTTTCTCATACACATTCCTTTACACTGAGCGGTCTAACTTGATGCCCCCACCAAAACAGATCACTACGGCAGGGACCCCTAGCCCCTGCTACTTGAGAGAGAGGAAATCAGCATTGGAGGGCTGCAATTAATTAGGAAGCTGGGCAGTAGGGCTGTGCAAAGCTTCGGGTGGTGATTCGATTCGGAGGAGATTCAGCCCAATTCAATGGCCGAATCTCCGAATCCAAATCGAATCAGGGGACCAATTAAAAGGTCTGAATTGACTCAAATCTCTCTGAATCTATGAGCCCCCGACCTCCCCCACTGTCCCAGTCCCCCCCATGGCTGCCCCACCTGCCCCAGATCCCAGCCCTTTAAAGAACAGCCCCAGTCCTCACTGGGTGCTGCCAGGCAGGGGGTGATCCCTGCTGCCCCCCACTGCCCCACGCTCCATGGGGGGGCTCTACACAAACCAGCAGCTACAGGGTAGGAGTGGTTGGGACCCTGGGAGACCCTGGAGTTGGTTTAGGAGGGCATTGTAGCTTGTATAGATGAACCATATAACCCAATTGTGGTTACAGGGGTGGTATGGAGACTGCAGTGGTGCCTGAGCTGCACCCTCATAGAGTTCTGTATGAGTCAGGGACCACAAGAGAGCTGAATAGTTTGAGAACAGCCTGGCCTTGGAATCAGGGACCAAGGAGGCTGACTGGGATGCTGGCAGCCTTGCCTGAGTCGGACTGCAGGGAGCTGAGAAGCAAAAGAGAAGCCTTGTCTGCATCTGGGACCCCAGGGGCGCTGAAGAGCTTGAGAAAGGCAAGACCAGGGCCAGAGGCCCAGAGCCTGGGAAAGGTAAGGCCAGGATCAGGGGCCCAGAAACTTGAGGTCTGAGGCAGCAGACCCAGGTTGAGGGGGCACAACCAGAGAAGAGGGGCCAAAGTCTGGAAGGCTGAAGCCCCAACAAAGGTTTGAGGCCCAAGGGAGCCAAATGTTGCAGTGGGGCAAGGGAGCTCCTCTGAAATGATAAAGTACCACCTGCAAGGCATAGGTGTAGCTGTAGGTGAAAGATGGAGGCCACAAGTTGAGCCTATAAAGCAACTGGGGCCAGAGGGGTCTGAGCCACAAGAGAGAATGTGTGTGGCAGGGTCAGAGCCCCAGGCTGAGAGACAGACTGTGCATTGTGGGGTCGAAGCCCCAAGCTAAGTGGGCCAAGTCAAGCCCAGAGGAGCACAGAACTAGAAAGGGTGCCCAGAGCCCCGCAGCCTCCACCTCTTTATTAATACCACCAAGGCTTGGCAGGTGAGGCAGCAGGGTGACCCTGACCCCAAGAGGCAGGGCAGGACTGAAGGTGGCCACCAGGGAGGGTTATGGCTGCCCTCAGGGTGCATTCTGTTACAATCGCACACACAACAGACCCCTTCCATTTTACAGCACACCACCTGCAGATTGGAGTTTCTTTGGGGTTGGACAAAAACTTGGAGTAGTTTGCAGAAGGGGATGAGGATCTGTTACTGAGGAGCTTACAGCAGCTGTTATATGCACCAGACCCTGTAGCACTAGAAGCAAGCTAAACCATCCCAATATTGTCCCTGGATGAAGCAGGGTTAGGGTTGGAGTGGCTTTGCTGTATTTGTATCATGGATAGCTCATGCACATAAAACAGCTACAGCTTGAGAGTGGCTGAGCAGTCCTGAGCAACAGCACTCTTTTCCATTTTGAAGCCCCTCCAAGTGTATGTTTGTCCATCTTCTTACTTATAGATTCATAGATTGTAGAGTCAGAAGGGACCACAATGGATCATCGTGTCCAACCCCCTGCCCCTGGCAGGAAAGAGGACCAAGGTCAGATGACCCCAGCCAGGTAACTATCTAGCCTCCTCTTGAAGACCTCCAAGCTAGGTGACCCATTCCAGATCCTGGCCACCCTTACTGTGAAAAATTTCTTCCTAATATCTAACTTAAATCCACTCTCAATTAGTTTACACCCGTTATTCCTAGTCACTCCCTGGGGCGCCTTAGTAAACAGCGCTTCCCCTATTCCCCGTTGACCTACCCTAATAAATTTACAGGCGGCCACAAGATCTCCCCTCAGCCCTCTCTTGTGAAGGCTGAAGAGATTCAGCTCTCTCAACCTTCCCCCGTAGGGTCTATCAAAAAGGCCACTAATCATGTGAGTGGCCCTCCTCTGGACCCTCTCGAGATTCCTTGCGTCCCTCTTGAAGTGCGGCGCCCAAAACTGGTCACAGTACTCCAACTGTGGCCTGACCAGTGCCGCATAGAGGGGGAGCATCACCTCCTTTGTTCTATTAGTCATGTACCTGCTAATGCACGACAAGGTGCGATTGGCCTTGTTAATGGCCTTGTTACACTGCCGGCTCATGTTCATCTTGGAGTCAATTATGACTCCAAGATCCCTCTCTGCTTCCGAGCTGCTGAGAAGGACACTCCCCAACCTATGGTGTGCTGGGGATTCCTCCTTCCCAGGTGGAGTACCTTACATTTATCTTTATTAAATTGCATCCTATTTCTCTGTGCCCATTGATCCAACCTATCCAGGTCAGCCTGAATCTGCTCCCTGCCCTCCGGTGTACTAACTTTGCCCCAAAACTTGGTATCATCAGTGAACTTGGAGAGGGTGCTCTCCACGCCCTCATCCAAATCGCTGATGAAGATATTAAATAATATCGGTCCGAGGACCGAACCCTGCGGGACCCCACTGCCCACCTCCCTCCAGGCCAAGAAGAAACCATCCACCACCAAGAAGGAACCATCCAACACCAGTCTTCTCAGTCTCTTCCATGCAGCCTTGTTGCACATAAACATTTAAATTTTTTGGATGGTTCATCTGTTGAAGCTACCCTTAGACACACAAAGGGAAAGAGAATTTTACTTTACTTAGACTCAGCCACACCACTATTATGGGCACACGTACTCAGCCAGTGTGCAAACACCTATGCAAGTTCAGCCTATGTGCATACATTTATGTGGCCATACTGCAAGGAAGTACAATAGATACCTGCTCACAAGTGCCAGAAATGCCATTTATACAGCTAAAAGCAGCCATTTAGATGTGAAAAGGGAAATATAATGCCACCCTTAGATATCAGGGGGAACAATAAAAGTTTTGAAAAATGTTCTAGCAGCTATTCTGCATTTTAGCAACTGGCTTGACTTTGAGGAAAAGGGTAAAAGCGCTCATCTGAAGCAGCAAAATACTGAGAGCATAAATCAAAACATTCTGCAACTGGAAAAGGGGAGAAACAGCAAGGTGCATAGGCCCTGCACCCAGGAGTGAATTTCACCTGCAATGCGTAGAGAGATAGAGAGGGTCCCAAACAGAAAAATACCACATGAACACTTAGCAAAAAATGTGGGTACGGGAAGAAATGTCTTCAGTGACATTACTTAGAAAACTATAACCATGGTTTTCCATCTTCCAGCTTAAAGCAATGACTGATTATAATTAGCTGGGAGAAGAACAAATGTCTCCCACATGGGACATTACTACACAACAAGGTTAATTACAGGTGATTTTAAATCCTTCTTATTGGGCACAACTAGAGGCAGGATTCAGAAAGACAGACAAAACAATGGTCTGACATGGTACCAGAGGAAGTAGAATAGCCCACTAGAGAAACCCATGGTCCAGTTCATCAGACCACACAGACCAGTGCTTTGATCTGGTACTGAGCAGCACTCTTTGTTACTGCAGATCCCTAGGGGATATGGGTTTATCATTTTAAAATTTGGACTAAAATTTCTCTAGACTAAAAGAAAACATCAAGGAAATCTGCACCTCCGTTTCTGAGGCATCCAAGCATTTTTTTAAGTTTCCCCAGTTGTTAAAGCAATTCTTTACAACAAAAGTGAGGCTGAGGCTGAGGTACAAGATGACTCACTAAGATTTTTTTTCTTTCTGACTGAGGATGAGGAAGGGAGAAGAGCTCAGTTACCAATGTGGGGCTGCAGCATACTAGCTAATGCATGTACAGCTTCTTGAGGATGGAAAGCACCATGCAAGGGATATGAATTACTACTACTTTAAATCCATTTAATTAAAATCTACTCTATAGGAGTCACTACTGTCTTTTAAGTGTTTGGTGTCAATCTCCTTATTAATCAGGCAGAAAACTCAGCACTGTTCAAGCTGATGAGGCTTCCTATGGATCACTGCTCTTTCTCCATGTCTCATGGCCCAAGATGTTTTCATTTCCTAAGCAGAAGTTGGCAAAGCCAGAAGTGATGCTACCTGGCATGGTCTGTGGCCCAGGCCTCTTGCCCCTCTGTCTATAGTGAAGCACAGATAACGTAGAAATCATAGAAAATTAGGTTTGGAAGGGACTTCAGGAGGTCATCTAGTCCAACCCCCTGCTCAAAACAAGAACATGCTGCAAGTGCACATAAAGTTCTGTCATCTTCATTTTTTTTCTCTTTTATGTACAGTGAAGGAAGGCTGTTTCTAGAAGAGGCTGCTTTTCATTGCTTCCATGTCTGCATTAACATCAGGAAGACATTTTTATATTCTAGTAACTAAATTCCCTCATTTAAAAACCACCAAAATTCACTCAGGATGCTCCTTCCAGCTGGAGGAGCCCAGGCTTGTCAGACTCATACAGCCAACTCCAAGAGGGTCCCCTTTCTTTTCTGAGAGTAAAGGCACCAGAAGGCACTCGGGACTCAACAGACAGGAAAGCCCAATGGTATAACTGAATCATAGAACCAAAGGACTGGAAAGGACCTGTAAGATCACCAAATCTGGTCCCCTGCCATGGGCAGGAGGTTATTGGGTTCAAACAAGCTCACCGAGGTGCATGTCCAGCCTCCTCTTAAAGACCTCCAAGGGTGGCTACTGCACCATCTCTGCCAGAAGTGTATTCCAGATTCTAGTTACCCTTACAGAAAATAAGTTTTTCCTTAGGTCCAGCCTAATTTTTTCCTCAATTAGCTTGTTCCCATTGGTCCTCGTCCTCCCAAGGGTTGCCTTCATGAAGAGTTGCTCCTCTAGATCTTGGTGTTCACCCCTGACATACTTGTAGATGGCTATCAAGTCACTTCTCAGTCTTCACTTACTCAGACTGAATAGACCCAGTTCCTGGAGCCTCTCCTCATAGGGGCTATCTTCCAGGCCCCTGATCATATGGGAGGCCCTTCTCTGTACCCTCTCAAGCTTATCCACATCCTTCCTGAAGTACAGTGCCCAAAACTGGACACACTACTCCAGCTGTGGCCTCATCAGTGCCGAATAGAGTGGGAGGAGCACCTCTCTGGATCTACTGGCAACACATCAGCTGATGCACACTACAGTTGTATTTGCCCTGCTGGCAACTTCATCGCACCGGTTGCTCATATTCATCTTCTGGTCGATTGTCACCCCCAGGCCCCTTTTAGATGAAGTGCCAGCCAGTGGACCACCACCCATTGTATAGTTATGGTGAAGGTTCTTCCTACCCAGGTGAAGGACCTGGCACATTTCCATACTGAACCTCATCTGATTGCGTTCAGCCCACAGGACCAGTCTGTCAACGTCCTCCTGCATCCTTTCCCTATTCTCTCATGTGCCCGCATTTCCCCACAGCTTGGTGTCATCCACAAACTTGATCATTGCGCTTTCCACCCCCTCATCCAAGTCATTGATAAAGATGTTAAAGAGCACAGGCCCAAGCACTGATCGCTGGGGGACACCACTGGAGACGGCCCTCCAGGATGAGGCCATCCCATCGATTACAGCTCTGAGATCGGCCTCTGAGCAGTTGCCAACCCACCTCACTGTAGACTGGTCTAGGCCAGTACCCTCCAGTTTAATTGAGAGAATCTCGTGGGAAACAGAATCAAAGGCCTTGCTGAAGTCTAAGTAACTTATGTCAATCTCATGCCCCTTGTCCAACCGGTCAGTTACCTGGTCATAAAAGGACACCAGATTTATTAGGCAAGACCTACCTTCGACAAAGCCATGCTGGTTGCTTCTTAATACTCCACCAGTTACAAGCTTGTAATTGATGGCCTCCTTAACAATTTTTTCAAAGATTTTTCCCAGGACCAAAGTCAGACTGACTGGCCTATAGTTTGCAGGGTCATCCCTCTTCCCTTTCTTACAGATGGGCACCATGTTAGCCCTTTCCAGTCGTTCAGGACCACTCCCAAGTTCCATGACTCTTTGAACAGCTTCATGAGAGGCCCTGCTATGAGCAATGGTATCCATGGCCGTATAAAACACAGGAACAGTTTCCATGTATGTCTTCAACCGTACAGACCTTGTTTAACATGGCCCCTACTGCTGAAAAGCCAGGGCATTTAAAGTGAAAGACGAACCCCCTTCAGTCCACCCTGCTGTTCTACAGTATTGCAGCAGTCACCCAGCATAAGATACTTGGAGCTGTTTCAGACACAATACACAGTGCTGCAAGTGCTCGGAGAGGTATAGGGCTAGATCTCCTGACTTTTGGGAGGAGAAAGAGCTCATCTCTATATTTCCCTAGTTTAAACAGCAGCATCTTCTCAGACTAAGCCTTTGAATATTTCAACCTCACTCCCTCATTGCCCTTGATGATGGATATTCCCACTAAACCAAGCAAATACATCAGTAAGGAGTGGGCTCAAATCAAATACACAGTGGGTGCATCTACACATACATTAATGCAACGTTGTTAGTGCGCATTAAGTTTAGTACCTCTAAGATGAGGTACTAACTAAGTGCATGGTCTTTTTCATAGTGCTTAATGAGCAGTAATCTAATTCGACTGCGCATTAGCACGGCTTTTGTCATGATGTGCTAATGTGCAGTAGAATTAGTCTACTGTACATTAAGCGTCTCGTATAGATGCATCCACTGTGCACTGCCTCTATGCCATGAACACTCCCCATATCATAAAATAGCAGGCTGAAGAGTCTCAGGGTGCCCTGCCACCTGCATATGTATGGGGGTCCCTCTTCCTCCAGAGAGGGTCAGCAACTCACTCACCCACTTGCAAAACCTTGGCTTGCAAGAAGTGGGCATTAGAAAATTACTGCCCCTAAGAGCCAGAGCACAAATTCAGAAACATTCAAAAAAGAAGTGTAGGACAGAGTAAGATTCCAGCGTAGACCTGCCCTCAGTTTTACCTTTCCACAAGAGCTAATTAGTTACTGACCACAACAGAAGGGAGGACAAAAAGGATCTTCTTTCAGACAAATTCTACCAGAAGACAAAATCTGATGCTTGCAGTGCAAAGTGTGAAAAGATAGAAAAGCATGGAGGTTAGATCACTACTGTCTCGTTAAGCTCTGCTGTTTCTACCACTATTCAACTTTCATGTATTTCCAGTTTTCCAGTATTCATATCAAAATATGTAACTTTGACATCACAATCATGGGCTGACCTGTTATTTATAGGTACTTCTCTTGCTGAGTCTGCACAGAGAGCACCTTTACTCTGGGAGCAATAAAATGCCTGAACTCTAGGTATTCAAAGAGAAGTGAGAGCTGGAAAATCCTCATGTTGTTAAAATGATATAATGTGTTTACCTATAAAAAAGATATACCCTGACGTGAAATACAACTGTCCTCCATGAAGGCAAAGGCACAGAAGGTGAGCGATTCCCCAATACACTCTGTGTAGGGCAAGCATGGCTCAGTAGCAGTGAGGATGCTATGATTGCTAATGTTTCAGTAATTCATGACAGGAAAGCTGTGAAGGGTGAGGCAAGCTATGTGCGTTGAACAGCCAGGAGGCAGGTGGCAGGGGAGGGGAGGGGAGTCCTTAGTGGCAAAAGCACACAAGAACTGGCCAGGCTGAATTACCCAGCTGGCAAACAGACAAATCAGAACACTGAGCTGGACTGTGTCCAGTGAGAGTGAGGCGAGGACACGGGCCTTTTCAGCCAGCTCTGCACTAGGTAAGTTTCACCCAGGAGCTTCAGGACAATGCCATCCCTAATGCAAGTCCACCAATTGTGATGGAGTCTCTGAGCCAAAGGAATGGTCTGTGCAAGTTCTCCTACGGGCATGAAAACACTACATCTAGGAAGCCCCAATCAGGCAGCCAAAAAGCATCAGAGATTCCCTCCTAATTCTGAGTCACTTTCTTCAGTGAGCGTATTTCTCTTAAAACAGGGGTACGAAAGATACGCCTGTAGGCTGGATGCAGCCCATACAACTCCATCATCTGGCCCCTAGTGCTGCTTTGGGGTCTGGAGTTGACCCACATGCTGTATGCAACGCACACCAGACTGGCCCCATGCACATGGTCCGGGACACATGCCACACATAGCATCTGTTCCAGGCAGTCCCAGCCCCATGCTGCATGTGGTGCCCCCTCCCAGCTGCTCTGGTGATAGCGCCATATAAATTGCCCAAAGTGGGCTCTGCATGCAACGCAGTCCCAGATCAGCCAGAGCAAGTGCCATGTGCACTGGATCCAGCATGTGAGGACAGGGCTGACTGTGCCCCATTCATTCAGCCCTTGGGGCCAACCACAAGCCATTTGGGTCAGATGAGTCTGATGCCCCTGTCTTAACAGAAAAAAATCTTTGTGTTACATCTCAAAGGCTAATATTAACCTCCAAGGATTAACCAACAAACTCATGCTTATGAAAGTGCTTTATACCCTCCAGGGAAATTGGAAATTGATTCCCTAACAATTTCAATTCAGCCAGTTTGTCCTCTCTTATAAAGGAGTCAACAAACCTTTAACAGATCTGAAGAAGTTTATGATCTTCTGAATGAAACATGAAACTAGGGTGTAACTGAGTAACCACATTCATCTGTGTGGTTTCCATTTAATATCAGATTAACAGAAATACGTTAACGAACTTGGAAAAAAAATCTGCACCACTGCATACTGAATCCTGATATGGCACTTTGTGTGTTTGAAGTGCTGCATGGAACTAATTAATCTTCCCAGCACTCCTACAGGAATGTAAACGTGCCCTATAGAATAGCCCAAAGTTTAGGCTGTCACACTCCATTTCTACAGTGTCTTTGAACAGTCCAAATAAGGCATACAGGTGGCCATGATCAAAGCAGCCTAAGGAAACCTTACTGCCTTGAAGCAGTATTTATTAGATTTGGGACAATGGTTCAAAGAATTTGCTGAAAGGCTGCCAGTCTATATACAGTTGGAAAGGCTTCTAGATTAACATGTAAATATTAAACTTCCATGGGCCCCTGCTTGTCTCAACCCAATGATATACCTGAAGCTTTCCCATATGCAGCCCAGCCAATTTACCAAGCTGTCCAGCTGCACTCCAAGGATACATACAGCACTTTAGGTGACCACATACCTCAGGCCTAGGTCTGTGACTAGGTGACTGTGAAAACCACAGTCAGTATTGGCCTATCTTTTTCTGGGGGCTGCCCTATATCCCAAAGAGCAACTAAACCTACCTACCTGCTAAAGCTTGTACTTCCATAAGAAGTGGGCAGGCTTACCAGACTCCTCTTAAGCCCATCAGAAATCACTGATGAGCACAGAGCAATCATATCTCACAATACCAACCACACAGCAAAGGTTTGCTCCATCAGAAGACAAGATAATAACAAAGTTTTTCCACTAAAGTACAAATTCTAGCTGGTTATTTTAAACTACAAGCTGTTTCTGCTCTGCTAGCTCCTCTGGTGACTGTGAGGGAGTATTTCTCCATAGAACAGAATTAATTTCACCTGCTTAATATAACTAATTAAACACTTAAAATCAGGTGTGTAGCCCTGAACTTAAGCACTCTTCTCAGCAAAAATGTGCACCTTCTCACCCCCATTTTCAAGAAACTGATTCACACTAAAGATGTGACAAAAACTGCCTTGTTACCTCTGTACGTCAGCATTACCTTGGGGACACAGCAGAAGACACCAGGCTCATGAACCGCACCCTGGTGGCTGCAGGCCCTGGCTAGCCTAAGGCATGAGGGGCCTAGACTAGCGGGTACCCCTAGCCCTCCTTCACTGCATGTTGGACCCCAATTTTTGGAGGGAAGGGGGACCTTTTTAAGTTCTTGCTTACCAAGCTTCAGTTCTGGAGGCAATTTTTATGGCCAAGTTATAAAAAGAGGCTCACAAAAGAATCACTAACAGGCCCTTAACCATCGTTGGGTGAGGAGCCCACTACAATAATATCACAGCTGTATTTGTATTTAAAGCACAATACCTCTTAGTGCCTGGAAAAGAAGCGTTGTCCTTAAAAAAAACCTTAGGAAAAACCAGTATGGGGGCAGGCTGGACCTGGCCTCCTTTCATATGAACTCTGCCTGCTGGAGCTATATGCTGAATTGCTGACACCTCACCAGTGTGGGAATCTACTCTTTCCAAGAATCCCAAACCTTGGCTCTCACCACCTGGGTCCCTTGATACAGTTCCTCCCCTCCATGGATGGGAAGGGAATCAATAAGATATGCCTGTGTATATGACTAAGGGTACTTCTAGATAGGTATGACTGGGCAAATATCTACAAGACTTTTTAAACCAAATGTGTCATTGTTTGGAGTTTTTTTTAATTACCTGGCAATGACCCAACTGCACTCAGAAATGGAGGAAACATGGAAATTCCTGCCAGTGGCAACCACAGTGAGGTGTCAGGTATCCTAATCACCTTAAACTACAAGGACAAACTTGCCACCTGCTTCTGGAATTCACTGGGGTTATCCTGGTTGGCATTTTACAGATAAAGAGTTCCCTGTCTTTTCTTAGGTCATTAATCAGGCTCCTGGAATTTTGGGATAAAGCAAAGTAACCAAACATTTTGCATACATTTTTAGATTATTTTTCATTGATTCTCCAGGCTCTAATTTGGGAATTGGTGATTGCTTTTCCTTGCTTTCACAACCACAGTAAATGGCATAAGTAATTTTCATTCTAACTACTCCCCTGCGACATCACAAAAGAAAGGAGGTTTCCACACTGCTTTTCTATTTGAGCTAAAATGTTTCCTCTCTTGATTCACAACCACCCCAACAAATCAGATAGTGGAACTCAGGCACACAGCTCACTCATTTCTAAATTACACAAGGGTCTCTATAAATCACATGTTCTCCAACAAAGCTGATGGAAATTCAGAAGGCAGAGAACTGAGCTTTGGACTTCAGACTATCTACCATTAGCAATACAGATTTTCTGTAATGCTGCTTCAGATTTAAACACTAACAGCAACATTTTACAACTAATTTTGTTTTTTTCAAAACAGTTAAGATCCTTCAGCTCAGAAAACAGGGTGCAAAACCTGCATTTGCAAAGAGAACAAAGAAAGGCTGTTTTCCTTAGTAGGTAACTTCTAACAAATGGTACAAAATGTGTGTGTGATTTGGGGGGGGTGACACATTAAAAAAGATTAATATGAGAGAGATCCTGGTTGGCAGTAATAAAATTCCCAATCATGCATCAGTGTTGCCATCATTTCACAACTTATAGAAAACAGCTGTCAAACAATAAACTGCCTCTCTCTCTCTCTCCTTCTACTGAGCAGTAGAGGGACACATCATCCCTACTTTTCTTTTCTCCTTAAATATCCAAAGCCAAGATATTTACTTATTAAAACCAAGTTTCAAAGATCTGAGGTGCTGCTATTTTGCATAAAACTGCTTATACTAATGTTGGATCCATTTTAATTGTGCTTATAAATGTTGTAGTTGGCCATTTCATTTAATTCTGTAATGCAAGGTATCTGAAAGTCAGCATTCAAATTACTGAATCACCTTCCCCATTGTGACTAGATTAAAGACAAAAATAAATTAAAACTTAATTTAAAATGTATTTTTCTAATTGAGTAAGGGTACACCAACTAATGTTCTATCTAATTAGTTGGAAGCTAGATTTTATTATCAATATCTGAAGCTAATTCTAATTGAATCATTTACAGTCACTGCTGTACTGAGACTCGCTCCACTCTCTGGAACAGCAAGCAGCACTGATTGGTCTGAATGTAGAGTTTACAAGAGCTCTGTTATCTGTCTTTATTCCCTGTGTCAGACTTACATTAGCTCCACTTTCCTTAACCCCCGGGAGGGGTGGGGTTGGCATGATAATTATAAAACATAAAATCTCTGCTAAATTCCAACTCATAAACATCATCTTCCAGGAGTTAATGGAAGTTTTACCTCCACAAAAAATTAGAGAACTGTTGGAAACTGGTAGTTGATAACCTACCAGCAGGGCTGCTGCTGCTGCTGAAGTCTAGTGTCAGTGCACAGGGTCATTTCTAACGTATTTGGTACTATCAAGAGGTGTAGGATTGACAGGCCTGGAGTCTTCTCTTCTGACACTGACCCTACAGGCTATGTAGCCCCTTCCAAAGCAGAAAGCCCACTTGCAGAGAGAAGCAGGCCTTCCACCATGGGAAGTAGGAGTAGTCACCAAGCCAGGCTCTGGGCTAGGCTTTTCCAAAGTTTCATTTTTTAAAAAGCCATTTATGAAGGCCTCTTCAGAACAAGAAATGAAAACCAGCATGGTCTACCATAACTCTCTGCAGGGAGAAGAAACAAGTATCACAGAAAAGAAAATGCAAGCCCTTGAGAGAAATATGGTATCAAAGTGTCTGAGAGATGCTTATCTAGAAGCATCAGCCAGCCAACAGAGGGGGAAACTTCTGTAATCTTAGTTTTCATATATTTTCAAGATACAAACACATAATAGCTTAAATCATAGTTGTTATTATTATTCTAATAGATCAAAAAAGTACTGTATCTCTTTCTCTTCCCAAAATGTTCTTTATTCATTTTCCTTTTCCCCCCTCATTTTACTAGAGACAAATCAAACAATCTACTCATCTATTAACTGCTGCCAAGTCACTTACTAAGTCAAGCCCAGCAGAAAATACATTCCCAAGCATCGCAAAGTTTAAATCTTCCAAAAAAGGCTTAACAGCCTCCTGGAACCACTAGCTGGCTCCAGGTTAAAATAAAGCCATTTAAGGGGAAATGTATTTGGTTTTGGAGATGTACGTTTCAACAAGACAAGTAGGTGGGTTTCAAATGCAAGATGTTTTCATTAATAACAATATCTTATTACCCATCTGTTAAAGGTCTGTACTATTAATTTAACAGGAAAAACTGAATAATTACTCTTACACTTTTCAATTAAAATAACATGCCTTCAAACTGATACCTTAATTAGACATTATAAAATGACATTTAAAAATCCAGAGCTCTGATTAGCTGATGAAGCCACCTGACTGTGAAGAAGTTTCACAATAATGTCATGGCATCAAGTGCTCAGTATGCTCCTGAAATTACCATGCCCTATGTGTTAGCTTTTGAGGATTTAAAGGAATTGGGGTTATTTGATTCATCACTTATGACTGTTGCTAAACCCCTATGTGCATTTATAATAAGAGTAAAATAAACGAACAACAAGATGCATCAAAAAACCAATAGTAGTGGATGCACACAGCAGCACAACTCTGGGCACACAAGAACCCCGCTCAAAGAAAACCTGCATTTGAGAGAGTCCTTGCAGACATGGCTTTTAACAGGACAAGACAAAGCAAGACCTGACATTCTTTGCTCACCAGCATGGCAGTTTGCGTACCATCCCAAGTCCTTAACAGGGAGGGCATGGAAATCTCAGAACTCCAGACGCTACCACTATGGAAGATTCAAAACCAGCCTCCAAAGTTGGAAGGTTTGAGACAGGTCAATAACTCAGCAGAAACCTGATGCAGTAGGACAGGAGATGGGAGAGACCAGTTTCATTTTCCTAAAGGAGGACTGTTTTTGAAAATGCAGGGAAGACTGGCTGCAACAGACAAGACACTGACTGTGCAGTAGTGTTGCACGATAACCGTGATGCGACACTACTGAGCAGCTGTGGCATCACAAAAAAGCTGTTTGTCAACACTACTGTGCAGTAACTTAGGTTACTGTGCAGTCATCTAGTACTTGTTCATAAAAGTACTAAATGACTGTGCAGTAACAACTGTGCCATCAGCGTCTCGTGTAGACACAGCCACTGGCTTGGTCAAGACTTCTGTATTCCCAGAGGCCAGAGAATTCCAACCAGTTTCCCACTTTTAGCCCAACACTATGTTTTAAGTGGATCATGTCCCTTAAAAAGAGCTTCATTCTTGATGTGAAAACAAATGACTGAGAATGTATCCTGTCTCTTGGTAAGTTGTTCCAGTGGCAACAGTGCAGTTTTACCTGCAGGGTTTAAAAACTTGTAATAAACTTTGTCTTTTAACTTTGCTGAGTTTAATTTCCAGCCATTAGCTCTCATTTAAAAATTCTCTCTCATTGCCTTCAACCCTGTTGACTACTGATACTACCTTCTCCCAGGGTGATACTGTTCCACCCACTCTCCTAAAGAAAACCACTGAATTCTTCCTAACATGAATCAGCCCCTGCATCAACATATTTCTCCCCTCTCCTATTCCTCCTGGCTTTAGATAAAGGCCTTCCACAACATCTCCATTTAACTATAGCTTTTTCCAGTCCATCGTGTTAACGTTGGCAATAGCTTTCAGAGCTCCGTACAGCACCTCGTCCACCTCTCTCCCTGGTCACAATGACAAAGGGAAAAAAGCAAGACAGTGCTGAGATGATGAGTTGGAGAAGGGTAAATCTCTGGAGATGCTTGTTGCTAAAAGAAAACATTGATCTTAAAGCCACACCATTTCCTAAAGCCCCATTCAGAGCTGGAACCATGCTGACAGCCACTTTCTCTCAGGTCAGCCGGGTCACAGCTTAAAACTATGTTTAGTCACTG
This sequence comes from Alligator sinensis, assembly GCF_000455745.1. NCBI lineage: Eukaryota > Metazoa > Chordata > Crocodylia > Alligatoridae > Alligator > Alligator sinensis. The sequence goes on along the minus strand of NW_005842154.1, from coordinate 1,861,126 downwards.
TTCCTCCATCCTTAACACTCATAATGTGGTCAGTGAAAAAAATGAAATGCCTAACTGCCAGAGCTGGCCATGGCATAAAATTCCTGGAGTAAGGGTGACAGTGATTCTTATAAAAGCACAGGGAGCTGGGAGACCAGGGGAGGGAATTAACTTGAAAAATCAGGAATTGTTTTAATTAGTCATAAATATAATGCATTTGCTACAGAATTGTCAGAGCCTTTAAAAGTAAAGGCTCTGACCCCCAAAACGTAAAACTTTAAAGAAAACACCATTACAAGATGTAACTCTCCTTAAATTTCATGCACCAATACCTAACACCTTTGGACAAGGGCATGGGGCAGAAGGCTACCCCAGCTGCATATTAATGGGGCAGCATCTCAGAAAGGGCCCACCAAAGTCATGTCCTGTTACTGCACAGTTCTCCTGGCAGTCAGAAGTAGGGCTCTTTTCAGATAACTCACTTTCTTGTCTGTTTTCACACTTCAGAAATTAAGGTCTAAAGTATCTTACAAAAGGAAAGTCATCTAACCCATATAAAATCCTAGAAACTGCATATCTGGTGATTTCTGACATTTCTATATGCAGTTTTATTACAGCTCCAAAAAACTGCAACAGAGCAGAACAAGGAACGGTTGTTGAAAGACACCACAATTAACCAAACTCTGTATAGCAATGCTTTAGTATTCACATACAGGGATGCACACCAGTAAGTTGCTACCTACCATACTGCCAAGTTTTTTACTTAACTTTGAATATTCACATTTCTGAACAGTCCCATTGAGTACGTTGGACTATTTTCATGAGTAAAGTTACTCCCCTGTGTATATGTCTCCAGAAACAAGCCCTCGATCAGCCAACGTCCAGTAGAGTTAACAAGGTTTTTAACATCTAGTGGGATTCACTTAGTATTTATCTGCCATTTTAAACACGGTCTTAAATTAAAGGATATTCAGTAACAATGTACTTTGATAAGTGATATTGAACCTTCATTCAAAGCCACTGGGACATGCCCACAAATTTCAATGAAAACTTTTTGAAAAAGAAAGGGCTAGGGACATCCCTACTGTAAATACTAAATAAATAAAGGAATTCTAAATCATCTCCACACTTGCTTTACATTAGCTTTCGAGCTACAGATGAGGCCTCTCGATAGCTTGAAAGAGCTGCTTAATCACAACATAATAGTCCAAACATGCAAAAGAAAAAAAAGTGAATTCAATAAGGGATGCTAATTAACATACTGTAGATACATTCACAATAGTTTAAAAAAACATCAATTCTTTAACAATAACTCAAACTAGAATAATTAACCAGTCTAAAGATACTAAAGAGTCTCTCTGAGCTTTGGAAACCCAATAGGCAAACGCTATAAAGAGACTCTAGCCTGCTATCAACTGCTACAAAAATAAACAAGAGTATTTCATTTTCTACAACATCCTTTTCTTCAACTCTTCTTCATTAATTCTGTCAAGAATGAAATTCTTTCAATATTTCTTATTTTTCAAGTGGAGCCAGATGTGACTATCATATCTGTGTTGATTAGAATGGTTTATTTCACAAGCATATTGAATTATATACTTTTCCTTTTTAAGACACCCATCATAATAAATAATAGGTATATTGTTTAAGCAATTATATTTAAGCATGATCCAACCATACAGCAAATCCATTCCCTTATGCAGTCAGTTATACTCTGTTCTCTTAAATTCCTCCTAAAGAATAATGGAATATACTTCTTAACCTAAACTCTAGTCTGCCAGTTCCTCTGTGTAGTTTGCAGATCAGTTCTGAAATGTGGAAAAACTTTAGTGCACATCAGGAGGAGGTTGCTATAGAAATATATAAGTTATTTAGTATCATTCAGGAGTCCTACTTCTGCATGTCTTGCATCCTATCTGAAGTCAAATTTGGACACTTTACATAGAGAAATTTGCAGCCAGGGGGAGCTCTCGGCTCTCCTGGGTGCAAGCCCTGGGCTGGCAGCTGCACTAGGGTCAGGCCTGGGCTCCAGGACAGGGGCACCCTCCCACTTCTAGGGCAGCTGTTTCCCAACCCTGTGTCCCAAACAGTTGATTGGGGCATGGAGCTGGGAATGTGCCCCCTCCCCCACAGCTGTTTCCCAGCCCCCTTCCCTGATCAGCTGATGGGGCAGCTGCCAGTAAGCCCTTGGCTGGGTGAGGAATCCATGCCCAGCTGGGGGCTGGCCAAGAGCTGTCCTGCCAATGGGGCAACTGGCAGTACGCCCCCAGCTGGGCAGGGAACTGCTGCCAGCTGCCTCACCAGAGGGACAGCTCCTGGCCAGCCCTCTGCTGGAAGGGGATTCCCTGCCCAGACCAGGGCTCACTGGTAGCTGCCCCACAAGCACAACAGCTGCCAGTGAGCCCCTGGCTGAGTGGGGAAGCAGAGAGCTCCCCAGTCCCAGTGCAGCTCCTATGGAGAGCCAGGCAGCTTCAGGATGCAGGGGGCAGAGAGTGACCCCATCTCAATGCTGATCAGCTCCCAGCTCCTCACAGGACCTGGGAGCTGATCAGTGCCACAGCTGGGTCTCATGCTAGTATGGCTGACAAGGAGCAAATTTGCTCCTAGTCAGTGTCTACACAAGCGCTACAGTGCAGTAATACTGTGCAGTTAATCTAGTTAACCTAGTTCATGTAGACTAATTTATTTCACAGTAACTGCTGTGCACAGTTACATGGTGATGCTTTACTGCACAATAGATTAGTCTACTGTGCAGTAAACATCTCATGTAGACACGCTCAGTATTGCTGTGCCCAAGAAACATGAAATAGAATGGCTGAGAATTCAGGGGATCTGGTTACTAAGCACTGAATAGGAATACTATGCCATGCATTAAATCCCCAGGGAAATATTCTTTATTTCCACAAATCCTACCTCCTCTTCCCCCCGCCCCCCCATCTCACTCCCTGAAAGAAGGAAATTGTTGTACCACAATCTTTCATGAATCAGTGAAATGTGTTGGGACATCAAAAGAAGCTCCATAAAACCCAAAGCCTGAGATCAGATTTAAGTAGGTAGAGCCAAGCACCCAATCAAAGCCTGGTACTGGGCCCCAGGCAAGTCATTGTGCATTATCCTGGGAGCACACCAGAAGAATCTTCTGAGAGAGATCTTATTTTCAATTAAAAACTGCAAGGACAATTATTTTCTATTTTGGTATAGTAAATTATGTTACGTTTCAGTTACTTGTTGCATGCAAACCAGAAGTGCCATGGATTTCAATCTTTTAAAATTCAGAATTATTTTTTATTTTTCTCTTTGGATCTCCTGCATATCTGATCAACAGCTGAGTGAGTAGGGCTGTGTCGTTAAGCTGCTTTCAGCCACTGTGCCAGGTATTTTATTGTCTTATTCTACCAAGGAATCCAAACTGAGGTAATGTAGCTTTTTTGCTTGATTTTTTAAAATATAGAGTCAAGTTAATTTAAGAAGGAATAGTAGCAACTGCAGCAAGAAATATCTGTGTTATTAATTTAATCTTGCTTCCTCCTTTATTCAATTTTAAGTACCACATCATCAGCAAATGCTCTGAATTTGACTTTTTTTAAATCCAAAATCTAAATTGGAAGAATTCAAAGTTGCTCTATTTCCATTTTTTAATGTAAAGCGAGAGTTGGTAGCAGGTGAAGAACTGCTTAAAGCCAAACCTGTATCAACAGCGCAATCCAATAGCAGATATCAGAGAATACCTTTGGAGAGGAAAACCAGCGACTCTATTTACATTAACTTCTATCAGTATGAATGGGCACATCCTTTTGTGAAAGGCAATTTCATATCTAGAATCAAGATTTTACTCCCATAATGTTCAAGTCTGCTGTACATGTCTCCATTTTCAGAAAGGCCTTTCATTAATAACAACAGCAATAAGCACTTTGAAGCACCAGTTTTAAAAAATGTAGAACTATTTACAAACAACTGCTATATGCATTTACAAATAAATGTTTTATACAAAAAATACTTAACATTAAAAAAAAGAATTTTGACCAATACTGTAATATCCTGCCACCGTTCCTCATTTCTTGAATACCTATAATTGCCAGTGGAGTCACAGTCCTAATTTTCATTCACACTTCACTGCAGCTGTAATATACTTGTCCCATACAGGTCCTGGATCTTACCAGAGTGGTGTAAGTATAATGAAAATCAGGCCCATCCTGCATAATTAAATTTGATCTGGAGGAACACATGTGGTACTATAATGCGGAGATCTTGCAAACTTATAATAACGTGGTAATGCCTATCCCAGTGTGCCATCCTAGTGAAGTTGATGGTGCTACGGATTGTGAAGAAATCCTCCTTAGTCTGGCTCACCTCTGTATTGAGACAGTCCAGCCCCCTCTGCTTTTTCACGCTGCCTGATTTCAGTCACCTGGTCACCTAGGTGACTGGGCTGAAACAAATTCCTAAGGGAGTGGGGAGCTCACTCTTCCTTTGTCGTGCAGCAGGCATTGTGGGAAGGGGATAGGCAGTCATTTTGGAAACTCAGAGAAGCTTGGACCTCTGGAAAGATGCTCCACGTGATTTTACTGTGAGTAGACTTGGAAACTTAGCTAGTATATTAGGATTAAGTGATTTTAGATGCGTGTTAAAAGGGTCCCCAAACCCAAATTTAATGACAGGCTCAATTTATTCTGTCTTGCACAAGGTGTTTTGGTTTTCTCTTAAATTTCCTCCGTTCTACCCCTTCCCCATTCTCCCTGTCTCTGATCAATAACAAGCTATCTGGCTCAGCACACCTAGGTATGAATGCCTGAGAGGAGAGGGGTCAGAGATGCATTTCGCTCCTAGCAGCACTTGGCTGTTTATTAACTAACTAGCAAATTGCCCGTCATGAATTATGGGAGGTGGGGTGCAGGCAGGGATGGAGCGCTGCCACCCAGTGCCCCGCAGTGCC
>NW_005842154.1:1855031-1856155 GCF_000455745.1 Alligator sinensis | reverse complement strand
AGGAACTGTGGGGAGGGGAGCTTGCACGCAGCAGCAGCTGCTGGCACCCAGAGGCACACAACATGACCCCCCCACTCCCTGCCTCTGCTTCCCCTTTTCCTCCCTCCCCACTGCCTCCCCGTCTCTGTTGGCTGTTTTCGGGGCCAGGCAGTGGCAGTGGAAGCAAAGGGAGGCGGGGGGACATAGCAGCAGTAGGGGAGCGCTGCCACTGGAAGCCCCCACTTCCCCTACTCGCTCCCCTCCCTCCCTTCTTCCCCTCTTCCCCACCACCTCCCCCTCCCTGCTGGCTGTTGTTGGGGGTTGGGAGGGCAGCGTGGCAGCTCCCTCTGTCTGTAACACTCTGGGCCCTCACAGCCAATTGGTGCATGCCCTTTCAGTGGCTCATGTGCAGTTGGCCTAGAGCATTACAGACAGACAGACTAAGGCTTTTAGTATATTAGAATTCAGTCCAACCTGACAGTATCTTGGGAGGCTCCAGGCTATAAGGAGCACCAAGAAACACTTCTAGGGGGCAAAGCATTCCCAAGGCTGGCTGGGTCTGTGCACCCCAGGCTGCACAAGGGCCTAACAGAGACCAGTGCCCGAGTGGTGGCAGCATTACCTCAGGCTTGTAGGAGGTCTCCAGGAAGTGGGGTGGCCGGATGTAGGCACCCCAGGGGAGACCCCGAAAGTGTAGTATTGGGCCGGGCTAAGGGAGGTGGGTGGCTCAGCATAATAGTACCCCACTACTGTCCCACCACACATGGTGGTAATAGTAGGATCCCACAGACTGCTGTCTGGAAGGAATAATCTGGGGGAAGGAAGTAGAGTCACTGAAAACCCTTAAGCAAATGAGTCTTTGATTTGGCATTGGGTCAACTGGATACAGTAGGTAGCTAGAATGACTGACAAGTATACCAATGTGTAGGGCTGTGTGAAGCTTCAGGTGGTGATTCTATTCAGAGGAGATTCAGCCCATTTGTTAGCCGAATCTCCGAATCCGAATCGAATCAGGGGACCAATTTAAAGGTCCGAATCAATTCAAAGCTCTCCGAATCTTCAGAAAAGATTCGGAGAGCTTTGATGATTCTTACAGTCCCCAGTGGCAGGGAGCTGTAGCCAGACTCCGAGCTGGTAAGTACTAG
>NW_005842154.1:1847593-1854908 GCF_000455745.1 Alligator sinensis | reverse complement strand
AAACCCCCCCCCCATGGGCTCCTGCCTGGTGGGGGGCAATCTGCACTGCCCCCCACTGCCCTGTGCCATGTGGGGGGCTCTGCCATGAGCCTCCTGACCCCTTCACACTCCCCCAGCCCCCCCATGGGTGCTCCGCCTGTGCCAGCTCCGGCCCTTTAAGAAAAAAAAATGGGGAAAAGCCCCGGGACTCACTGCTCCTGCAGCAGCCTCCGTGCAGAGAGTCCCATGTGGTGTGGGGCATCAGGGATTGCCCCCCTACCTCCCACTGGCAGGAACTGAGTGCAGGGCTTTTCTTGGGGGTTTTTTTTCTTAAAGGTTCAGAGCTGGCCTGGGTGGGAGACCTGTGGTGGGGATGGGAGATTGAGGGGAGGGGATGGGGGGGGCTCATGCAAAGCCCCCCCATGCAGCGTGGGGCAGTGGAGGGGGGGTGGAAGGGATCGCCCCCCACCCAGCAGCACCCAGTGAGCCGGGGCTTTTTTTTCCCAAAGAGCTGGGAGCTGGGGCAGGCAAGGCAGCCATTGCCAGGCTGGGGCGGATGGGCCTGGCTGATTTGGAGATTCAGAAATTTGGCAGCAGCCGAATCTCCGAATCAGCCAAATCGATTCGGGACAGTGATTCAAATCACAGAATCGAACAAATCCGAAACGAATACTACCTGCTTTGCACAGGCCTACCAACCTAACCATGGATGATCTGGTGAAGGAATTGAATGAAAGAGACATCCCAATACTCCCAGGACAAAAGAAAAAGGACCTAATTAAAGCCCTGCAGGATAGTGATCAGACCAAGTGACCCCTCGCCCCGGATCTGAGTGGGGATGGAGCCTCTTCCAATAGGCCTCCAAAAGGGAGCGCCAAGAAGCAATCTCACCTCTAGACCCAAGAGCTGGAGGTTGAGAGTTGCAAGCTGGAGCTGGAACTCCAGAAATTCAAGCTGGACCAAGCAGCCAAAGAGGTGGCGAGCAGAAAAGGAGGCACAGTGCAAGATGGAGCTAGAAGCCAAAGAGGCATAGCTCAAGCATGAGTGTGCGCTCAAAATACTCTGGTTGCAGTGAGAACTTGGAGTTGGAGTCGATCTGCCCCAGCCAACGCCAGCTGCACCCCCAGCCCTGGGTGGACCCCAAGATCTTCACCCCGTACAAGGACAGAGAGGATCCAGGAGCATTCCTAAGCAACTTTGAGAAACACGTGAGCTGATGGGAAGTGAAAGAGGAGGAGCTTCTGAAATACGTTCTGGAAAAAGTTCCGTAATGCTACCTCACTGCAGGGAAAGTCTATGACCAAGTTTCCAGCCCAGTTGTAAATGGCTGCAGCCCACTTTGTAAATGGCTGCAGGGAGCCAAAGATGACACCAAAGATCACATGATAAATCTTATGTCACTAGACCAATTCTATTTCAGGTGCCCTACAGAGATTAAACACCTAGTCAAAGATAGGGAGCCCAAAACAGCCATGGCAACTGCTAACATTGCAGATCAGCTGATGCTGAATGGAGAGGGGCTGGACAAAAAGCCTCCCCACTTTGGGAAGGACTAGAAAGGGGTCCAAAAAAGGGACGAAGGGAGGGCCAGGCCTGAAATGGGAGGGTAAGCTTCCCCCTGCAGAGCACAGGGCCGCCCTGGATTCGGTCAATACACCTAAATCAGAGAGGAAGGGTTGCTTCAACTGCGGGGAATCTGGTCACTTCAAGACCAACTGCCCAAAGCCAAGTATCCCCAGTAGGCCTGTCAACCGAGCAACAGCTTTACACAATGAGGAGGGAACCCCGAGCCACTCTGAGGGGCATACCTGCATCCATTTGGATTGTGGACCTGCTACCTGGCTAGTTGGCATGTGCTCTGCAGGCTGTTTGCATGGGAAAGTCTTTCCACACAGAACAGGAGGGTGGGGGAGGGGACACTATATCCTAGGACAGGGGTAGGCAACGTTTTTTGGCCAGAGTGCCAAGAAAACCACAATGTCTACCTTGGAAGGTGCTGGAGTGCCGACATGCAGCTGTTTGCAGCCTCCCAGCTGCAGCCGGCCCACGGAGCCCGGTCTGCTTGCAGCAGGGCTTGCAGCCTCCCGGCCGCCTGCTGGCAGCAGCCTGGGCTCTGTGGCTAGCAGAAGCTGCTTAGAGCCCGGGCTGGCAGTGGTGTGCCAAGCAAAATGGCCTTGCATGCCATGCTCGGCACGCGTGCCAGGGGTTGCTGACCCCTGTCCTAGGATGCTGGAGGACTATAATTTGGGCAGCTCATCTGTGAGGAGTGGCCACACATTAATCGAATATAAGCTGGGTAACACGGATCAGAGATAAACCTGCCATGGAGTAGCATAACTTTAAGCTGCCTAAAGTGTGCTTAAAATTAGTTTCAAGGTGTTAAGTGTAGACAACCTGGGGGTTAAGAGCTTCAGGAGTTGCCTAAAATTAATGTGTAACAGGGCCCTCAGAAATATGCTCATGAGTAACAGCAGAAATTTCTACCAGCATTTTAAAACTATTTTAAAGAAACAGGGCTATCTGTGTGGTAGACACATACACTGTTAAAACAGACATATATTTCTGGAGCAGAGGCCCTCCAGGATTTTCCTTTAGCTTCTGCACACACTTAATTCTAACACCAATACTCCCTTCAGCACATTTATATGTATAGTTTGATAACAAGTTGTAGGAAAAACACTTGGTGTTTGGAAAAGTGGGGACTAGCTGTGCTCTGGGAAACATTTGTTTTTTGTTATTACAGCCTTCCAATCTGCTGCTGAGAGTATCTGGCTAATGAACTGCAGAATTTTCTTCCTTTTTGAATTTCAAAGAATAAAATTTATACATGAAACTCCTGCTAATCTGAGACTGAGCAACATCTCCTAGGTTGCTGTTCTCAGTCATTCTACCAGCAGCTGAGAAAGCCCTCCAGAGAACACAGGAAATATATTCACCTTTCTCTAAGATCCATCTGTCCTGAAACCACTTTCAATATGTAACACAAGCGAGTGGCTCCAAATTAGTCAAAGCAGGATACTGTGTGGTGGTTGTAATTATCTTTTTTTAATTGCTAAATTCATAATCTTAAATTACAGCTCAGCAGTGCTGTGGTATTTTATCATCTGAAGCTTGCAGAGGACTGCATTGAGCTTGAATGTCCAAATCCTTGCGTCTTCAAGAGAAAGTAAGCCAAGAGATGACAGGACAGCAGTAGGGAATCTCCAACAGGCTACACACATAGCAGCATCCCCAGTGGGGCTTCATCTACAACACCACTATCCCAATCTAAGTGGCCAAGCTCAATCGCAGTAGCTACCTTACTGGATGCCGCCCCCACTTTGTGAGGGCACCTGCTCAGGAGTTTGCAGTCACAAGCTGGCTGCACATTCTCTCATGGATTCAGTGCATCAGGTGTCCCCCAAGACCAGATTCACATAATGAGCTGTCTCAGAGGCCCCTATCTGATGTACATCTATGCCAGTAGGATGGATATGTCCTTTGGGAACTGAGCCAGTTTCAGCCCTTTCCACTGTCACAAGGACCCAGATGCCCAAGATAGTGGGAGGCCCAACAAGTAGCACATAATAGTTATCACTTTTTCCTCTGGAGATTGATTGGATTACAGGATGGGGGAGAATAGAGGGTGATCCAGTTTTGCACTGCACATCTGGGATGTCATTCTCCTTAAAACACAGGGCTACACTGCTAGGGCCTGGGCCACACTGCCATTTTGAATGGTCTGTCTGTCTGGCCTCACCTCTGGCTAAAAATTAGTGAATTTGCAGCCAAGTGGAGGTCAGGGTGAAAGGGATTTATTCTAATCCTCATGTAGATAAAGGGGAAACTGAGGTCACAAAGGGCTTTTCCACAGAAGGGAGTGCTGCACTTCACCCTGCAGCTTGCTGAAGAAAGGGGCCAATTGGCTGCTTCTGCAGGAAGCAGGGATTAGCACTCTGATTCTGCTACCAAAATATTCCCAGCACAGAGTCTGAGAAGCAATGGCAAGTCAGAGCAGAAGGGGACTTACTAGAAAGCCTGATGCTGTAGAAGTGATTCTTAACATGGTTATTGAGGAGAGAAGAGATAACAGCTGTTCCAAATCCTTCAGGTTTGGAAGAAAGGTGATAGCAGCAGAAAGAATGCAGAGGAGCCAAGAAGGGTTGCAAGGACAAAAGCTACACAGTTCCATTTGCATATGCTGGTGAAGGTTTCATTAACAGCCCTATCAGGAAGTTCTAGTCTGGCTAAAAGAGCTCTTAATAACTAGAGCAAGTCAGGGGCAGGCAGTGATCCAGGTAAAAGATCTAAAACTAAATAATAAACAGAGCTTGAATTCTGCCATTAGGCAAGAGTCAGTGCTTTGGTACAACTTCCAGAATTGGTCCTTCCTGTGCAATCATGCTGGGAACCAGAATTTCGCTATTTCCACCAGTTTTATCACATTACTGTCAAAGTAAATCAGGGGTGAGCAATTATTTGGGTTGGAAGGCCACTTAATTAGTTTTGTTGAGATGTGGAGGGCCGCACACACATGCACACACAGACACACATGAACTCCCTGAAGCTCTCCGTGCAACCCCCTCTCCCCTCAAGTCCCTGCACAAAGCTGGGTCAGGCAGAAGCCACACCTGCTGCTGCAGCTCCACCTGCACCCACATGGCCTGAAGCAGTGCACCGGAACACAGCATGGCACCAGCCCAGCCTGGCCACACTCTAGGAACTCGGAGAGTGGAGGAAATGGTGCAGATGAGGGGGGCTAGGAGCTGCGAGTTACCTAGGTCCAGATGGGCCAGTGCTGTGCTATGTTCCTCCCTTCTCCCTGGACACCTTGCCCCACCCCAACTCCCCAGCATGCAGCCAGACTGATGCCACACTATGTTCCCACACACTGCTCCAGGGCACATAGGCACAGCTGGCACGGCCAAACCAAGCTACATGCCAGGGACTCAGAGTTGAGCAGAAGCCACACCACCCACTCCAGCTGTGCCTATGTGGTGCAGCAAAACGTGGTACATGGAAACAGTGCAGCACTGCATTAGCAGTGCCTACACCCCTACCAGGTCCTGACCCAGCCCAACAGGGCCAGGATAACCCACAGCCCCTGGCCTCTTTCCCCTGCAATCCCTCCCCAGCCAGCAGGGAGAACCTTACCTGAGCAGAGCTGTACACAGACAGCCTCACCAGGCAGAAGCTTGGTTAAGAGCTCAGTGCCCCCTGCCTTGGAGCATGTGCTCCGGGCTGAAGGTGGGGCAGGCTGGGCCAGGCCAGGATGGGGAGATGGCCACTGGAGCTGCTGCTGCAGCCAGCTACTGCACAGGAAAGGAAGAAAGGTGAGAGGAGCTGAAATCCAGGGCAGCTGTAGGCCACACAGAATAATTTGGTGGGCTGGATCAGGTCTGTGGGCCATATTTTGCACACCCTATCAATTAAATAATTATAAAGATAAACACAATAGTGTAATAGAGTGAAATGCCATTTGCTGATCAAATTAGCTAGACTACATTAGTGCCTTAAGTATAGTGGAAGGCTTGATCTCATCTACCCACAAAATCAAAAACATTTTCTCTTTTTCCTACGATTTTGGTTGTACCATGTTCAGGAGTTACCATACGTAATCAGTGGATTGTCACTGCATCCAGGGTTCCAGAGCCATGTACTACAGCACTTTGGTATGCAGCTGGATGAAAGTATGTTGTGATTTCCTTCTTTACATAATCACTTCAAGAAAGCTGCTTCAGTTCTATGTTCCTAGTAAGGGCTTTGTTTCCCAGTGCCTCAGAGGGGGATCAGAGCCAATAGACACCACAGATTGTTTGCAAACTGGTTTGCAGGGCTGGTTCCAAGAAAGGCATTGGCTGGAAAAAAGTTTCATCTCAGTAATGCAACAATGTGGTACACGGTACAACAGGTCCCCGATGGGTTTTGGTGTCTAAGGCAAGGGACAGATATTATACATAAACCGGTTTAAGTGATCGGAAACTGGTTAAAACCTATAACAGAACAGAAATTCAGGGCACATAAACCAGTTTCAAAATGGCCAAAACCAGTTTGAGATAAACCTGGTTGAATGTAGTACCAGACTTAACTTATTGAGCTCAACCTAGTTTATGCAGCTTCTGTCCCGGACCCCTTCCTGGTTTCAGTTAAACTGTAGCCAAACCCCCCGTTTTTCTTTTTCTATTTTAAAATGCATTCCCTCCCCTTCCCCAACCATTTCTGACTTTTTCTCTCCCTCTCTATTCCCTAGATAAGTATAAGTAAGCTAAGATGTAGGATAAGCTTTAACATTTTTTTTCTTTTTTGGTAGCAAGTTTTTGGTTTTGGATATCCACTGTTTTATAATTATTAGGTTTGTATTGATTTTTACTGTTGTATATTGTATTATTATCACTTTCGTATTGATTTTTATTGTTTCATATGGATATTTTATGGTTTAGGTCTATGTTTGTAAGTGAACCAAAGTCATGTCAAGTTTCCATTTTATATGTCAAGCCTCCATCTTGTGTCCTCTGCCCGGGCATCCCGTGTTGCAACAATATGATTCATTGTACCGCTCCCATGTAAATTGGTTCCTCGATGAATGAGAGTGATTGGGAATGATTGAAATACAATGGTAGCAGGCCTCTACTGAATGGTTTGTAACAACTGGGCCATCACCTCGCATTGATTCATCCAGGAACCACGGACCTCACCCAGGAACCCAGCATTTGAAAGACAAAAGACCCAGCAGAACCAGCAACTCTACCACTGTACCCCACCATTACAGACACCCGAAACTGCACATCCCTACCTGGCGCACACATGCTCAGTAGGCCAGGGGCTGACCCTTGTCTGGCCATGCCTCCTGTCACTAGGGTCACACAAGGTCTGTCCCTATAAAAAGGGGCAGTGAAGACAGACCCAGTGGGAACGCCATTTCTATCCGGACCAGAGCAGCTTCACGTCACCTATCTACCCCAGAGGTCCTGTCAGCGACCCCCCACTGGACAACACCAAGCTGAAGGAGACCCCGACTGGCTATCAAGGATCAACTTCCAGCCTGGGATAGGTAGATATTACCTGCACACCTCCTCCTACAATTTGGACTCTCTCTCTCAGAGATTGATGTCATATACCTTGACTTCAAAAAAGCCTTTGACCTGGTTTCCCATGATCACCTGTTAGAGAAACTGGCCAATTGTTGCTTTGGGTCCTCCACAATCCACTGGCTGGAAAATTGGCTCCAGGGTCGGACCCAGAGGGTAGTAATTGATGGAAGTCACTCATCGTGGTGTCCTGTGACCAGTGGGGTCCCCCAAGGCTCTGTCCTTGGACCCATACTGTTCAACATCTTCATTAATGATGTGGACACTGG
>NW_005842154.1:1830223-1846061 GCF_000455745.1 Alligator sinensis | reverse complement strand
CTCCCTGCAACTTCTCTAGCTGCCCTGGAGCCATCCTCTGGCTCCCCACACCCAGAGCCCCTCTTTAACACCCACACTTTCCCTTAGTCCCATTTTCCCTCTCCCCACCTACCTTTTCAGCTCCCCCATAGCTCTGGCTCCAGGCCCAGCCTCTGTGCCAGCATTGCTCCCCTGTTCTGCAGCCTTTGGGCATTGTTTTTTAATCAATTAAGATCAATTAACCTAAAGTTACCCCCGAACCTCAGTTCTTCAGCCCAGGCCCCTCTAGTCTACCAGTTCTAATCCCGGTCCTGGTAACTTTCACTCCCAGCAACTTTCACTCCCTACACTTCCACTTTCTTACCTTAACCTTTCCCCAGGCATCCCAAGTACACCAAGCACAGACATACATACATACACATCACAACACCCAACTTAGGAACTCACCTGTGTGTATGGGTAGGTGGGTGGTATGTGTGTGAATTAGTGAATACACATATACATATATAGATATCATTGTGTGTGTGTGGTATATGAATTAGTAATCCACGTATGTGTATTGGATGTGCAGGTGTTGGTAACTGGTAACTGATTCGGTCTAAATTTGGTGTGTGTAGAGTGTATGGGCTTAAAGTGGTGATAGGTGTGCATGAATCTAGACTGGTTATTTTGAACATGTATGTATCTGAGTTGCTAGTGTGAGTGTGTATGCCTAGTGGGGGTGTATGCACCTAGTGAGTGTATGTGTGCTTAACTGATTTTTTACATGTACACTGTGCCCTCCTGTCTAACAGCGCAATATTGAGATGCTAAGCATTGGCCTGACCCCACAGGGCAACAAAACCAGAGTCCCCCAGTATCCCAGCATGCTCTCCGGGCTGCGCTCTCTATTCCAGTGAAGGGCTGGCCCCACCCCTCTGCCACCTAGCCAGAGCAGGAACAGGCCTGGCCAGATGCGGGCCCTGGAAGAGAGCAGGGGAGAGGTTCATTCCCTGCCCCCTCCATCCCCTGTTCCACCAGCATGACCTTCATGTCTCTGCAGGGTGCTAGAAGTGGCAGGGGAATGGCCAGCTCTGGCTGGCAACCTGGAGTAAGCTGGCCAGAGACAGTGTTTGATTCCCCCTCCCTGTCCCACGGACCTGAGCCAGTGTCTTCCAGGCACTCCTCCCCTGCTGCTGCAGCAGTGGGGGGGCAGCCAGACACCAGACAGCATGGCCCTCTTCAGGGGGGGGGGGGCAAGGAGGGGGTTTATTTCCCCCTCCACCCCCTCTGCCCCTGGGGGACTGCAGCAGGTTCACCTGCCCCGACCACTGCCACTGCTCACTCCCTGCATGGGGCAAACGGTGGGATAAGCCCCCTCCTCCAGATGCCAGAGGGAAGTGGGAATAACCCCCCTGCCCCCTCACCTCAGGGGCCCTGCCAGCCTGCTTCTGGCCACGCTTTGCCTCAGCCGCTAGAGTGGCGAGGGGGCAGGGACCGTGACAGGGCAGCAGCACCTGTCCTGGTGTCTGACGAGTGCAAGCCTCTTCCCAGCAGGGAGGCCGCAAGTGGAATTCAGAGCTGCCACGAATGGTGGCACCAGGGCTCGGAGGGGGCCACAGTCCTCCAAATCCCCCTAGCACTGCCACTGCTGCTCACCTCACACAGTCTGCAGCAGCTCTGACTGCCCTGAAGTGCAACCTGCCACTGGGAAAAGGCTCACATCTGGGACACCATGCCAGGGGCTGCATCCCCCATCAGGGTCGCTCCCCACTTGCCGCTCCAGGGGTGGGGGCACGGCCAGAGCACGGCCCCTTAGGCAGAGGGCAGGGAGAGAGGTTATTTCCCCCCTGCCCTTGTGGGGCTGCAGCGGGTTCTGCTCAACCCTCCCTGCCCCACCACCTAACCTGCCCACCTGCCGGCCAGCCTCTGGCCCTGCCCCTGCCCCCAGAACGGCAAAGGGGGAGCAACCCTGATAGGGCCAGCCCCTGTGTGGCAGGCCACTTTTTGTGCCTGCCGCTTTAAGGGCCAGAAGGCAGCAGCTGGAAGGTGCCTGATGAGGGCAGCCATTTTAGATTCAGGGCTGCCCATATAAACAGGGCAGTTCGGATGCTGGGGTCAGGCAACAACATCGCCTGGCCAGAGGGCTGCTGATATCATGTGGAGGTAAGGGAGGAGTTGTAGGGGATGGTAAGGAGGCTCCTGGTGCTGGGTACGATCTAAAACTGCACCTTGCTGGGAGTGGGTGGCCTGGTGGGGCTCTCAGTGGCATGCAATCCCCCAGGAAATGCCAGGCCAGTTACCACCCTGGTGAAAGGCGGGTCGGGGGCACATTAACCCTTAGCCCCCACGACCGGGTGGGTTACCCCTTTGTTGGAGGGTTAAGAAGGTGGACCCCATGGCAAAAGAGTAAGGGCCATAGACTCAGGCCTGTCTGAGCTTCCCCTGACTGGCCCATGTTGGGGCCAGGACCGGAAGGGTCGAAAGGGCGGGAGGGCCACCGCGAGGAACGCCCAAGAGCTGAGGGCCTGGGGTCCCGACTGGCCTGGAGGTGGGCCAGGGCTAGTGAACCGAAGGTCCCAGTGGGGGGATCACACCCGAAGGGGGATCAGTTCAGGGAGCTGTTCTGCCCGGTATGACAGCAGAAGAGGCCGCTTGAGGGGAGGAATCCAGGTGGGGTTCAATAGGAGGATTCTGGGGTCCAGTGTGGGGCCGGTGAGTTATGAAACCATCTAGATGCCATCTGCGTAGGGAAGGAACAGAGCCGCAGATAGCATCCCCTGGCATCAGGGCAGGAAATGGGCAACCTCCCGCTTATTAACATCTATTTAATTAATTCCAACAAGGTGTGGCGGGCGAGAACGCGGGCAACTGGCCCAGGAACAGGTGGGCGGGCCGCAGGGAAAGCAGCCCTGAGTAGGCCCCCTGTTACGGTGTCCCAGAGTATGAGCCTCTCCCCAGCGGAGGGCTGCACTGCAGGGCAGTCACAGCTGCCACACACTGTGTGGAGCAAGTGGTGGCAGTGCTAGGAGAACTTGGGGGGGCTATGGCCCCTCCAAGCCCCGGTGCCACTGCCTGCCCCACACAGTCCACGGCAGCTCTGATCCCTGCCTGTGGCCCCACATTGGGAAGAGACTTGTTCCCTAGACACCAGGACAGGGGCTGCTGCCCTGTCAGGGCCCACCCCCTCTCCGCTTCAGTGGCAGAGTCAGAGGCCTGGCCAGAGGCCCCTTAAGTGACAGGGCAGGGAGGGGGAGTTATTCCCCCTTCCCTCCAGCATCTAGCAGAGGGGGCAGGAAGGGGCTGATCCCACAACTTGGCTCCACACAGGGAACGAGTGGCGGCAGCAGTCAAGGTGGCCAGACCCCAGCTGCAGTCCCCCGGGGGCAGTGGGGTGAGGGGGAATAACCCCCTCCCCGTGCCCCCCCCCCACCCCAGGGGCCATGCCAGCCAGCATTTGGCCATGCCCCGGCCCCATCACTGCAGCAGCAAGTGGGGAGCACCCAGTGGACACCAGCCCAGGTCTGTGCCAGTGGGACAAGGAGTGGGGAATTAAACCCCCTCCCTGGCCCGTTCACTCCAAGCTACTGCCAGGGCTGGCTGCACCCCTCAGCACAGCTTCCCTACAGCCGAGAGCTGCTCTAGTGCCCCCCGGCTCCTGGCCTAAGCCACTGCAGGTATGTGCCTGTGTTTCGTGAATGTCTGTTCATTTGCAAATTGGTTCAATCTAGGCAGGTTAGACTAACCTGCAAAGATTGAATCAATTCAGGCTCTGGCTTTTTGAACATCTGTCCCTAGCCTAAGAGTCAGAATGCTGAGAACTGTGGCACATATCAAGGGATCAGGAAGAAAACACTCGTTTGTGTCAAGTCATTTCTGTTGCATTCATTTCTGTGTTTCAAGGGATGAAGGAATGACAGCTCTCTTTTCCTCAGAACTGTAGCTTTCCAAGACTTTCTGGTCCAAACGGCAGTGTGTCTAGCCCAGCTCACCTTTGCTTCCCATTCATAAGGTTCCAAATAAAAGCTTGTTCTCTGCACTGATTTCATGTGTTGAAACTCAAGATGAACTGAAAACATCAATGCTTTCTCAATTTACCTGTATCTATAAGGAGACATCAGCAAACCTTTCCACTAAAGAATTGTATAAGGATCATTAAAAGGAAAATGTCCATGGTAATTGTCCCTTTCTGCATGTTCTTCACTCCGGTATTCTCTAACATAATAATGTTCTGCATTTCTGCAGAACTGTCTTTTCAGCATGTTTTTGCATTATGCCTAATTTTCTAAGAGTTTCAGTCCCACATAACGACACAGTTCAATGCAAAATCAGATATAAATCTAGCTTAAGAGACTCTCAACAGGAATTCATTTAAACCTGTAAATGTTAAAAGATTCTGTCTCTGATTTATGTTTTCTTTTTTATTTCAAACAGGGAATTAAAATCCTTCTTAAAAGAAAGATACACATTAAATCATGGCAAAAACTGTTAGAGTGATGATCCTGGCCCAACTTAAAGCCACAAAGCAAGGACATTCAGAAGCAGGGCTGAAATATGAGCTTTCCATTCCAGACTACACCCAGATATTATAGAGTTGCCCTCTATTGACTTCAATGGGAATTACACAGATTAGCCCCTATCATAACCAGTGTGTGATGGTATTTACAGTTACAAGTACATGTCACTGTGGACCGACTCTCAGAACTCCCAACTGGCGTTAAAGAACGCCTCATGACTCTCCGTCTGAAACTCGCCAAACACCAACAGGCAACAATTGTGACTGCATATGCCCCAACTCTCAATGCCGATGAGATCATGAAGGAGAACTACTCACAGCTTGACACCATCCTCTCAAATATACCAAGGGAAGATAAGATCATCCTTCCTGCAGATTTTAATGCCAGAGTGGGCAGAGACTCAAAACTTTGGAATGGTACTATCGGAAAAGAAGGTGTTGGAAATTCACATGCTAACGGGGTCCTTCTCCTGACAAAGTGCGCAAAACACGGACATGTCATCATAGATACCCTGTTCTGTCAAAGGAACAAGTTCAAGCATCCTGGAAACACCCTAAATTAAAACACTGGCGTTTGATCAAATATGTGATTGTTTGGACTTGCGATCGCCAGGATGTTCTGATTATGAGAGCCATGACTAGCAGTGATGACTGTTGGACTGATCACCACCTCATCCATTCCTGCATGTCCATTAGGATTTCTCCTAAATGAAGAATGCAAAGGAAGCAGATCAGGTGCAAGTTAAACATCAAGTGCTTGTTGGACCCACTCAAGCAGAGAGAATTCCAGCAACTCCTGAATAAGACACTACCAGCAGAGCACCCAGAAGGAGTCCAGGAGCACTAGACAGGATTCAAGACAGCTGTTCTTTCATCCTGTGCAAATACCATAGGATACAAGATCAGGAAACATCAAGACTGGTTTGACAAAAATGACACTGAAATTCAAGGTCTCATCAACAGGAAACGGAAAGCTTTCTGACAGAATGACATCAACTCTGCCATCAAGAAAAATGCACACCAACAAGCAAAATCAGAGGTACAGAGGAGAACATGAGAACTGAAAAATGAGTGGTGAGTTCAGGAAAGAAATCCAACATTTTGCTGACATCCATGACACTCGTGGCTTCTCCACTGCTACAAAAGCTGTCTACGGCCCTAGCACACAAGGCCTTAATCCTCTAAGGTCAAAGGATGGAACAATGCTCCTGAAAGACAGTGAATCCATCAATGCTCACTTGAAAGAACATTTCCAGGACCTTCTGAATCATGACTCAACTGTTGATGAAGATAAGATCAACAGCTTTCCGCAAAAAGCAATCAGAGAAAACCTCAGCTTGCCACCTACCCTGGCAGAGGTCAGGAGTGCCATCAGAAAAATGAAGACTAACAAAGCAGCTGGTGTTGACAGAATACCTGCAGAGATTTTCAAAGGAGGAGGAGTACATGTCAGCTTCATGTCCTCATTCTTAAAAACTGGAACAAGGAAGAAATCCCAGCCGACCTAAGGGATGCCTTGATTGTTACTATCTTCAAGAAGGGGAACAGAGATGATTGCGGAAACTACTGAGGCATCTCACTGTTGGCCACTGCTGGGAAGGTCACCGCCCATATCCTCACTAACTGCTCTCTCCCACTTGCGAAAGAAATTCTTCCAGAATCTTAAAGCGGCTTCAGACCATCTCGAGAAACTGTGGACATGATCTTCACACCACGTCAAATCCAAGAGAAGTGTCATGAGCAAAATTAACCTCTATATTTAGCCTTCATCGACTTCTCAAAAGCCTTCGATTCTGTAAACCATGAAGCCCTATGGAAAATCCTGTCCAAAATTGGCTGCCCAAACAAGTTCATTAGTGTTCTGAGACTTCTCCACAACAACATGTCAGCAAGGGTTCTCAGCAATGGTGTGACAGGGGGGAAGCTAAAGGCTGGGTCCCATGCCGGTCCACCCACCTGTCTCTATGGGGCAACCTGCCCTGTCTCGCCTGCTACAACTTTGGTAAATGGATGGTAAATGCAGGAGACTGCCCATTACATGCCCCAATGCCATGAGACACTATCTGCAGCTCCAACCCTCCCCCCATGCCTTGCAGATGGCATCCACATGATGTTCTTAACCCGCACCATGACTGGTGCTCCCAGGTCTCACGGGACTCTCACTCCCCACCTGAAGCAGCAGGTCACTGTGATCAACTAGAGGTCTTTTGACCCACACTTGGCCTCCCAGCAGTGGAGGACTTATCGGGGTCAGGACTCGCCCCTCTCTCTCTGGCTGCACACCCTGCCTCAGCCTCTGGCCCAAACTACGGCCTCAGGCATCCAAAGACATACCTTGTCCTACTCCCCTCACATGGGGTTCCTACCATGCCCTCTCTAGGGCCTCTGCACCACGCCCCACCCTGGGGTCCTTAAATCATCTTTACAACTGACTCCTTCTCCTGGGGGGTGGCCCTTGTGCTGCCCTTCAGGCTGACCCTCAGCCCTACTCAACACTCTTCCCTACGCCACCCTCTCTCAGGGTTGACCACCCCCATAGACTCAGGTGGCACTCTGTTTGCTGTGCCTGGCCCCACTACACTCACTCCCTGGGGTCTTACACCCCCCTCATGGGCTCAGTGGCGCCAGGCATAGCTGCAGCCACCTACTACCTCCAAAGCCCACCTGAAGAAGGGGGCTGAGGTTAAGGCGCCCCTCCTTGCCTTTCACCGGGGAGGTAACTGGCCTGGCATGTCCTGGGGACTCCCGTGCCACCAGGAGCCCCACCAGGCCACCCTTCCCCAGCAGGGGGCAGTTTTAGGCCATGCCCAGGACCAAGAGCCTCTAGCTTCTACCTGCAAGATATTCCATGCAGCAGTTCAGCCAGGTGATGTTTCTGCCTGGCCAGCAGCAGCAAACTGCTGTGTTTATATCGGCAGCCAGTGTTCTAAAATGGCCACTGCAATCAAGCACCTGACTCAGCCCTTAAAGCAGCAGGCACTGCATGTGCACTGCCACAAATGGGAATCAAACAGAACCATTTGAGGTGAAAACGAGTGAAGCAAGGTTGTGTCATCGCTCCAACTTAGTTTTGCATCTTCATCTCCACCATAATGTTGTTGACAGAAAGCTCCCACCTGGAATTGAAACTGTGTATAGGATGGACAGAAGACTCTTCAACCTCAACAGACTCAAGTCCAAAACAAAGACCATGACAATATCCATAATGGAGCTCCAGTATGAAGATGACGATGCTGTCATTGCTCAGTCTGAAACGGACCTCTGAACCATTCTTAATGTGTTCTTGGAAGTCTATGAAAGTATTGGCCTAACTCTAAGCATCCAGAAAATTCAAGTCCTTTACCAACCTGCTCCAAATGGAGAAACAAACCCCCTCTCCGTTGAAATCAACAGAGAATTGCTGGAGAACATGGATCGCTTTGCCTATCTTGGAAGCCATCTTTCATCAAAGGCAGACATACAACACTGCTTGAAATGTGGAAGTGCAGCCTTTGGATGTCCGAGTAAAAGAGTCTTCTTAAATCATGACATCCTTGCTGAAACAAAGCTCTTGGTTTATCGAGCCGCTGTCATTCCAACTCTGCTGTATGGCTCGGAAATTTGGACCACATACGGAAGACATCTCAAGAGCTTGGAAAAGTATCACCAACTTTGCCTTCGCAAGATCCTTCAGGTTAGCTGGGAGGATAGATACACAAACATCAGTCTCTTGACCGAAACAAATTCCAACAGCATTGAGGCCATTCTCGTTCAAAACCAACTTCGCTGGACATGTCATGTTGTTCACATGCCTGACTCCCACCTTCCAAAGAGAATCTTTTTCTCACAGCTGAAAGAAGGTCAGCAAAGTAGTGGAGACCAAAGAAAGCACTTTAAAGATACCCTGAAGGCAAACATGAAGAGGTGTAACATCAACATCAACACTTGGGAGACCCTTACTCAGGACCGACCAAAATGGAAGAAGGCTCTTTAGGAGGGACCTCAACCCTTTGAATCAGCTTGTCAACAGGCATAAGAGGAAAAGAGGAACTGGTGAAAAGAATATCAGAACATCCAACACAGCAACACAGGGCCCATCCCTCCTGCAAACACATGTTCTCACTGTGACAAGACATGTGGATCTAGAACTGGGCTATGGAGCCACCTGCAGACTCATTATTAAGATCCTTAGAAGACAATCTTATTCGTTCACAAGTGATTACCCATCATCATCATCGCATACCCATTCAACTGGTGAATATGAAACCATGTCTCTCAAACCCTAAATGCCCCTAAGTCAAATAACATACATTATTTTCAAATGGATAATGGTTTAAGTTCTTCTGTGTTTTTTAAGAGAATTCTTTTTAAAGATTGCTCTCATGGGATTTGTGAGTATTAAATGATACATGCTCTTAAATGTGGTGTAACAAGTATTTAGACTATTCTAAAAAGTATATTACCATACATTCCTGATAGATTTAGGAATCAGAGGTGTGCTTTACCACCCACTGGATAAGCATTTATTAAGATAATTTTTAAATTATGTATTATTTGCAGGACAGAACATAATGACTCCACAGGAGCCATTATAGCCTGTCATACAAAAATGTAGTCAGACATTTTGTTTACAGTCTATCATGCAGGCATTTTTAGACACTTTTTCATACTTAATTCACCCATCTTACCATATCAGTCCACCATGTATTGATGGTACTGAGAGCTTGAGTACATCACTCATGAAAAAAACTCCCAACAGTATCCCTACACTAGTGGTGATTTGCCCAATTCAGTATCTACAGGAAAGGAAAGTGCATTAAAGTTTAAAAATAAGTAATTAATGGAACCATGGAGCAAGCCGCTGTAATTCCAAATAATAACAAACAGATACCAAAAAATTCAAGTGGCCACATTTTGGACCACTGGAAACTAATATTTCTCTGTAAAGGTAGAGAGCAATCAGGGCTCATGGTAGAGGTGATATCTTTTATTAGAGCAACAAGAGTTTTGCAAAAAAATGTCTTTAATTGCAAGCTTTTGGGCACAAACACCCTTCATCAGGCATCGGAGAAAAGATTGTAAAAGTTCTCCTGGGTAGAAATGAAAGTTCATATTTCATAGGATTTCACAGGGGAGTCAATAGATGGAAAACTCCTCTGGGCAGGCAGTTCTTAGCTGGTAAAGAGCCTCTCACCTCTCTTGTGAGGTTCTGTGATGATGCAAATTAGCTTAAACAAAAGTAGGAGCAGTATCTCAGGTTTCAGGTGGTCAAAGTTGCTTCCTCCTTGGGAAAATATGAAGATTTAATTGAAAAAAATTGGCTAAAGTGTTATATCTTCCATGTGTCAGGTATCCAGGTTGTAGCTGTATTGGTCTAAAGCAGAAAGGAATCGGGGCTCATCGTAGAGGTAAAACTTTTACTCATGTAAAAGCTCTCCTAGGTAGAAATTAAAGTTCATATTTCTGTGTATATGAAATCCTATGAAATATGAACTTTCCTTTCTACCCAGGAGAACTTTTACAATCTTTTCTCCAATGCCCGATGAAGGGTGTTTGTGCCCAAAAGCTTGCAATTAAAGAATTTTTTTTTGCAAAACTCTTGTTGGTCTAAAAAGCTATCCCCTCTACCATGAGCCCTGACTGCTTTTTCCTCTAGACCAATACAGCTGGATACCTGACACTATGTAAAGGTAGGTTATCTGTGTGCCAATTGGCATGAGACTGCCTAGAGTTCATAGGCTGGTAGTGCTGGAATAAAAACACAATAAATTCCTAGCAGATTTTAAGAGTGCTTCCTACTGGTGTTCACATCAGAGTAAAATGCTAATAGTGTATAAAATGCCTGCGAGGGCTGACAGACTCCTTCCTTGTGGTACAGAGCGGGTTCTGAAATACCGTCTAACAAAACCCTCAACACTATTGGCATTTGTTTTCCTATTTGCACATTTTCTGGGGAAAAAAGGACCAACTAAAAGACAAATGAGAGAGAGAATGATTAACACATCAAACAGAGGACAAAACAGAGATGCAAGCATGCCTTAAAAGCATATAATTTAAATATGTATACACAATAATGCCTGGAAAATAACCATGGCAGTATCTTGTCTAGGACATGTTATAGTTGAAAGTACCATCTATGAAAACATTTTGAAGGCAACAAAAAATTAAGATAAATAAGGGGAAGGCAATTCAGCAGTACTTGACCACAAATTACTTTGCTTTGCCTGTTCATTAAAGTATCAGGACACCTTGATGCTCAGACCTGAGAATTCTCTATGATAAAGCTCCAAACTGAAATCTTTAATGCCCAAACATCCCCCACAAATCTCACTGTAGACACCGTAATAGAATTTAAAGTCTTCTGCTGTCATTTTTCTTGATCATGCAGCCATATGAATAAAATAAAATATGAGTGGGTAGTTGTTCCCTTTTCCAAACATATACCCAATTAATCCAAATAAATCTCAGCCAATACCTGGTGTGTCAGTGGGATAATATCAACAATCTCAAAAGGTCTTTTTATTACCTAAAACTTTATAAATGATCCCATTACAAAACCAATTAAGAAACAAGTCTTGCTTCTGACAGACAGAGAACCAGGCAACTAGAAAGTCTTAAAATTTGCTCAGGTCCCCCGTCTTCATTGAAAGCTGCATTGAATTTTGTCTAAAGGCAATAGAGATGATAGCTACAAAATGGGAGCCTGGCGCAAAATAAGCTATTCAGAATGAATGCAAAAGCAGAAAGTTCCCCACAAATAATGAGATGGGGGTGAAGCAGATAACTCAGCTATCCTGAGATAACATGCACACTTGTGACTCAAAAAGCAAACACCTAACTTTTGAGAAAGCTAGGCCAGAGCATATTTCCTTGCATTGTGCCCTGCTTCAGCCATTACTCAGGAAGTAGAAAATGGCAAAAAGCAATGCACGATGCAGCAACGCTTTCAGCTCCTCCAATCTTTTTCCTGTTCTTACTTTTCAGTCAACCCACACCTGAGATGAGGCTGCAGTATGCAATGATACGCTGTGACCAGTGTTAAAGGACCTTCTGCTTTCTTCCAGCTGACCAATCAGACAGTTGTGCACAATCTCTTCAAAACATGCCATATGACTAGAATTCATCCTGATACATTTTCTTCTCTCCTTCCCAGCTACTTCGATCCCTGCCATTGTCCCTTCCTGCAAGTAATATATGCATGGCTCCTTACACACAAGAAGTGACTCATTTTTGCTATGTCGTCCCAGCATTCACGAGGTCCCAAGAATGCCCACAGCTGGAAGTGTATAGTAGGATAGGCTACAAAAACCTACCAAAATGAGACTCAGAATAAAGAAGAAATTAAATGGAAACAAAAATATAATCTGGCATCTATTGATCTCCAAGTCACTGAAAAATATAACTAACATTCAATTTGTCATTTTTCTCTAGACCCAGCGGTCATCCAGAAATGTTGTTTCCAGGCTGTTACATTGATTACAAATATTTAAATGCCGCATGTGTAGTAGTATTGATCTTCAAAACAACATTTAGGGCTAATATTCATGATGTTATCGGGAGTCTCAGCATTTACAGTAGTTGAGGGGCTTGGTTTGCTTTTTTAATTGTTATTGAGTTCCATACTGGTGCAAAGTGCCTAACAGCTCTACAAACAGAAACCCTGGATCTAGGCACAGGACAGAAATAGCATCACAGGCCGTGGTAATTCTGGCTCTGTCTTGGTACCATGATGCTCTCTGACACTGCAGTACCTGAGCACCTGCCACCCAACTAAAAAAGGAACCCCCTCTTATTCTCTCCTTTGTTTCTTCCTGCCACTCCTGCCAAACGTTTGGGGAGTTGTACCACACTGTTCCTCCTAGAGAAGCAAGGCATCTGGAGCTCTTCACATCTGTCCCACGTCCCCAGGGGGTTCATATGTGTATCAAGCCTCAGAGGTCTGCTATCCCAGCACCCAGTTCCCCTCCCCTGCCCGCCACCTGGTCTGACCCACCTGTTGGCTCTTTCCCAGCTCCACCTCACCTCCAGTCTCTTGTCTGCCACAACTTTAATGTTATCTTTTGCCTTGCTGGGGAGGCAGTCCCTGGGGCTGGAGGTAGCTGCACTGGTTCCTTCGATAGTCAGCTCTGCCTTCACAGCTAGGTCCACACCACCCCGCTGGGGTCTGTGTGCTTTCCCTTGGGCACTTCCCTTTTAAGGGATGCAATCAAGCTTACAAGCACTTGTCCAGGCTTCAGCTCTCACAGCCTTGGCTCCCTTTTTCTCCAGCCGCACCCTCAGCCTTGGTCCACTGTCTAAGGCCTCATCTTCCAAGCACTGGCCCTGACTTGGCAGCAGCCCCCCTCCTGGTGCTCTAGTTTCACCCCACCAGCCTCAGCCCCTCTAGCTTGGGACTAGCTTCTGCTGCTTACAGTAGACACCCCCATCTGTGGCCTCCACTTCCCATATAGCCACAGATCAGTCCTGCAATAGAAAAGCTCCAACACAAAACAGTGACCTAGCTGGTCTTAACTTAAACCCCTCTGGGGCTCAAGGCCTGCTTCTCAGGCTGGTTCGCTTCCATCCCTTCAGCCCCTGAGTACCTCTTGCATGCTGGCTTGGCTCCTTGCTGCAGCTAGCTCTCCTGGGAGTTCCTTGTCCTCCTGACTTCCCCTTACAGGGTCAGAGACTGGGCTTACTGTGCCCAAGTCTAGCCTCCAGGTCATGTGACTGGATCTCCTGCACCCAGGGACCAGTTCAGTTAACTGCATCACTAACTGCCTGGGCTTTTTAGTCCTTGGCTCAGTCCACCTGCACAGCTACTACTTGCTGTCTTTCCTAGCCCTGGGTTTCCTGCCCTCCCCCTACCTAACTAGTGACAGGGGCAGGGGTTCCCTGTAGAATATGATTCCCAGAGAGTCTGAGACATGGTACTCTGTTCTGAGCACAATATAAAGGAGCCAGGCAGAGCTCCATCCCCTACTCCCCACTACCCCCCGGCCCTGCTGCGCTAGGATGCCTCTGTCGCTGCACTTCCAGCTGTAGTACTGCACAACTGGCTCTAAGCTGGTGTCCGCTATTGCCCCCAAACCTGCTGCCCCCAAAGGAGAAGCAGTGATATGGATGACTCATCAGATGGGCAACCTGTATTTTTTAGCTGAACCTCATGTTCTTGATTTCAACCTGTTTCTTAATTCTCTTAGGCTCTTTGCATTTTCCTGTCTCATCTGGAGCTCACAGTTCCTCCCAATAAAGTATCCTCTATGAATTTTATGAAGGTGCTCTTTAATCTCTCTTTCAACACTAAAGCTCTTAAAGAAAGATTATGGCCTATCACCAATCTCTCCTGTAACCCACCAGACATCTCCCTGCAACTCAATGCACTAGTTTTCTATTACCTTTTGTTTATGGTCTTTAGTCAGTATACACTGAATATATTGTACTCTGAAGAAAAGTTGCAAAAAAGTGTTTAATAAGGAAGAACACATTATTTCTGGCACCCTGTGGCAAAAAATATATATATTTGGGCTCCATTCTCTATTATGTCATGTCCCAGGTATAATCTGGCAAATCGCATTGTAAATTCAGCTGTTTGGGTTACTCACTTAATTGTAAATTTCCACGGTTCATTAAGTTTTCCCCCCATATTTTACCAGTGCTCACTGCTACTTATTATCTGAGCTCGAAAAAGAAAAATCCTCCCCAAATTAAACTCAGGACCTGACAGCAGTTTTTCAAGACCTGCCCAGTACTGCTATGTTGCAGTTTACAATTTCTGCATCTGTGCGCCACATTTAATCCAGAATATCTGTGAATTCTTAGCAGTAATGGCAATGATAGGTCAAGTTTCTAGAAACAGCTAACAAATGCTGATTAATGTACAGGATCAGCTCCTGTGCAACTCATTATGCACACAACTGCAATGAAACTGTCCTCTCTTTACAATTTTGTGCAGGACATAAAAATGAAAATATTTCTGGCCTACATAAGGAACAGGCTATGAATATTAAAGCAAGCCTGTGTTATGAATCCAATACCATTAGTCTTCGGTAGTCGTGGTGGAACTGACCCCCTGGAAGGAATTCTTCTTGCCACTGATTTTTCGTGCTGAATTACCCACACTGAGAACTAGCCCACCACCTGTGAATTATTTGATATTTTAGAGAGGAAAGTAAACAATATGAAAACCAGAAGAACTTCAGGGATCTATAAATTCTTTGCAAGTTATTTTCGGAGCTCTGACACTTGGCTCATATTTCATTTAGCAGGAAAGATTTTTTGCTACCCATATTTTTAAGAAGAAGAGACAAACATTTGTGTAATAAAGGACTTTCCAAATTCTGAGCCTTGCCAGGCAAGCAAAATTTTAAACCAACTGTCCAAGGCTTCCTGCATTTGCCCTTGGAAAGGAGTCAACTAGAATACGTGTGTCAAGTACTCACTTTTCAGCAAATGGATTGATGAATGAAAGTTAGGAGTTGAATTCAAAATATGCAGGTGGAGACTGTGATGGGTGTAAAACCTGGGGAGGCTAACCAGGTAAACCCCTACTACTTCCACTTATCCCTTCTTCTTCCTCAAGTTGCTCTTCTGAGACAAACCTCTGCACAGTTAACAAAAGTCACTGGGTATACACAGGTCCTGTCTGTGGCAGAGAGCCTGCTCTTGCACCCAAAGCATAAGATTTGAAAAGCCACTGACTGCTAATATGACGTTTTTCATGGAATCACATCTAAGACATTTGCTATATAACATCTGTAAGCCTCATTCATCTTGTAGAGACAGCTTTGGGTGGAGGACAGACATCTCCACAGACACAGAGGGAACCATGACATCGGGTTCATGACCTACAACAGTTTTTAGTTCACACCTCAGCTGTCCACAAAGGTATTGTCCTCAATCTCAGGGACGGTGACCAGGCCTCAGCGGCTCAGTCACCTTGCCTCTGGGGCATGAAAGCATTCAGGCACGGAGTCTTCATGGTATCTTTGTTTCTGTCTCTTGTGCTAGGTCTGGCTTGCTGTCTTCTGCTGTCCGAAAGGACTCCTTCCTCATCATGCCTACTTCAAGGGCTGACAAAGTGGGTAAGCACCTGAAAAAACTCAGCCATCCTATAGGCTCTATCTTTTTTTTTCTGGAGACAGGATATTGCATAGTGTTAAACAGCAACACCTACAGAATTACTGTAATCCCTTTTCCCACCATTCCCTCATGCTTTACTAAACTGTAAAGCAAGGGCTGATAGAACTAATATTTTCCAAAGGTTAAGCATTACAAGCTGTTTCATGGTTTTTTACATTTTAAAATGATAAATTTTTATTATTGTCAAAAAAGGGAATCTAAACATCTGTCTACAAATGCTTCTGGAAACCTGCAAAAGTACGAGAGTACAGAAGATTCTGGCGG
>NW_005842154.1:1809704-1830192 GCF_000455745.1 Alligator sinensis | reverse complement strand
AGCAGGGACCCAGCTCCATCCTGTGAGATACCACTGTCACATTTTTCACTGTCAGAGCTGTGTGGGAACACCATTCATCATTACCATTTTCAAAAATACCCATGTAAATTTCAGAGCTATTAAATTTGGCTTGGGTTTTATTGCCCTGAAAGGAGTCAGTGAGGGAAGGAAATAGAGGGAAGAACTGGCTGGCTGGGAGCCTGTGCAAGGTGTTATTTTTAGTTTAACACAAGATTTTTTACTAGTTTGATTCAGAAGAGGGAATTAGAACAAAGGGTGCTGATGCATTTCTGCTAAATATAGAAGAGGATTTATCATGAGCTAGGTAGGCAAGGTTGCAGCCTGACAACACACCCTACCCTTGACCTGGGAAACAGGAATGCTCGGAGCAAAGCAGGTGGCCAGGACTGTCCTGTCAGAGCTGAGAGAGTTGCTGCTTGGCGCACAGGCCCATTGCAGTAGGAGACAGCCCTCAGCACAGCCCCTGCCTGATGGACATACTTCACATGAAAGTCAGGGATGGCAAATCTTGTGGCACAACTCCCTGAAGACCAAGGCAAGGGACAGGTCCTTGGTAACCTGGTGCTGCTGATGCTCCTAGTGTTAAGCACAACATTCATAATGTTTAGTGGCTCTCTTGAAGTTCCTGTAGCTCAGGGATAGCTTGCATCTCCAATTCCATTTTTTAAACAAAATCCAGCTTCTCGCTCTTGTGATTGTGGAGCAAAGCTTGAAAAGGCTGAGGTGCTGGGAGGTCAAGCAGGTACCCGATGTGCTTCTGACTGAAAGAGTTCACGGCTCTGGAACATTAACAGCTGGCACCAATGCCCCAACCCAAGCCCAACAGTCCAGCATGTCTTCACAGCTACAACCCAAGCCAGTCAGGGCCGTCCTGTCCCAATGCTTCCTGCTCCAGTCCCAATGGGGACTGGCCCCCTCCCCTTATGCTACTGTTTCTTCCTGCTGTACGTCTGATAGACAGTCTTTAACCCCTCTTTCTACATGTTGACATTGTAGTCAAAGGAAGCAAAGAGGATCACCTTTCTAGCGAGTGACCTCCTAGATGATTTTCTGAGGGGTAATCAGGGGTGTACTGGTATACACACACACACTGCTTCAGTGTATGGGACAGGAAAACTTATATGTAATCCAGTTTGCAAAACACAAGCAACTGTGTGCTAGAGACATGCCATCCCTACCATACTAAACTGAGAAAACCTGTTGCACATGTTTTGATGTTCACAGTAATGATATTTTAAAGTATAAACTCAATTATAAGCACTAGCTTTCACCCAGCCTATTCATATATCTGTCCACTTAAAGGCTTCATTCAGATGCTTCTCTTTGTGTTTAGTTCATTGAATTTTAACCTTTAAGCTCTTGGTGTTTGAAAAAGCCATTTAAAGCAGCTCTTAGCCCTAATTGGCTCCAATTTAAAGCCTTGATCCTGTAATGAATTACTTTAGAATTCAAACAATGTATTTTCAACAAAAAACAAAATTGCCTGTTATAAAAGCAAAATGTTTTTACGGGTAATATTGACATTAATGTGCTGTCAAGCCACAGCAATAAAAAATACAAAACAAAAACCCTCTTCTTCTGTACTCCAAATCCAATCTTTGAAAAGGGCCATTGTGTATCCATCAGAATAAGTCTCCCATGTCAGTGTTCCACACCCAAATTATTTCATTAATGCCAATTTCATCAGTTATTTCAAGTACATACAATCATTTTTATACTTTGTATAACCATGGGAGAAGGAAAGACATTTAAGATGGGTCTATAAAATCCATGAGCACAGCCATCTCAATACAAAAGAAAACTCACTATGAGCATGTACGGTAGGGTTGATCTGGTGAATACCAGAGTACAGATAGTAATGCTAATATATGTTCATGCAGATTCCTGTCTGGTAACATTTGGCAGGTGTGCATAAACTGCAGGTTAATGCATTGTCTATGCAAATCCATGCTGGCACAGGGTGACTGGTTTTATCACAAGGTCACCTAAAATCTGTCATTAAATTGTACATTCTCTGACCAGCACTTCAGTTTATTCAATAGGAAAGGAGGACATTACCATGAGATTTTGCAGTTACTGTCAAATTGCTGCTTGTCACCAGTATAGCAATCACTTCCCAAGCACTGCCTGGCCTTCATCTGGTATTGAAAAAGCTCACATGGCTTACATTAGAACAAAGCACTAAAGGGAAGCAGTTAGATCAATGGGACAGGAGGTATGGCACATAGGCAATCATCTAAATCTCCTGGGGATAATTCCCAACCAAAATATATTTTTCCCCATTCCTGAAACTCTGCCTTCTCAAGAAGGGCACTATTCGGCATCAGGAGAAACACTGTTTCCAGCAAGATGCTTGTGGATTTAGCTGTTTACCTCCTTTTATTATAGGCATCACCATTCTTGGTCTTTTGGATAAGGATGATAGCTATTAACTACCTACTCCTACTTTCTAATAGCCAACACACTGCAATAGCAGGGTGCCTCAAGGTCCCACACTAAGCCCTGTGGTATTTAATGGGCACGTCTACATAAGATGTTTACTGCGGAGCTGTCTAATTAGCTCCACAGTAAGGTCTAAGCGCCTACAGGTGCAGCCCTATTAGGCCGCAGTAAACAAATTAACTCTCCTGTAGGTTAGTACTTGTAAATACAAGTAACTATCCTATGGCGGCTTTTAGTGCACAGCAACACATGTGTAGATGCTGACAGGGCTGGCTGGGGCACAAAGGTGCTTCAGTGCCAGGGTTGCCTGCCAGCTAGCTTTGCACTGGATCACCCTCATGCCCCAGCCAGCCCCTCTGCAGCATGTTGAGCTGAGTCAGAGCAGCCCTGGGCTGACAGCTGACCCTCTAGGTTCCCTGCCAGCTGGGGCTGCTCTGACCAAGCTCAATGTGCTGCGGTCCCAGACACGCATGTAAATGCAGCACCCAGGAGCAATAGACTCCACTGTGATATGTGCCAGTTTATTGTTTCACATTAATTTCACCTGTAGATGTACCCAGTGTATCTATCAAAAATCTGAAAAGGAAGGTGAGACGTGAGAGGACAACATTTGCAGAAGACAAAACCTATTTAGGTTAGTCAGGACCAAAGATATCAGACACTTCCCAAGCCAGGTGATCAGGCACTAAAATTGCAAACTGAATTCATCGTTAATAGAAATTGACATTAGAAAGAAAAATGTAAATTATTCATACATCCTGTAGGGTCCTAAATTAACAGGATCAGCTCAGGAAAGGAATATGGATATGACCGCAGAGAGCTCAAAGAAGCCTTCTGCTCAGTCAATGCATAGCTATGGTCAAAAAACAAATGAGGTGTCAGATTGTATAAAAATGGGATGGTGAACAACCCAGAGAATATAATAATGTCATTGTACAGATCCACTGTGAAACCTTGTCTGGAAGTCTGAGAACAGCACTAGTCACTGCATCTCAAAAAGAATAGTTCAGAGCTAAAGGGGATCAAGGAAGAACAACGAGAAGGATCAGAGACCTGGAACAAAAAAATCCTGTGGAGAGAAGCAAAATAAGACTGGGTTTGTTCCCTTTAGAGGGAGATGAGTAAGAGGAGATGTGATAGGAGACTACAAAATAATGAATGTTCAGGTATAGCTCACAAATGTCTGTTTTTCCTGTCTCAGCATACAAGAACAGAATAATGGCATACTTAATGAAACAAGAAACCAGACAATGGAAGCATTTTCCACATAACATGTAAGCAGGGATACAGGTTTTCCATTTGCCATGGTAAAATGTGGATTTTCTCATTTTAAGGAGAAAAACCTGGATTTTCTCATTTTAAGAAGAAAAACCCAGATGTTCTCCTATGAAGGAGAAACATGTAGGAAACAGTGGGTTTCCCCTTGCAGGCTAGCAGAGTTCCAGACTGCAAGGGGCTGGGGAGAGCGGGAGGAGAGTGGTTAGCGGCAGCTCCCGTGTACATGAGCACATCAACTGCTGAAACTTCCTTAGCCTGACGAAGGGTTTTTGAACCCGAAAGCTTGCTTAATAAATATTCTCCAAATATTTGGGTTGGTCTAATAAAAGATATCAAATTCACCCAAGGAACCTTGTCTGCCTGTGTACATGAGCACACACACACGCATGCATATTGCTGCCAGGCAGCCTGGAGAGCAGTTCCCTGCAGGTAAGTCTGGTGCGGAGGAGGGGTGGGGGGTCAGGGCCAGAATGCACCCTGTAGGGCCCTGGTGGGGAGTGGGATGGGGCTGCAGGCGGCTCATTGAGGGGTGGGAGGCAGCTCCCTGCCACTGCGCACCCTCCTGGAAGGGGCATGAGGGGGCACATGCCCTCCAGATTTGTGCATGAGGTAGGGGCAGGGGCGGGTGTGGGCTACCCACTGCAGGATCGGGCTGCCCACCCTGCTGCCCTCCTCCTAGGCAGGACCTGGTGCAGCAGGGCAGAGCAAGGCAGAGAAACCCGATGCTGCTGCTGGGAGCCCTGTGGTGCTATGGCAAGGTGCCCCCTGCCCACCTGGCAGCAGCAGGGGTGGCAGTGTGGAGAGCACCTCACCATGATGGTGCAAGGCTCACAGCAGTGACACCTGGCCCGCTTTGGTCTGCCGCTCTGGGTCCTGCCTGCTGGGTTGTGGAGGCCCCAAAGGGAGGGCAGCAGGGCAGGGAGCCTGAGCTTGCACCCATCCCATGCACAATTCTAGGGGGCATGTGTCCCCCGACCCCACCCCAGCTCACAGCAGTGACACCTGGCCCACTCTGGCCAGCAGTGCACGCAGTGGCAGAGAGCCACCCACCCCTGCCCAAGCCTACAGCAACAAGCTCCACCTGCCCCCTATGGACTCTGCTCCAGCCCTGTTGCCTGTGGGGGACAGGGAGCTGGACTCTGTGCTCCACTCCACCGCTGCAGCCACTGCCTCCCACAGGTGGCAGCCAGGGCTCAGGTGCTCCTTATGGGGGGCAGTGCTCTGTAGACTTGGGTCTCTGGCCCCATAGCCCTAGCAGCTGTGGACCCCCTCCAGCAGGGCCCAGGGGGCTGTGGCTGAGGAGTGAGGGCCACCAGGAGGTTGGGGTGCTGTGGGTCGGGAGTGAGGGGCAATGGCATGGGTAGGGCACCAGCGTATCAAGGCTGCTCAGCACCACAAAGCAGTGCGGGGCGGGGACAGCCACAGCTGAACCTGTGTCCTGGTGAGTGAAGCGGGTAGGGGGACCTCTAATTGTCCATGATAAAAAAATCAAAGTCAAATGCAAAAATTTTTAGGTATTTAGAATTTATTTCATTACAATGATTGAGGCACTGGAAGGCTTTCAAATGGCTTCAAAATTATAAATATATCAACAAAACGTTGTATTCAATTGATACCTATATATACAGCAGCATTTAATTTTAATCATGGAAAAAGACGGATTTGGGGGGGTTTAATCAGAGAACGTGCAAAATTTTTGTCTCTTCATCAGAGAATTTGTGATTTTTAAACAGAGAAAACCAGGATCCCTGTATATAACCATGTAACTCATCACCACAAGATGTCACAGAGGTGAAGAATGTATGACTCAGAGAGAGATATCACCAGGAATAACAAGCCTATCTAGCATCATTGTAAAAGCAACTAATTGTGTAGAAAGGATGCACTAAACCCCCTGCTTTAAGACCTCTAAGGAATGGAGACCCGGATGAGACTTAACTGCATACAAGGCATAGACTATCCTACATCTGCCCATTGCAGGGCTCTTGCACCTTCTCCCGAAGCATCAGGTACTGACCACTGCTGAAAAGAACACAACAGACCACATGGATGTCATGTCTGCCTCAGTCCCTCGGGGATAAGTGCACAAGCTATTCCATTTTGTTATTGTGGCTAATTTTTAGTTTAAGCAGCATCACTGAATCTGGAATTAAAGATTTTCAGACTCTTTCAGGAATTATATTAAGCTACAAATTACAGTCTCTGCTCCCAGAAAGCGTAGAGGCACTCAACCATTACAATATTTTTCTTCTTTATATTTCCTGCTCTCTCAGTCTGACATAAAAGCCAGGACTTCAGACTCATGGGGTGAGTTAAAAAGAAGAAGAAGCCATTCTGCACCAGAGATGTCTAGCTTTTGTACTTATGCATTGAATATGCATGTGTGTGTCTAGTTCATTCCTTAGTGTCTTGTGCCGAAAGCACAAGTGCCAAATGTGTTGTGCTGTATTGTGCTGCAATAGCAACTGTCCGTGGTGCTGATTCATAAATTAAGTTTAGTTACTGAGGGTAAAATAGCACAGTAAGTGCATCTCTAACTTCAGAAAGGCTAAAAATGAGGTGGGTAGGAGCCAGTAAGAGATTCTACATCATTTCTGTCTTGTCAGTAGAACACACACAAAATAAGCCAGGATCTATATTCCTAACCATGAGTTCCAGAATTAATGTTATGGATTCCAAAATGTTAAAAAAATCCTATCTTTTAGAAATAGGACTCGATATTACTCACTGGGAAATTATTTTAAAAGCAGACTTCATTTTCTCCTTAGAATTCATTTAATTTCATTGTACAGTTTCCAGAATTCTGGCCACTTTCATATAAGAGAAAAGGGATTTAATGAATTACTAAAGTGCACTTGAGTTAGGGAAAACTAACTGAAAACCCCATATTAATTGGGCATAATTGAGAATTCAGCCCTGCCACTGTTTTGATTATAAACTGCAATTTATAGGTACAGACAAATTAGCAACCGCCTCTTCCCACAGGTGCCTGCTGAGAACAAATTGCTTGGTCACCTAATGCCTTTTAATGTTCTCTATTTGTAGAAGGGAAATATCAAGTTTTAACTCTTATTTTTCCTGTGTTTTTGCTGCCTTAACCTGTGCCCAATTTACTCTGTAATTGTTTGAGAGAAATGCTAGCCAAGGGGTCTCTTTTCTCTGGAAAGCAGCATGCACACTCAACACCCATTAGTGCTGCTAATATGAGTTAAAAGGCTGGGACCAACAAGGGAACAGATCCCTAAATGTTTCTGCAATACAGAACTATTTAATTTGAGAGAGAGAGTAAAAGTATTGCAAAGTATTGCAAGGTAAGAGAAATGCACAACCCCCATTTCCAAAGGGAAATGAATAGGGAAGAGGGTTGAAAGAATGGGGAAGATGAGAATCCCTACAGAAAAGCTTCAAAGAATCTGATTCCTGCTATCAAATTATACAGAACAGTTAAAAAACAGACATCCACAGTGGATCTCACTTGTTGTTGCAGTTATGGGCCATACTTTTAGCTGATGTACATCAGTGTAACTCCATTCACTTCAGATGACCCGATGTCACATCATACCTGCAGCACCCTGCTGTACAAAGTTGTGGAGTATTTCTGAGTCATACTGCCTGGTGGAACTGATCAGCTGCAGTTAGGAAAGAAGAAAGGCTGGAAATCTAATTGCTCCGAGAGTAGGGACTTGGAAGAGACAAAGTGGGGTGAGGTCTAGGAAGGGACAGAATCAAGAAGATTGCTTCAGCCAAGGTTTATATTAAATTACCATTAGTAGTTAAAGGCAACACTCAGGAGAAGGATCATCCAAAGGCCATGCGTATTCTCATCTGATTGATATGGCGATGACCTATGACTACCCAGTTATTTATGGCTCTTCCACAGGAATGAATGGGGAGCAAGTGCTTCAGGTACACAGTACCAGGGGCCCATCTAGTCCTGCATGATGTCTCCAGCCAGTTTATCTCCTGCAATAGGAATGGCTGTGTGACTTCCAAACCATTACAATTGTTTTAATGCTCGTGACAGAAAGGAGAGGACTGTGAAGAGCAGTAATCTTTTATGGGAGCTCATGAAGGCAACCTCTACTGTATGGCCAGTGGGAACGGGAGGCACGTTAATTATCAATTATTGTTAAAAGGGAGACTTTTCGCCAAAATCTGAAGAAGGAAAAAGACCATTTCTTTGGAAAGAAAGAGCATGTTCCAGACAGAGACCATCCCTAATTGTGGAAAGAGCTAGCCAAGCCCAGAGAAGCAGGATGACTGGCAAGGAGTAGATGGCATTTATGTGGAACCAGTCCATGGAGCATTCTGAATTTGAGTCAGAGCTAGACAGTCAGCTAGCAGGGAGGGAAAGAAATGAGGCTGAGCTGAGAGAATGCTTTGCTGCTCCTGGATAAGCAACCTGCTGCAGAGCATGAAGGGCCTGCATCTCCACAAAAGCTCTTCTAAAGTTACAGCCCTAAATAACATCATTGCAGCTCCATCCCACCTCAGGTTAAGGGAATATTAATGACGTGCATTTTCCCTCCTGAAGAAGACTGAGTTGCAAAACTTAAGTCTCTCTTGTGGTTTGTTTGTTTTTTGTATGGCTTCAGATATCAACTTCCAAATCTATGAGTCACTGGCTGGTATTATCATTCAGTGTGCAGATTCCATCTTCCCCACCTGGGCACTTGTAAAGATTGCAGCTTTTGATTAAGTGCTATGCTGTTTGTTGGAGACCACATTCATATAGGAAGCTGTCCAAGATGTTCATCTTGTGAAGTGTTGTTTTGAAGCTTCCATATACAGACCTCAGTCTGTTCAGCCTGACCCATGCTTCTGCATCAAGGTTGTGCCCAATGAGGGACTCATTTGGCGCTTGTATAAAATGCTGCAGAAATAGGTCTGACCTTTCCCAGAGGTCAGCCCACTCTGTTGCTGCCCTTAGGTTTGGTTCATCATTCCCAATCTCTTCAAGGAACATGTGGGCTTCATATATAAATGGTTTATGACTTTTAGGCCTCTTAAGCCTCCATTTATTTGGGTTTTCAGTTAAGTGGATGAGGTGATTTTCATCATCTTTTGCCTTTGTTGCCAGTAATGATGTTAGGGTCTCTCTTCTTATATCACTTGGTCTGATGCCCAAGAGTACAGGGGGTACATCAGTGTGTATGTAAGTTGTGCAAGCTGTTATGAGTCTCAGTGCACTGTTAAGTACAGTGTTGAGCTTCTCAGGGTGATAACTTCTGCACCACACAGGAGCACAATATTCTGCTGGGGCATATACAGTGTGGTGATTCTGAGCACTTTGAAGTTGGCACCCCATATTGTGCTAACTAAACATATTAAAGCAGCTACCTGTGCAGAAGTAAGCATGAGCCTAGAGACCATTCACTACTTTGCATAGTACTGTCAGCACTTGGTTGTTGATATAATAAGTCAGTGGTGCTCAACTCCTTTTGGCCCCATGGGCCAAATGTGTAGTGCAGGGCCAGGCTGCAGGCTGGATTGGACCCTGTGCCCCAAGATTGGGCCCACACACCCAGATCCAGGCTGCACCACTGCCACCCAGCCCTGCATACTAGGATCAGGCCCTAGGACCTCACACTAGCCCTACCTGGCTCCACATGCATGATTGAGGGCCCCAGGACCACATGCATGTGGGGATCATGCTCCAGGGCCACACACCACCCCACCTCACCTCACACACCAAGATCAGGCCCCATGCTGCCCGGTATGCTGAGTTTAACACAGGGCGCCTACAGATCTATGAGAAGCCCCACAGGCCAGGTGACACAGTGCTTCTCTCTCTCCTCTTCTCTTCTCTCTCTCTTTCTCACTCTTATCTTCATTCTCTCTCTCTCTCTCCCTCCGTCCCTTCCTCTCTCCCTCCAGAATCTAGCCAGCGCAGTAGTTCACCAGAAGCCCCAAAGCTCAGCCATGGGCCCAGACAGGGACTTCCATTGGAGCGGGCAGGTGGCGGCATCAGCTGTGGGTGCAGGCAGCAGGTTCCAGAGCCCAGACGTGGTGTCACAGGTGACGCAACTGCCCGCCCGGTGCAGCAGCAGCTCCTGCCTGGGTCCACAGCTGACACTGCCAGCAGATTCTGGGTCAGGGCTCTGGGCGGGAGCTTTGACTGCACTGGGAGGGTGACAGCATCAGCTGTGGATGCTGCTGGCAGGCTCTGCATCCGGGCTCATGAGCCTGCCAGTGCCATCCACAGCTGACATCACCACCCACCCATTGTGGTGGAAGCCCCACCTGGCTCCATGGCTGATGCCACCATGTCAAGGGCTGATACCACTGGGAAGAAGTAGTCCTGCCAGCCCACCTGGCATCATGCAGCAGCCAAAGCCACCAGCCACCCACAGGCCAGATTGAATGAATTAGGGACCATCCACCCATGGGCTACATTGAATCTGTTGGTAGATCAGATCTGGCCCACAAGCTGTATTTTGCCCACCCTTGTCATAGAGTGTAACAGGAACTTAGTACTCCTGTTACTTTTAGAGGAGAAAAGCTGCACACAGGGCACAGGTGACACTCAAGGGAAGACACCCGACTAGAAGAGGGCCAAGCTTAGGAAGTAAATAAGCTCAGGGCCTGAGTTGAGGCAAGCAGTCTGACCTGGAAGCCATGGCAAGAAGAGCCCCTGTATAAGGCAGCAAGGCTCCTGGCTAATACCTGAGCTGGGGCAGGAAAGACTGGTGGTTTAGGGATTGAGACTATAGAGGTGGTGGAGGTCTCAACTGACCAGGGAGCGGGCCCAAGGCCTGATGGATAGGGGCCAAAGCCATGGAGCAGGGCCACAGCCATAGAGTGATGGCAGCAGGCAGGGTGAGGGACCTGTAGCCCAGGAGAAGTGAGAATCAGGGTCAGGGACCCGTAGCCCATGAGGGGTGAGAACAAACAGGGCCAAAGGTCCATAGCTTGGGAGGAGCAGAGCCTGTTGGAGGTAATGAGGCCTGAGCCCAGGAGGGGCCAAGAATGCAGGCCTAAGCCCAAGAGGGTTTAAGATTCTTCAAGGTACAGAGGTCCAAGCCCAGGAGGGACCAGGACAATTAAAAGCACCAGGGCTGCAAGACCCAACAGTGGCAGAGACTGTTCTGGGTTTAGAGGCCCACTTTGACTGGAGTTGACATTGGAGCTGAAGGCCCATGGATGAGTGACTGACCAGATTGGACAATGAGGCTTAATGCCCAGTGATAAGCAAGTGATCAGTAAAATCTGCAAGGCTTGGACATGGCTAAAAAAGGGAGAAGAGAAGGCCACAAAATTAGCCCTCAAGGGCAATTAGACTGTAGCTCATGAGTGGATGAGATCTCACTCAGGGATCCCAGGGGCAGCCTCCTGTTTCTAAATACATATTAGATCAAGGTGTGGCAGGAAGGCAGAGGGGGAGGTGGCAGTGAGAAAAGGGTGAGCAGAGGCTAAGCGGCCACGAGAGGGCATCATGGACACTCCTGGGACAGGCCTTTGCTACTCAGAGCTAGAGGAAAGAGGGTGCCCTGGTTGCAATATGTTAAACCCTGCAAAATTTGGTCCACTGAGATGACTGGCATATTAATAAATGATTTCAGCATATGCCATAGCCTAAAGCTAAAATCACTTCTGGCAATATGCTGGTGTGTTTATCGCCTTCCAGTGAGTGGCAGATACAACCATCCTGGCATACTAGCACAGCAGGAAAGCTGTCTATGCTACACAGGAAGAATGCATGATACACATATATATAAGCCTGTTCTGATCCCAAGTCACTGCGCCCATCAGTTCTGTCACATCATACAGGCAAGCTGGAAGTCCCACATGATAATACAGATCTCTTTTTGGAACTGCATCCCTGCTTGTGAAAGGT
Source organism: Alligator sinensis (assembly GCF_000455745.1). Taxonomy (NCBI): domain Eukaryota; kingdom Metazoa; phylum Chordata; order Crocodylia; family Alligatoridae; genus Alligator; species Alligator sinensis. The sequence goes on along the minus strand of NW_005842154.1, from coordinate 1,818,614 downwards.
GACCGTAGAGCCACTGTGTCTAGACAGCACTTGCAAATCAAGAGAGCCTAGAAGTGCTACAGGAGAATAAGCTCATTCCCAGAGCAGTTTCCCAGTGCACTGGGTTTGTGAGCCAGCTCCCCTGGATCATGTGCTGTCACTGCACAAGCCTATAGGACAGCGCAGAGCAAAGCAAATTCACATTACCTCAGGGCTTTGGGATTTCCACAAAGGAGAACCTGACTCCCAAGAGTACACAGCTGAGTGAATTGCAAAACACCCTCCAGCCTCCTTGGCTATTTTTAATGGCACTGCACCAAAAGCACAAACTTGTTTGCAGCTCTCACAAGGACTAAATTAAGGTTAATTTCTGATTCAGATTTCTATACGTGCAGAGTAGAGGCAAGCAGTGGCATCCATTCAGGAATTGTTCATTCAGTTACAGCCCAGCAATTTCCAATACTCCTTTCAGATAAGGATGGCAAAATGCAGGAGTGCCTGAGAAGAGTGCTCTGGGCTCACTCTAGTGCCTGCTCCACATCAGCATCCAGATACCCTGGATCAACCCAGAGCACACAGTCCTCTTCAAGCCCTGGAAAAGGCTTCATTTCCATAGTTATGATTTGAGTATGGATGTTATGCTCTTTCCATTTCTGCATTCCAGTGCCAGCCAGGTCTCGTTTCAAAGCTGTCAGTCAGGATATGTTTTTTAGCAAAACCTGGACCACTACTGTCTTCCTTTGAAGAGACTGGTCCTATGATGATTTACACCCCAGGCTGGGCATGTGCTTATTCTGAAGTCTGCAAACTCCTGGAAGCCCAATTACCCTGTATTGTCAGATAAAGCTACTATGTTGTCAAGAGAAAACTTGAGGCAGGCAAAGACCTTTGGCTGCAGCTTTTCAGGAGCTCTAGAAACATTCTTGCCTAAAAATGAGATTGTTTGTGTTTTATGACATGAGGAGATTGGAGAGCAAGAATAGGAACAGAAAGGATGCTTGTATTAATGACATTTAGCAGCACTACAGAACAGTAAGGGCCCACAAATGTTCCAGGTGCACTGCCCATCACTCTCAGGAGCTATTTCCTTAATTGTCTGAGCTAATTCAACAGGACATGAGGCACTCCACAGAACCTCTTCCAGGCTCATTATGTGAAGGGTCACACAGAGAAAAAAGAGCAAGTGGGAAGTGTACTATCAGGCCTCAGGAAACCCTGCTCATGAGGTAGCAAGCCCTGCCATATTATTATTATCCAAATATATTATCAGCGAGCAGTAGAATTAGCAAGGTTTCACACGCCTAAAGCTAGGTACAGAATCCCAGGAGCGGCCAGCTGGAACTCCTGTCCTCAGCGACCACACCTGAAGCTCCTCCACAGCCAAACAGAAGATTTGTTGGCTGCACCTACCATGGTCCATGTGTTCAGATGGCAGGGTGCACATCTGCGAATTGTTCGGTCCGTTTCACCAGGTCAGATTACCAAAGCTATTTTCCTCTGTTCTTATCTTGAAAACCAGCACAACATAACGGAAGAGATATGCAGTTTGCAGCTTCACACAGCTGTCAACAAGGGAAGCTACATGATAGCAGATGCCTAGACAGGCCAGAAAAAGCATTTCTGACGTCTCCATCAAAACATTGATGCCATATAGGCAGCTGTCCTCTTTGGGAAGTCAAATGCTTCGCAGCTGACAGTGCACTCAAAGAAAGGATCTCCCTTTTCTTCACCCACTACCCTCCCCAAATACTTTCTTACATAATTAGCCTTGAGTCAGAGCCCTGTACACATGTGGAGTAGCACAGACAGAACCCACTACTATCTCTAAGTACATGCTGATGACTGAGCGTGTCAGATGATGGTTGAGGCCCATATCTGGGGATAACAAACACTGGAACCAGGGTGCTGGTGGTCCCAAGGCTGAGTTTCATCTCCAAGTGGACAAGATCTATCTAAATCAGGGAACTTCAGTCCTCCAAATGTGCAGCCTGTTGCAGACTCCCTCAGGCCGCCTTTTGTGTCTGCATGTACCTCCTCACTCTTGAAGGCTCAACATTATGGATGTCTGTCTACCCCCCTATTTCTTCATGCTTCATTTAGCACCATGGTTTCTTACCAAAGAGTTTCATGCACCATCCCACAGAGGTGATGACACTAAATTGTCCCTCTTTTGGCTTCCATCTCAATAGACACCTTCCCTTATGCTTTGTCTGAGCAGATTTAATTTCAACCATTATCTGGCAGTTAATTTCCATCAACACTTCACACCTACAACAGCAGTGAGGCCCTGGAAACAACAGGACAGCCTAACCCAAAAGGTTTTTCTGTCACAGTGGCCAGAAACTGCAGCAGTTCAGTAAAACACTCTTCAAGCACTCATGAGCTCATGAATCAAGGTGCAAAGTGTGCTAATCAAGGTGCTAATGAGTGCCTGTACACCTGCGGGGACGCTGCTCTAACATGCTGTAATTACAGCGCGATGGAGCCGACTTGATATTGAGTCTGCTGGAGCTTGCTAATTAGCATCCTCATCTCGTGTACTTCAAAATGGCAGCAGGGCACTTTAACTAAAACTTGTTGAATGTGCTGCTATTTTGAAGCGCGTGGGCACTGATACACAAGACGCTGTGGGTGCTTTAATTAGAGTGGCTCTTGGAGCCCCCACAGCCCTAGAGCACATGTCAAGAAGACCAATGCACCTATTCACAGACCAGTGTTTTGTAAGTCTGCTATTTCATCACGACCTGGCTGGGTTTGAAAGAAAAGCCAAATGCACTACAGAGTAAAGTGATAGCAGGGATCACAGCCACTCACTACACCTCAGAGGTAGAGTTTCTCAGAGACATCTTACCTCTCCAACAGACAAGCAGGCACCCCTAATCAAGCAGCATATGTAGAGGAGCTTGCTCTCCTCTGCATTTCCCAGCAAGACTTGCTGGAGGCAAACATGATACCCTGCGTGGATTAACTACAGGCAGGGCTGGATTAACCCTTTAGTGGATCGTGGGCAAAAAAAACTTGTAGGCCCTGGGCCGGTTGAGGGCCACCGCCCCTCCACATCCTGGCATTGCTATCTGCAGGGACCAGGGCTTGGAGCTGCCGCTAGGAAGCAGCTGCTGTGGTGGCAAGGCCAGCAGAGGGGAGGGGAGGGGAAGGGAAGTGAAGGGAGGGGCCATTCAGGAAGGACCGAGGCTCCCCGCTGCTCAGGCCCCTAGGCATATGCCTAGTTTGCCTATGCATTAATCTGGCTCTGACTACAGGCACTGCAAGAGCAAATAGCAGAGCTCAAACTGACAGCAAACTCAATGACACAGAAACAGAAAACATTTTGACATGTCCTTCCCATAGGCCTTTGACAGAAAAAGAGAGAAAACAACAGAAACCACATATGGGCTAACATGGAAATGTCTCATAGGTTAATTCCTGTATCTGGTTGATGATGCTCTTCCCAGGGCCTTGAGCTCAGAGAACGCTGCAAACCCTGACCATACCTAGCTCAGGCTTCCCCACACTGCGCTGGAGTGAGAATAGCACACACATGCACACAGACAAAAGCAAATGAAAATGGCCATATATGCATGCTCTTTTTTCTGACAAGGCCCTAAACACTACATTTTTCAAATCAATGTTAACACCACCTTTTGCAGTGTTTCCAGTGTAAACAGCAGCTGAAATGTACTTTTGTAAAGGCAAGGTGGGATAGCATCTTCTAGAGCCGGGGTTCTCAACCTTTTTCTTCCTGAGGACCGGCCTGGCTCCCCAGCCCCACCCACGCAGCCCGAGGTGCAGCAGGCAGGGCTCCGCAGCAGGGAGCCCTGGGGCCCCGCTCACCTGACCACCATGAGCACAGAGCCTCGCCCGCCCGCAGCACTGCCCGCAAGATGAAGGGCTGGGTGGTGCAGGCGCTGCTCGGGACTTGGCTTAGCCTCAGGGGCCAGGGCAACTGGGTGGACCCCCTGAAACCTGCTTGCAGCCCCCCAGGGGGCTACAGAGTCCCGGAGAGAACTGCTTGTCTAGAGAGCTCCGCCCCTCCCATAAGATGTTATTGGTGACATTCCACATCATCGCTCGCTCAGAGGAAAGGGGCCCAACTCAGATGAGCCCAGTGGTCCCAGGTTCCTGACCAGAATTACCCTTTGCATGAAACCTAATGCATCATGTGTGGAAAACTACAGATCCTCCTATGCAGGAGGGGCCTGTAATTATGAAAACCCAGCTCCCAAAAGATCCTGAGGCAAAGGATTCTAGAACTATAAATTACCTCCCTCCCCAGAGTATATCTTATTGCTGTGTTGCATGGAAACCCTTTTTCTTCAGATTTACACTGAACAATTTTTATTTATTTCTCCCAGTTTTATCCTTCAGTTCAAGAGTTACATTTGTTATACTCTGTATTCTGTCACTTAATGTATGCAAATTATGTTAAATATTTCATTCATTAAATTGCTCAGGTTATTGTTGAATTGTACCTTAAGCTGGATAGAGTGAATTTTTGCACTTATTCAGTAATGTGAAATAACCAACGTAAATGAATATTTTACAGTTTGCACCAGACAGAACATTTATTAACAATTCTATCCCTTTTAGAGTTATTCTTTTAAGTGGGCTCCAATGTATTATGAAATTTAAATTATCAAGATGAAATGATTATTTTTTAAAAGATGGTTAAGATTCAGTTCCAGCAATAAAGGGCCTGCAAACTTACCACGTAGCCAGACATAAATCACAGCCACGAGATTATTTATTTTATAAATGGGAGTTGGAAACCGGTCCCTTCCAGCCCATAACAACTATGAAACCTGCTTTTGGTGCAGACACAGGTCTGAGCACATCCAGAGCTTGCACTTAACCCAGCAAGTAACCAAAGCAAAACAGAGGGAGGCAGTATCTCTTGGTTTGGATGTCTTTAAATGTCTGTGCTCAGGTTTTGCCTTAACAAAGCTGTTCACATTTACTATCGTCTTCCACCATCCCCCTGCTCCAGGTTCCCAGAGAATTAACAAGGCTTTTTAACAAATGATGGTAGCAACTGGGGTGATTCTAATTCTTTTCGACTCTGGACTCACATCACTTGCACAGTAGAAGGTATAAAATGGCAGGTGCCATGCAGGCAAAGTAAAGTCTTTAGCTTCAAATATGGGTAGGATATGACAGCATCACCCTGGTAGCAATCGGCAAATTCATGTCTGCCATTTCAATGGGAACTTGTTCTAATTCCTGTTATTTCAGGCAAATGCGTCATGAAAAGTATTTGAACGTGATATTTGAAGCATCTTTATATTCACTAGTAGATGAAGGTTATGTCAAGTGTGTTTCAATGAAGAAAAAAGGGTCTCCCCATTCAAAGAAATGAGATGTCATAGTAACAGGAAAAACTGTAGAGATTATCCAAGGCAACATATTCTCCTACTGATTTGTGCTCACAGGGGGAGGCTGGGAGCTCCATCCTATTTACAAGTGTAGCACCAAATTAACTACCACAGGATAAGGCTGAAGCACAAAAGCATATGGGATGAGTTTGTACATAAAAATCAACCCTGGTGTTAGGGTTGGCTGGTAGTGAGGGTCTTATTGGCTTAGGGTGAACCGGGGTGGGGGGGGCCTTCTTCCTTGCCTTTCAAAGACGCATCTTTCAAATATCCCTGCCAATTAACCTGCCTCCTGGACACAGTTGTGCCACCACTTGGGTAAAGTTAGTGGCCTGCAAGACTGCAGTGACTGGAATACCACCATTCCCTCTTGCACAAAGTGATAAGAGACACACAGCACTTCCACTCATACAGATGAATAAGTGCAAAATCACACTAGCCCACTGTGGAAGGATATTAAGTAATGAAACTTGTCTCCCAACCTCATCTCCTCCTTCTCGGCCCAGCAGGATTCTTCACGCACAGGACTGTCACCCACTGGATGGGACTTAGTTATGCTATGCTCAGCATCACGAGGACCACACACCTACGGCCTTGGAACCATCCAAGCTCCTTTCCCTTCCCCTCCTCCAGTCGTACCTCATGATCACAGATTTCCTCCCTTCCCTTACAACCAGCCTCTTCTCCTCAGACTTTTTCTTGTATTCCCTCCTTTCCTCTTCTGACTCCCTTCTCTGAATACCAATAGTCCCCATTTCCTCTGTCCTGAGAAAAAAATCCACTGATGGGCATTATAAAAAAAAACTACTGAGCTGGACATAAGCAGCAGTTTAGCATTGCACATGTAGAGCAATCTCCACTCTTCTGCAAACACTCAGCTCCACCACTGGTTTATCATGCCTAATCAGGCTACTAGTTCCTCTGTGGAGGGACTGGTCATTTTCCTAGACATGGTAAGAACACTTTTGGATTTTACAGAAACAAAGAACATCTGCTGTAAGAAGTGTAGGATCCATTTTGGCCTGTCTCCTGGTAGTAGAAATACAAAGGTTACGTTTCTATAATAAATAACAGCCCTGGATCCTCAAGAATTTACGTGGGCTGGCTGTCAGAAGCCCAGACAAACAGGCAGACTAGCTCATACTAGAAGATACTGCCTATATATAAATATATATATATATATATATATTCCCCCCCACAGATTAATCCATTTTTGCAACTAACTAGAAGAATAGAATGTCATTTTGGTATACAACTCCTTTGGAAATTAATGCATTTTATATCACCCAATTACAAGAATCCTTGACTTCCAATTAAAAAAATACTTGGCCTTCTTTAAGTTAAAGAAAAGTGGGAGGGGGGAAGAGCTGAGAGTTTTTTTGTTTCTGTAACTTATACATAACTTAGCTTTTTAAAATGAAATTATGCCTACAATAGTGCATAGCACATCCTAAGTCCTTTGGAAATCTAATAAAAATAATAATAATAATTTGAAATGACAGGGCTCTAATGTCTGAGAATTGCCCCCTCCTGTGCATGCTATTATCATCTAGTATATACGCAAGACATGTTTAAAAAATGGTACAATTACAGAGAAGACTCCAGTTATTTTCAGCATTACCCTGACATAATGCAGCAGCATCCTTACTGGTTACAACAAGGTCATTACTGTTTCTAATGAAGGGAACGGGTTCCGAGGGACACATCAGTACAGTCTGGATGCTCTCAGTCCCAGGACTGTCATCAGTGGATACTTCTGCATGTTAGAACATCATGCAGCGATGGACAGAGCTGAGCTAACTCTCAGGGATGTACAAGTGTGTAACAAATTGAGGGATACAGAGCTCTGCAGAGATGGCTTCTTAGTAGAGAAAGTCCAACAGGTATCTCTAGAGATTAGGAGCAAAAGCCATATCCACTTCCAAACGCAGTAGGTACATCCATCCAGGGCTATGCAGAAACATAACTTCACTCGTTCCCAAGGAAGTAATGAAAAATACACTGGGGCCATGCTGCAGTGTTACAATAGAACCAGACAAAGAGAGGTGACAGAGAATCCCTCCCTACAACAGCCAAGCACAGGATTGGATCTGTTCAGGACACGCAGCAAGAGCCCTACCAGCAGAGCTAGACCCCTGTTGTGGAATCTTTGAAGTTACTCTCTGGATGTTGGCATCATCAACTCAAATTCACTGCAGATGTAACCAAGTTCCTGGCATTTCCTGCTGCACCCCCTCCCCTGCTGTAGACAATGCTGCCATCCTCCCTGTAATCTACAGGCCCACTCACAAGCCTCTTCTTCACTTCTCAACCAGCTCAACAATTCAGATCAGCAGCCTTCTGTCAGCCTTTCATTCCTCACCTTCTTATCTCTCATCTCTATTACAGCAGACACTGCTTCTGGTGTACAAGATAACCAAACTGTTCCTTGCAGCCCCACTAAGCCACACCCAGAGCATCTTCCTTACCCACTGACCCAAATGTGTCCTTTAATTCCCTCCACTAGCTCCAGAATTTTGTTCTCATCTTCAGTACCTTGCATAATCTGTCCTGGTCGATACTGATTTAGCAATCTCTTGCTGGCTCTGAGGCAATCAGGGGCTTGCTCAGCATGCCTTGTGATGACAGCTCTTGGGGACAGGAGTGCCCTTTGCCATACATGATCATTAAAACAGCAGTCACACATCTGAGAGTTAAAAAAGCTAGTCATTCAAAAAGCAGTGGCTACCTAGGCTGAAACTAAACTTACCAAAATTAATTATCTGCTTCAATATTATGTGCAAAACTAAAAATAATGCACTATATACAAGCAAAGACAAATTTCAAATGTGTACAGCACATGGGTGAGCATACACATGGCATTTGCAGAAACAGCACAGCACACAGGATTATAGGAAAGTAGGGCTGGAAGGGACCTCACAAGGTCATCTAGTCCAGCCTCTGCTCAAGGCAGGATTGTCCCTGACTAAAACTTCCCAGCCAAGTGTCTGTTCAACCTGTTCTTGAAAATTTCCAAAAATAGAGATTCCACTACTTCTGTAAGTACACTCTTCCAATGCTCGAGCACCCTCACAGTCAGAAAGTAGGCCTGTGTGAAGCAGCTAGTATTCACTTTGGATTCAGCTGATTCAGGGGACAGTGATTCGATCCGGTGATTCGAATCACTGTCCCAAATTGATTTGGCCGAATCTGATATGGAGATTTGGCCACTGCCAAATCGGCCAAAACTCTGAATTGGCCCCATCTCCTGCCCGCTCTCCCATCCCTGTCAATGGCTGCCCTGCCTGGCCCCAGCCTTCTGGCTCTTTAAAAAAAAAAGTCCAGCACTCACTGGCTGCTGCCAGGTAGGAGGGGGTGCAATCCCTGCTGTCCTGCACTGCCCCATGCTGCATGGGGGGCTCTGTCATGAGCCTCTATCCCCCACCTGCTCTCCCAGCCCCAGCGTCCCTGTTCTTTAAAAAAAATAAATAAATAAAAAGAAGCCCCCACTCAGCAGCTGCTGCCAGGCAGGGGGCGATCCCTGTTGCACTCCGCTGCCCCTCGCTGCGTGGGGGGCTCTGTC
>NW_005842154.1:1803258-1809417 GCF_000455745.1 Alligator sinensis | reverse complement strand
TCCCCACATGGTCCCCTCCCCCTTCCTCCAGCCGCCCACCCTCCGCCCCCTACTTACCGACATGGAGTGGGGACCGCCTGAATCTCCCCAAATCTTTTCCAAATCGATTTGGAGAGTTTCAAATTGATTCAGACCTTTTTACTGGTCTCCTGATTTGATTTGGATTCGGAGATTGGCTGCCGAACCAGGCTGAATTTCCTCCGAATCGAATCAGGACCCGAAGCTTTGCAAAGCCCTATCAGAAAGTTCCTCCTAATCTCCAACCTCAATTTCCTCTGCTGAAGCTTGAGACCATTATTTCTAATCCTGTCCCTTATGGCCACAGAAAAAAAAGTCCATCTCCATCCTCTCTGTAATCTTCTTTTCAGGTATTTGAAGACACCTCAAATCCCGCCTCAGTCTTCTCTTCTCCAAGCTAAATAACCCTAACTCATTGAGCCATTCCTCACAGGTCTTGCCTCCCAACCCCCATTATTTTTGTTGCTTTGCGGTAGAACTCTTTCCAATCTGTCCATATCTTTCTTGAAGTACAGGGCCCAAAACTGGACACAGTAGTCCAGGTGAGGCCTCACGAGTGGTAAACAGAGCAGCAGAATCACTACCCTTGATTTGCAAGTGACACTCCTGTTGATATAACCCAGTACGCTGTTGGATTTGTTTGTCTTTTTTGCAACAAGAGCACACTGTCAGCTCATATTCAGCTTATGATCTACTGTAACCTCCAGATTTTTCTCTGCAGTACTGCAACCTTACCAAAAATTCCCCAGTATGTATTTGTGCATGCAGTTATTCCATCACTAATGCAGGACTTTACACTTAACTTTGTTGACTTTCACCTGATTGATTGTGGATCTTTTTTCCAGACTATCCATGTCATTCTGGATCTGAAGTGGAAACTCAGACAAATGACTAGGGAGTATAAGAATATTGTTCAGGCATACAGGTATGAAATCAGGAAGGCCAAAGCACAATTGGAGCTGCAGCTAGCAAGGGACGTGAAGGGTGACAAGAAGGGTTTCTATGTCATCAACAAGAGAAAGATCAGGGAAAGTGTGGGTCCCTTACTGAACTGGGGAGGCAACCTAATGACAGCTGATGCAGAAAAGGCTGAAGTACTCAATGTGTTTTTTACCTTAGTCTTCACAGGCAAGGTCAGCTCCCAGACTATTGAACCTGGCAGCATAGTTTGGGGAGGAGGTGAGCAGCTGACAGTGGCAAAAGAACAGGTTAGGGACCGTTTAGAAAAGCTGGACCTGTACAAATCCATGAGGCCAGACATGATACACACAAGAGTAGTTAGGGAGTTGGCCAATGTGATTGCAAAGTCACTCATGGGCGACTGGTGCCGCCTTAGTGAGGGGGTGCACATGCTCCCCCTGTGACCAGTCCTGCTGACCAGGGGTGGTCCCCCTGCAGCCAATCTCACTGCCCGGGAAGACCCCCGCAACCGATCCTGCTGATTGCTGAGGCTGATCGCTGCAGCCACTTCCAGGAGTGGCTGCAGTGATTGGCTGGCATTTGCGGGGGGCACTGGCACACCCACCTGCCCTCTTGCCCATCGACTGAGCGGCAAGCACAACCACTCAGGGGATGCACCAGCGCTCTCACGGGGTGCACATGCATCCCCGTGCACCCCCTACGCGTTGCCACTGAAGGCACTGGCCATTATCTTTGATTACTCATGGTGATTGAGAGAGGTCCTGGACGACTGGGAAAGGGCAAATATAGTACTTATCTTTAAAAAAGGGAAGGAGGAGGATCTGGGGAACTACAGACCAGTTAGCCCTACTTCAGTCCCTGGAAAAATCATGGAGAAGGTCCTCAAGGAATCTATTTCTAAGCACTTGGAGAAGAAAAGGTGATTAGGAACACTCAGCATGGAGATATGATATGCCTTGACATTAGCAAGGCTTTTGATACAGAATCCCACATCATTTTCACCAGCAAGCTAAGGAAGTACGGGTTAGATGAATGGACTTGCAGACAACTGTAAGTGGACAGAAAACTGTCTGGATAATTGGACTCAAAGGGTAGTAATCTGTGGCTCGATGTCTAGTTGGCAGCCATTATCAAGTGGAGTGCCCCAGGGGTCAGTCCTGCAGTCAATTTTATTTAATATCTTCAACAATGACCTGGAAGATGGGATTGAGTGCACCCTTAGCAAGTTTGGAGATGACACCAAGCTGGAGGGAGTAGTAGATACACTGGAGGGTAGGGCTAGCATTCAGAGAGAACTAGACAAATTGAAGGATTGGGCCAAAAGAGATCCCAAGAGGGTCAGTAAGGATAAGTGCAAAATTCTGCACCTAGGATGGAACAACCCCATGCACCAATACAGGCTGGGAACCGACTGGCTAAGCAGCAGCTTTGCAGAAAAGGACCTGGGGATTACACTGGACAATAAGCTGAATATAAACCAACAGTGTGCCCTTGTTGCCAAGAAGGCTAACAGCATACTGGCCTGCATTAGTAAGTGTGTTGCCAGCAGATCGAGGGAAGTGATTATTCCTCTTTATTTGGCACTTGTGAGGCCACACCTAGATTAGTGCATCATGTTTTGGGCCCCCCACTACAGAAAGGATGTGGACAAATTGGACAGAGTCCAGTGAAGGGCAGCTGAAATTATTAGGACTGGGGCATATGACTTCTAAGGAGAGACTGAGGGAATTGGGTTTATTTAGTCTGGAAAAGAAAAGACTATGGGGAGATTTAATAACAGCCTTCAACTACCTGAAGAGTTCTTCCAAAGAGAATGGAGGTTGACTGTTCTCAGTGGTGGTAGATGACAGAACAAGTAGCAGTGGTCTCAAGGTGCAGTAAGGGAAGTTTAGGTTAGATATTAGGAAAAACTCTCTCACCAGACAGGTAGTAAAGCATTGGAACAGACTATCCAGAGAGCTTGGGTCCAGCTGGGCAGTAGGAGTACAAGCTGACTGAGATGAATGGGGCTCACTCTTGGACCCTGGGGTCAGGCTCCCAAAGCACTAAGTTCTATCAAGGCATGGCAGGAAAGGTGAAAAGGGAGGGGACCTCAAGGATCTGAAGTGGGAAAGGAATTGTGTAACCACCAGAGAGCACTGTGGCCACCCCTGGGGGCTAGGTTCTGCTACAGACATCCAATTTTTCCTGTCTGTTCCCCATGCTTCTTGCATTAGTATATAAATACTTCAGATATCTAGATGATCGTCTTGCCTTCTCCCTGAGAACACTTCCACTACTGATTTCCCTTACTGAATTTTTATCCAGGTCCTCTGTCTCTTTACTTACCTCTGGGCTTTTGTCTCTATCCCCTGGTGAACCAAGTTTAAAGCCTAGGTTAGCAAGCCTGTGTGCCAAGACACTCATCCCTCTCTTTGCCACATGGACCCCATCTCCTCCCAGTAGTCCATCTTCTTGGAACACCTCCTCACGGTCAAAGAAGCCACAGTTCTGCACACATGCACCCATGCATATGTCATACCTAATTCACATGTGTGATCTCACCTCCAGCAGAAAGGAAAGTAGGGGAAGTTCAGATAATCTTTCCAAAGCAGAATGACTTTTAGCAAATACTGTTTTCCCTCAAGTGATGAGGAGCCCTTTGCAAGTTCTCAAAGGAGGTAATCACAGGCAGAAATCTGCTGTGCTGCTTCTGGTCCAGCTGATTCTCAAAAACATGTGTTCATCCAAGACCATGGCATGCTTTACATTAATAAGTCACAAACAAATGCAGGTTGAATGTAAGGTGCTTTAACCCATTTCTTAACATGCTGCTGCAGTTAAATATAACTGTGTGAACTTACAAAGTTTAAGTAGTTACTGCTCATTGAAAATAAATATCACTTGAATGACAGCATTAGCATCCAAATAAAGTCCCTGGTCAGTGACCCAGGGAAACTTGGCTCCCTTTTAAGCATGAAAACATATACCCGAATAAAGAGGTTTACAGCCTCACTTATGAGCAATAACAGAGCAGATACCTTTAACCACGAGTTCTCATAAATCTTGTCTGGGAAAAAACCTTTCAATTTCCAGCGGAAATATGCAAAACAGACTCCACACTGTAAATCTTCCTTTTCGGCTCTAAGGAGATAAGTAGGACCTATTAACCTTCCATGTTATTTTCAACTTCATTATTTGAGCTGACACGACAAGAGAGAGCAGTGACGGCTCTTTTTGGCAGAGTGCATGTAAATCGCTTTCTCAAAGGAAATTACTTCTCCAGGCTGAATGTTATTAATCTAAATTCTCCGTTAGTCAAATTGTTGCCCATAATAAATATGGAACAGGTTGTGATACTTATCTCCTATGGCATTCCATTCCAGCAGCACATTTTTTTATCCCCATATCCCTATTTGAAACTGTCCTTTCAAGAGGAGATCTATGTGAGCAGATTTCGTTTATGGCTCAGGGCTCATATGTACTAGAACTGGGCATGGCTGTCTATCCTACCATTGCTTTGAATCCAGGAAAGCCCACTAAAACCCTGGAAGAATCTACTGTCTTCTGAAGAAGGAGGTCTTCTGGTTAAGCCACCTTGGTAGACTTCTACCTCAACAACTGCTTGCTCCCACCTGAGATTGTTCTGTCTTAAAATCAATTACCTTCACTATTAACGCTAGTACTAGAACACTAGAACTAGAACACAGTCATTGGTTTGTTTTGTGCATGGTCCAAACCCTTTTGGCTATCCCTTCCTCAGGGGACTGCCAAGCAATAAATGGAGCAGGACTGATACAGACTGAGATCAGGATTCCTGTTGAGCCAGAGGCCCCAGGGAAGCCCTCACTGGCAATGAAAAGAGCAGTATTTGGTGGCTTCATGACGCAAAAGTCTTTCCAGATTGCAGGGATGGCAGCTTCTGGAGACAAGGCAGGGATTCCAGCTCCCTGAATGTCAAGGGTCTTCAGGGACATACTCCCAGCCCTCCAACAGTGAGCTGGGTGTGCTTCCTTCTGTCCTTTTGACTTCTGGTGCTGTTTATCTAACAGAAAGATAGATGTTTTCTGTATTGGCTCCATAGGCGATTGGTAGGGGGTGCACAGGGGTGCACGCAGCCCCCCTGACAGCCGACACTGATGCTGTTGATAGGGCTGGTGCCCCCCCTGACAGGGCATCTGCCGTCGGTGGTTTCTGCAGATGCCCCCCCCAGATTCAGGAGGCACCAGTCACTCATGACTGGCTGCATCATTTGCTCAGGGCTTCTAGCTAGCTCTCACAAAATCCTTCCCAGTGCTTCTGTAAGGAGGAATGGGCCATTCACACAGTCCTTGGTGCTTCAGAGCAGGTTTCCCTCCATTGGGCTTGTCTAGAGCTACGATCCTGACAAACTGACTCAGCAGAGGCTGCCACCCTGTCTTCCATCACATCCCACAGGCCTCTGAATGAACCCATATTCAATAGTCTGGGATAGCAAGGGAGGAATCTCAGCTTGAAGAGATTAATGGACCCAACTCACAAAGGGTACCCTTAACTGAAGCGTTCATATTTGCATCCACATTATTCTGAGCTCCTATGACCGAGTCATCCAGAATTCACAGGTGCAATCTCCTGGATGCCATTTACCTTGCTATTAGTTGCTCCTACAATATTACAAAAAACAGGTTGTTCGGAGTTAATATGTATCAACACACAGCCAAAATACAGAATGCTCTAAGAAAAGGAAATCGAGATTTGCTTTGCAGAAAGAGCGATTTTCAAAACCTGATTAATCATCACTTTTTTTTTTTTTGGTCGAATAAGTTCTGATGCTTAAATATAAATTGCCTGCAGAGTGAAGCTGACTCCTCAGTACAGTGGCAAAAGGAGAAAATGTATATTACAGGCCAAATTCATTTCAAATCGCATGCCTCATTTGTTTGCGTTTCCACATAAAGTGGCAAAAGTTCTGAAATCATTTTTTAGAGTTCACATTTTTTCCACTATATATTAATGTCCTTTTAATGTAACTAGAGAACACAGGTTAAGCAATAGGAGACGGAAAAACCACAAAGGGTCTGAGCTCAGAAAAATGCAGCTAAAAATTGGAAATTCCATATATTTAGCAAAATCTGTGAAGAATAATAATTTAAGGGGACTTTTATTTACGCTGCATTCCTACTTTTTATTGAGAACCAGTTTATCAGCAAAAAAGATTCTCATTAAAAATACACTTGGTGGGATTTTCCCCACAAAAAAACT
>NW_005842154.1:1794187-1803227 GCF_000455745.1 Alligator sinensis | reverse complement strand
TGTGGCGGGGGGGGGGCTGGTTTCTTCATAAAGATACATGATCCAGTCTGTTTGACTATAACTGCATTGTATTTAAGGGCTGGGACATAAACATATCTCTGCAGTTACCACTGTGCAGAAAAGTATCTGTACATTTAGGACCTGGATTCTGACCTCAGTTGGAGTGCAACATGCTCAGCACCTGGCTGCATTGGTCCCTCTATGCAACGTCTGTGCAGTTTCATATGTCACATGTGCTTGCGCAAAAGGCTTGTGGAAATACTTACACAAAAGAGACATTTATTTCAATTTATTTCTTTCTCCTTTTGTAACAATAGGCACCATCAAGCCTTAGTCTCTCACACAAAAAGACTGCCAAGTGCTGTTGTGTATCTTCTGGGTTTTTCCAGGGTAATTACACAAAGTTTAGAATCTATTCTGGGAGGTGTATTTCATTAAATGAGTTTCCATCTGTGTTTCTACCACCTAAGAAGTATTACTTTGTACAATACTTGGGTTTTTATTGTATATAAGTCAGATTGTTAATTTGCAGCATGCAGCACTGAAAGGATCATTTCAATGGGAACTGATTATGTGTAATGAAACCAGGTTTCTCTATGATGTGCTTTTAACACTTGATGGGTATAATACAAACCATGCTGTGTGAACACCAGCTTGTCAAAGCATTTCAATGCTGTGGCCATTCAACAGACACATACACAACAAAGCAGGGAGGAGCTGTATATTAGCACATCAGCTGCTGAAGCTGAACTGACTTGGCTGGTGCATACATGATGCAGTAACTTGGGTGACCAAGGAAATACCAGAGCCAAACTAGGATAGCAGGTAGCCAGAGTAGCCACTGATTGCAAGCTGTATTCCAGCCCCATGGGCCTAATTTGATGCACACAGTGAGATACCACAGGGAAAGCACAGAGGACTAGCAAAGCTGTACTTCAGGTTTGTGGTTGTGGGAGGCGTATCCATTCCTTCTGGCCCCTTTTTGATCTTGCCTAGGATGCAAGCTGGGTACTCAAGGTTCTGGACAGACTGATGTTGGAAAGGACTGACCAGCAGAGGGCCTGTGTGGCACAGAAGCAGTGTAACCGATTGGCAGACAGAAATCCTGCTGCCATTGAGCCCAGGGGAGGGGTCTGTAAGGGCTCAGTATTGCCTGGTGGGGAAATAAGCTTCATCAGATAGGTCTGTAGTTGTCTGGAGTCCTGGTTTTTGCTCTCCAGTTGATAAATGGCTTGGGCAATTCATCTTTCCTTCAACTCTGGTTCAGAATTTTTCTTCATGCAGCAACACAGCCCTCCAATTCAACAGCACAGCACAGCACAGGCAAGCTGAGTCTCCTGAGTCACTAGACCCAGGTCTGCTGGCTCCACCCTTTCCCTGAATCTCTGCAATGACACCACCTTGACCACCTCCCCTGGGGATGCTGCTTTCAAGACCAACTGCTCTGGCTGTTAATGATGTCTCCCAGCCATTTATCAATTTCAGGAAACTGCACTGAGTGAGTGATTTTAAATTGCTCTTTTCCCCACTGCCCCACCCAAACATGTGTACAAATGAGCAAGCCCAAAAATAAAATCCCAGCAGACAGAAGCTGTCGCTTATGCTCCATGCATCAACCAGGCACTGGCTCAAATGCCCTGCCCCTTCTCCCTGCACACACAACAGAAGCAGGAAGAACCCTAGACTTGTGGTTTTAAGACATTAATGAATAGAATAGAATAGAATAGAATAGAATAGAAAGCTGATCGTTACCAGGCCTCCCATAAAAGTGCCACTTCCTTCAGGTAATGCACAAACTCATCAACAGTACTACTGGCTGCTCTGGTTCCACCCAAGCCCCTGGGTTAATACACAGGCTCCTGACCTTGGCTCGCTCACAGATCACTAGACAACTGCATTTTGTGGGACAATGTATCCAGATGGAGCCTTGTGTGCCGGAACTCATTTCCATGGGCTGCACCCCTGCCTCAAATATTTTACATGCAGGTGCATCTTGGATGCAGCCCCTTTCCCAGTGCTGCACACACATTCATAGTGCCAGCAGGCCTGCCTCCCCTCTGCCATGAAAGGCTGTTTCAAAACCCAGAACCCCACAGACCCCTCTCCGAGTGATGCTGAGTCCCTGACAGGCCAAACCCTTGGGGCCCCATATCATCTCTTCACAGAACAGGAGCATTACTTCAGTAGCTCCATGTCTGAGCCATAAATCTGTTCTGCATATTTAGCATATTTCATAGCAATTATGTTCACAAAGGCCAACAGCTTCAAGCTCAGGAGCCCTCATATTACACGCCCAAGGCCACATGCATCTAGGCATGTGGACAGATCACCCTCAGCCCTCTTGAAAGCCCTGAAAGGCTCCTTGTAGCCTGCTCCACTACCAAGGTTTTGCTTAAGTATCTCAACTGAGTTATGTTTGTTCTAAAGTTTTAGAATACATTGTCTTTCAAAGACTATCACAGAGTGCATCTAAACCCCAGCCAAATAAGTACCAGAGACAGAAAAATTCCACTCTTGGTTACCAGTAACTCTTGGTTTTTGACACTTTAACACTGAAGCCACAAGTAATTCACTAGTAATTGCCCTTTGGCTCTCAGAGCTGCTAATACCAGTTTGCATTTATCAATAATGTAAATGAATGAGTGACTTTTGCCACTGCCATAGGTAAAGCAGACTTCTTTCTTTGCTCTTACTGTCTTTAATAAGGAAAGAGCTCTCCCTCCTGAATGTGTTCCCTCCCTTGGATGAAAAAAACATCTGATGCAGAAAGAGTTAATCCACCAGCAGTCATAGGTTAGGGGAGATAAAGCTTCCCCACATCCACAGAGGTTTAGAGTGCATTCAGAGCATTATAAATCCGCTGGTACAGAAGGCCCTTTTCCTCATTTGTTAGTCAGCGATGTGTGAAAATGTTAATGAAGGAAGCTATAATCTATGAGAATTTCACTATTAAAATGTAGTTCACGTCTGAAAGCTTCTGCTTACGTGCAGCCCATTGTACATCAATCCTTCCACTGTGCTGCTAATAATAGACGTAATTGCCTTACTCTGTCTAGCCACTTTCACCCTGGCAATTCTAAGATTTGCTGGAACTGTTATTGTAGAAATTATTTTCATTCTATTAACTTGGAGTTTTATTATATGTATTCCTAAAAGAAAATAAATGCAGAGAGATTTTAAGTGCATATCTACTCCCCTACAAAAGTATTTCTTAAATATAATATAATGACAAAAAGCACTGAAGTAAGGTGATATAATGACACCTTCTTTTATTGAAAATCTAAATTAGGTTTCTATTATAAGCTACATCAAGCAGTTTCCTTCTCCTATATGATGGCACATTTTGTTCAACGACTGACTAAATGCTCAACCTGTTTTGAACAATATATTTGTTTTGGAGAGTAAAGAGCTATCCAGATAACAGTGGAGGCTTTATTAACTACATTTCAGATAGTACCTTATCGCTGGAATGCTTCTTGAAACAATAATCTTTACTTTAATCCATTAGTCAATTTAAATTCCTGTGTAAGTAACAGCAGAATATGTATTAAAAAACCATGGATAATTTAAATATTTTGGTTAAGTATTAATGGAGTTGAAAATGTTCTTACACATTTTCTATTCACAGTTCGCATACGTAGGCTAGCATCAGATAACAAACTCTTTTTAAGTAGCAAAATCCCAGGTCTTTGCAGATATTGATTCATATTGATTCATTGATTCAAAGCTGCTGCTTCTTGCTATTTTTCAGTACTATGAAGCTTTACTGTATATCAGGGTGCTGGACATCCACCATGACACACAACAAATGACTGATGCAAACTAATCTGCCATAGCAATTAAGCCCTACGACTCACTCTCAAATTGGAGAAAGCGATTTTCTTAAGACTTCAGCTTTCCATAAATATTAAAGTCCTTCAATCCACCAAACATTTTGGACCAATTGTTTGCTACCTGGAAGTTGGTTTGCAAAATTTAGAACTAATAGTCATATAGTTGTAGCTCTATTTAAATTTAATCAGGACCCACAAACATATATTCTCAGTCTCACAACCTGCTCCCATGCTCCTCCTCCCCTCTGCCCCCACGCACTTGGAGATTGGTAGTAGGAGTAGGAGTAGGAGTAGCGGTACCAGTATTTTGTTATAGGATCAGAAGATATTTCACTTCCATTTCCACTGAGCTGCTCAGTGCACCCTGGGCATTTTAGGAAAATGCTGAGGAAAACAGATAGCAAGCTGGGGCATTAGCTTTCAGACCCAATATGTGTGACTGAGGGCAGGAAAGGTGGTCTTAGAGGTTTGCTTTGCTAGGAAACCTGTGCCTTAGACTTTTGCTATACTCACCAGAGATCTCAGTTCGCCAGCTCGGAGAGCGAGCATCTGTGCAGACACCCCTATTTAGCAATTCACTGATACTGTTCACCAAACACAGAGTTTGAGGCAGATGCACCACATTTGCATAGCTTTGTGAAGGAATCCTGGTTCTCCTTCAATGTATCCTTCCATCACCTTCTTGCTTTTTAATGCATTTTGAAGTCTAATTCCTCCACTAAGTATTCCCTGTACCCCTGCCCACTGCACTTTGCTAGACTCCAACAGATTTTGGGCTTCTCAGAATGTTCTTCTCTCAGAAAAATGTTCTTGCGTTTAAAACACACACACACACACACACACACACACACACACACACTCTCTATCTCTCTCTCTCTCTTTGATAACAATGAAACAGTTTGGACTTTAGGAAAATGAACATTTTGCATCTTCCTTTCAACATATATTTTATGCTATAAAAACAAAATAAAGCAAAAGATCTAAACCCAAATTGTTCTTGCTTGACCTCAAATTATTTTTCCTCAAAAGTGTTTGTTTTGTGGGAAATTCTGATATTCAATTCAAAACAAAATCATATTGTGAATTTTTGGAATTGCCTGTGAAAGGGAATCCCAGTTCCTGTCCAGCTCTGGTCATTACAGCTTTAAAAAAAAGGGACGCGAGTCCTCTTGGAGGGTTTCCTATCTGTATACTGGCAGAGCTTACTTTCCTCAGTTGTGGCAAGTTCGCCAGCACCCCTCCTCCCCCCATGCAAGGTGCAGTAACCTAACGCGCTCCATTTAGAGTATGCCATTCCTTAAAGGCAGCAAAACCTTTGGCACTTTAAGACAGGAAAGAAAAAGAGAACACTCCTGTAAGGTAGTGTGACCAGAACTACAATACAATGCTCACTCCAAATCCTTCACAGCCAACTGTACAGCCTTGAACTCTGCTTCCCGGTTTAAACTCAGCCTGCAGGTTTAGAGAAACTCCCTGGCACGCTTCACCCCAACTCACATCTGCCCTGCAGCATTTCAGCACTCTCACCTCTGTCTACACTGGAAAGATACATCAAGCAAAACTGGGCAGTCTAATAACTTTTGAGTCGCTGCTGATAATAGATGTGTTACACTCAGACATAAGTACGGGAGCACAATGAACATGCTGCTAGGAGTCGCTGAGCAATGCACAACACACACTGTCTGCTGCAGGGATGACAACACTGTCCTAATGTAATCTGCAGTCAAAGCAGAAATGTATCATTGTAGGAAATGTGTGAGGAACAGCAGCAGCAATCTGTCAGCAGCATACCCAGACACAGGATGTGCGTCTCTCTTTTGGCAGCAGAGGGAGGGAGAAAGGGACTGCACAATATAATCAAGGCATGCTCTCAAAAAATTACCCTGCTACCACAGCCTTGTGATTTTTAATTTTCCTCTAATTTCAGGACTGCAGCACTGATATAAAAATTCCTATAAGTGTTTTACGGAGATGGTAATGGTCCTATACTAAAATAATTCAACCAACACTATAATTTTAGTACCACTATCAAAATGAAATAATGGCTGTTTACTAAGTTACACCTTTCAAATGACCTTCATTTGAATACAAATTGTGACTTGAAATCCTAAAAGCAGCTCTATTTCAGGAGGCAGCAAATTGAGGATGTTTACCCAGGGTTTGCTCTTCCACTAGATATCTCCGTATAACCACACAGTCTAAATGGATTTCTCTCTTAGAAGATGCTTAAGATTTATTTAAAGCCCCAGTGCACATTTTAACAGTCCTGTCCAAGTGAAGGAAAGGGACAGAAGGTAATGCAATGCAAGGCTGGGTCCTGGCCAGCGTTTCTCAACCCATGGGTTGCGACCCAAAAGTGGGTCACAACAATATATGAAAGGGTTGCAAACAAACTTTAAATATGGATCAATAAATTTTTTTAAATGGATTCTCCTTTAAAGGAGAAAAATACGGGAAACGTGTCTTTTCCCTTGCAGGCTGGCAGAGCACCAGAATGCAAGGAGCTGCTTGGAACCCCCCCATGTCTCTCCCTCCCCCCACACACACACACTGCAGGGCTGAGGGTGGGGGGCAGTGGGACTGGAGTGAGGGGCACTGGGTTGAGACTGGCCATTGATGTCTACAAATGGGTCCTGGTACAAGAAAGTTTGAGAACCACTAGTCTAGGCAGGACAGACTAAAACTGCTGTCTGAGCGAGAGCCCTCCCCACTGCTGCAAATAGTTTGCGGGATCAGGTAAATGAAGGAAATTTTCCAGCAGAGATAGTGAGCTACAAGCAGCACAGAGTGGTGGGCTACCTACTGCATTCCACGCTAAAAACCTCTGCTGGGCTTTTTCATTAGGACAGCAGGAGCTCTGGCTTTCCTTTTCCATTTAGAGATGACACATTTTATCTGGCAATATTTTAGATTTCAACAACAGCGAAGCTGTTTCTGTTTGTGTCTCTCTTGCACAGGATGAATGATGAATATTGTTTTGCTTTTGGTCCAGCGCTCAGTAGGAATGTGATGTAGCAACCTGCACACTTCTAATTATAACACAAGGCTGCAGAAACAATAGAAAAAGCACCATACAGGACCAGTAATGCATAAACCATGCTCAAATGTCATCTTAATTTCTTTGAGACCCCTCTCCCTATCATGCAGCACTCTGCAAAATAGGGAAGTGTGCCTGGCGAAGCCTATGTGAAATGGTCCCAGAGCCAGCCTGGAATCTTCACCTTCCCATGTCTGATTCCATGTCTCAGAGAAAGTCCCATACCTGAGAGAGGGGAACTGGGAATGAAGACTAATGTGATTCCATCTCTGTCCTCTCCTCTGTGTAGATACACATCTGTGTTGGCTTCACATTAGCCCTCCAAGCCCCAACTTGCCCCACTCCTCCCTACTATTATTACCGTTACTGGTTTGGAGAGTGCTTTGATGTGGCTGTCATACAGAACACAAGGGAATGGAAACTTATGGCAACTCACCCAGATTTGCTCACTAACAGAGTCTCTTACGTCTGCACTTATTATTTTTTCAACTCGGCTCTTTCCCACGCTGCTAGCCCCAGTCCTGTGTGGGCTTCTGTTCTACAGAGGCAACATGGGTCTCCCTACTACCTCTCTGCAAATGGAAACACTGAGGCAGGAGGTCCCACAGGCTTAGCACCTCATAGAACTAGTCCTCTCCAAGCCCAGCGGCTGCGAGGTGCTCTGCTCCAGCTGCACCTCGAAGGGAAGTAGGAACCCAGGGAAACCTGGAGGTTCTGCATAGGTGCTGTGTTACTGTACAGTGAGGGAGGACAAACTGCCCTGGGCAAACATGAATACTGTTAAGGGTCTTTGCAGCAGAGATGTGCAGTAGAACATTTTCAGCAGAAAAGTTTCCAAACCAGAAAATTTTCCGGTGCTTTAGTTTTCTGTGGGAAATTTTCCATTTCTAAAAATTCATCGTTTCATAAAATTTATTAGTAACAATGAACGGATGCCAATATAATAGTAGGCAAGCTTGGCAGTTTCAAAGTTGTAATTAACCTTTTTCAGGTGATTATCCCTAGGAAGTGTGTGACAGAGTACATATATGTATTATTGATTTTATTATTACACTCACATAATAATCCAAACCAAAAATCAAGTTATGAATTCGCTTAATTGGCTGTGCAGGTAAAATCAAAACCAATGCTAAAATTCTTAATTCATCTCAGACTGCAAGTGAAAGCAAAACCAAAACTGTGATTAATTTTTGTTTCACTTTCAGTTCAGTAAACACACAGAGCAGTGTCTTGTTTCTTTTCTGGAGTTGGGGAAGTTGGAAGTGTTTGCATAAGATCTGTTTGCCTTTTAGTGCTTTTGCTTTGAAGTAGTCATAATAATACCTAATCAGAAAAAAACAAGTGTGTGGCATTGTTATAGTGAAGTTCAAGCCACTGAAGGAAAGAAGAAAGTTGGTAGATGTAAATATTGTGGGCAGGAGTATGCTAACAACTCAACAAGAATGAAGAAACATTTAATAACATGTAGAAACTATCCTGAAAGAGTACAAGCCATATACAGAAAGCTAATACAGTAAAAGCTGTGCTATCCAGCATTTTACAAGCCAGCATGCTCCACTAACCGGCATGCCAGCTTGTAAGATAAAGTGAAACCAGAAGTCCCCACCACAACACTTCTGGTTTCTCCAAGCCCCCACGGCCCAGGGCAAAGCAGCCTGCACTGCCGAGCCCCCACAGCCCGGGGGCATAACAGGCTGTGCAGGGCTATGCAGGACCCGCCTCCCTGTCCCACAGGGCCCGAGGGATGGGCAGCGATGCTGCGGGTGGGGCGACGATGCCACAGGAGGGGCAGAGGGATGCCCCAGATGCAGCGGGAGAAGCAACTCTGGACTATTATTTATTTATTTATTTAAAATTATTTGTATCCTGCTTTTCCACTTGCAATATATATTGCAAGTGCTTAACAATATATATTTTTTAAATTACATAATAGATAAATAGTTAACTATTTCAACCCAGCAGAGCGAGATTAGTCCTCTGGCTGATGGCAAAGGCCAGACTCTACTTCCCTTTGGCTCTGCAGTCCCAGGGCAACTGAGCAGTAAGTTGAGCAGCAGAGTGTTCTTTCTGGCAGGGAGGGGGGAAGCAAGCTCCCTGCCGCTTCTCCTTCTCTTTCTGATTCATAGATGTTAGGGTCGGAAGGGACCTCAATAGATCATCAAGTCCGTCC
>NW_005842154.1:1771514-1792908 GCF_000455745.1 Alligator sinensis | reverse complement strand
ATGGGGCTCATCCGGGCCTGCCGACTTAAAGGCATCCAGTTCTTCCAAATGACTCTGCACCATCTCAGGGTCTACACATGGTAGTCTGGCGTCTTGCTGCTGCCTCTCTACAACCCCAGTGAGAGATTTGTCGTGCCCCTCACTTAGGAACACTGCGGCAAAGAACTCGTTGAGGAGTTCAGCCTTGTCCCCTCTGTCTGTCACCAATTGTTTCTGCCCATTTAGCAGGGGTCCTATTCCTCCCTGGGCCTTCCTTTTACTCCCAATATATCTAAAAAACAATTTCTTGTTGTCTTTTACTTGGGTTGCCATCCTCAGCTCCATGTCAGCTTTGGCCCGTCTAACTGCCTCCCTACAAGCACGAGCAGAGGAGGTATATTCATCTTTGGTGATCTCGCCCTGTTTCCACTTTTTATGTGCTCCCCTTTTGTCCCTTAGGCTGCCCTGGATTTCTCTGGTCAGCCAGGGAAGCCTCCTGATGGATGAGGCCAGACTAGAATAAGCTAAAACAAAAATATTTTCCCCCTTTTTGTTGCAGGGACTTCATAGCTCAAGTGAAATAGCAGATTTGCAAAAAATGGAAAACGAAAATGTTGAGCTGCCAGGTCTGGGGGAAGAAGCAGGATCCTCGCTTTCAAGATCACTGTCACCAGGTAGGCGATCCACCATGAGACAGTCAAGACAGTCAAGCTTTTTATCAAGCTCTGCGGACAAAATGTCGAAAGAAGATCAAGATAAAGCAGATGAGACATTAGCACAAGCTATATTTGCAAGTGGTACACCTCTTTCCATAACTGAAAATCAGTACTGGAAGGAACATTACAAACTAATTTGCCCATCATATAAGTTACCGTCACGTTATCACTTATCACATTCTCTCTTAGATACACAGTATGACAGAGTTCAAACAACAGTTATTCAAAGGATTGGTCAAGCAGAATCACTGACTCTGATGTCAGATGGATGGATTGATATACAAGGAAATCCTTTATTAAACATTATGTTAGCAACACCTGAACCGATATTCCTGAAAGCAGTTGCTACTAAATCTTCTTGGCATACAAGTGAATACATAGCCAAATTACTGAGTGCAGAGACTGAAAGTGCAGGTCCCTCCAGGGTACAAACCTTTGTAACTGATAATGCAAGTAACATGACAGCTGCATTGCAAATATTAAAGGGAAAGTATCTTCATTTAATAGTATTTGGCTGTCTTGCTCATGGGTTGAATCTTCTGGCAAAGGACATAGTAAGTGTGAATACAATTAAGACAATATCGGCAAACTGCAAACTGATTGTGAAGGTATTCAACAATCATCATGTTGCTAATCAGACTTTGAAGAAATTACAGAAAGACAAGCAGGGGAAGGAAAGTGCACTTTTATTGCCAGCAGAAACTAGATGGGGCTCGGCTACCAAGTGTTTACATAGTTTGCCGCACACAAAGAACTGTTTGCAGTGTGCTTCAATAGATGATACAGTATCCCAGATTATTCCTGTGAACATTCAGAAGCAGATTCTCAACAACGATGTGTTCTGGGTTCGAGTTCAAGGAGCATTCAATTTGCTACTACCAGTTTCAGTGGCTATCAAGACACTTGAAGGAAATACACCAAGCCTTTCAAATATTCTAGAGATATTCATACAACTGAATGAAAATC
This sequence comes from Alligator sinensis, assembly GCF_000455745.1. Lineage (NCBI taxonomy): Eukaryota > Metazoa > Chordata > Crocodylia > Alligatoridae > Alligator > Alligator sinensis. The sequence goes on along the minus strand of NW_005842154.1, from coordinate 1,791,247 downwards.
TAATTGAGCTTTTGCCTTTGTCACCTCTATCCAAAAAAGAAGTAGTAGTAAAACAAATGTTTACCAAGAGATGTGAGTTTTGCTCCCATCCAGTTCATCTGGCAGCAAACCTTTTGCATCCTGGACACAGAGGACAACGTTTATCAGAAGATGAATTATCTATTGCTCTCGATACAATTATGGAAGTAGCTAAGAATGTCCCCAACATTGACAAAATAGCCATAATGACAGACATTGCCGAGTACTGCACAAAAGAAAAACTTTGGAGCAAAGACGCCATTTGGCGGGCAGCAGAGACTATGTCTCCTCTCACATGGTGGAAGGGAAACTGTAACACCCGACTGTTGTCCAGGATTGCTCTAAGGATCCTAAGCATTCCACCAGCAGCAGCTTCTTGTGAACAGAACTGGAAAGCTTTCTGCTCAATCGAGACCAAAAAAAAAGAGGAATAGACTAACAAATGAACGTACCACTCAGCTTGTTCCTATTTTTCAAAATCTCTTGCTTCTGGAGAATCAGTCAGAAGCACAATTAGTGAAGAAGATGAAGTGTGATGATAAGTTGCCCTTGCCCATAGACACATCAGTAAAACCATCCTTTAGCGAAAGAGAATGTGGTTCAAGTAGTTCTGAATCAGATTTGCCTCAATCTGATTCTGAAATGGAACTAATAAGTAGTGCAACTGATTCTATAGATAGTGACAGCGAAACTGGAGGTGCCGCAATGACCTCAGTGGAAGAGAGTTAAACTCTGTTGAAGTAGATGAGTGGACAACCACGGCATATCATGCAGTTCTTTCAGTGTGCTAAAATTAGTGTGTCAACAGGTTTCAGTGCCTTCATTTTTTTCCTTAAATTTAAACAAACAATGTAAGTGAGGTACATGCTATTGTGTATTGTCTTTACATTTTTACAAATATTTGAATAAAAATAATTTCTTTCCACATAAAGCTTTGAATTTGTTTGAATATAACATTTAAACCACATTAAGTATGCTGTATATAATTTGTTTCCTAATCAAATATTTCAGTTCAAATACTTGTGGCTATTGGGACATAAAATTAACATGAGGGTACTTTTTTAGTTTTGTTTACTATATATAAGTCAAATAAACATGGTAAATCAGATCACGCTCTATTTTCAATTAAAATGTTTCTGGAAAACCCACATCTCTCCTTGGCAGTAGAGCTAACTTGGGATGTTAGCCAAATCCCTTTCATGCACATGCCCCATGTCCAGTTGCTACATGCCTCCTCCAGGGCTACTCTAGGACTGCCAGGCTAGGGACAAAAATTACGCACAAACTGGTATAAGTGATCAGAAACTGGTTCGAATATGTAACACAATGGAAATTCAGTGCACATAAACTGCTTTCAAAATGGCAAAAACTGGTTTAAGATAAACCTGTGTGGATGTAGTATGAGACTTAACTCATTTAGGTTAAATCACTTTATTGAACTTCTGCCCCAGATCTCTTCCAGATTCAAGTTAACTCACAGTCTCCCAGCATCCCAGAATGCTTTGCACCTCCCCCACAAACCTCCCCTCACAGGGTGGACTGGCTAACCTTGGCCCAAAGTGCCTGCTCGTCAGGAGGGAGGCATGCTCTAGCACCCCTCAGCTTCTGGCCTGGGCCACTGCAGGCATGTGGCTGCATTTCCAGAACCAAAAGTGAATATCTGTTCACTTGCTTAGTGGTTCAATCTACACAGCTTAGACTAACTTGCAAAAATTTAATAGATTCAGCCTCCAGCTTTTTCGTTGTCTGTACTTAGCACCAGTGTCTATTCTGTTAGGTGACTGCAGTCCTGGGCTAGGAAAACCTCCTTCCTAAGCTATGAGCAATGTCACTCAACTGATGAGATGTCAGAATATTCCCACAACATCTCAGTGCATCTTCATCCTCCCCACACATCTCATCTCAAAGGGGAATCCAAAATACATGCAGAAAGAATTGTCCTTCCCCCTCACACGCCCACACTCCTGGCTCAGGCAGTAAGCCCTTGTTTGTGTCATCAGCTATTGCTATCAGTGTGTCACTTTCCGAAGGTTAGAGCTTGTTTGAATGAATCAGCAAGAGCAGATGCCATGGTACAAAATAATATATTCATCTAAAAAGAAACCTGAAAGCAGAAAAAATAAGGAGAACTTAATGAATTTAAATTAATAATTTATCTGCTTTTAATAGCCTCCTTAACTGCTGTTTAGGAATTTCATTTTGAAGGCAAAGGAATATCAGCATCATTTAGTGAAAGAGGGTTCATGGCATTTCTGAAATCTGCTGCTACTCTGTCAAACAAGGACAGGAACAAGGATTACAGGGTCATTGAAAACTGGGCTGAACAATTTCTATAGAGCCTAGTGAAGGGATTGGAGCAATTCAACCCAAATTAGGAGGGATGATTTAGATAACTCATTCGTGCTAGCAGTTCTAGGATTCCAAACCAAACAGAATTAACAGGAATTAAAGAAAATAAAAGGAGGACACGGTGTCAGTGTAATACACTGGGGGCTGCTGGACTCCACATTGTATAGGAAGATTGTAGGCACTGATGACACAAGCTTGTCCTATGCTCGCCTCAGTACCTGAACTCAGCACCTACCAGCCCCAGTCTGTACACCAGGAACTGTGCACTGTGCAGCTACTCCATGCAGAGGAGCAAGTGCCTTCCAGCACAGTGCACTGAAGGGAGACAAACATGGCTCTGGCACTCAGGCTGTACATAACTACAGGCAAATGGCCTACCCCCCATCCAGGGAAGAGACAGAAGAGGCCAACTAATAACATTAAAGTTAAACATTTAACAGATAGACATTTTAAAGGGGAATCCTTTCTGCTTCCTGGAGCCCTATTTCTGAGCTTTGTGATGACAAACTGACTTACCCTGAGCAATGCTATTGCAATCCAAAGCAATGTATGTTAACAAACAATGTTAATAAACCCTTCAACTAAAGCCTTGAAACTTAAACTACATTTTACAGCACCAAGGTACCTTTACAATGCACCATTGCAAGAGGAGAGACTGAGCATAATGTTTTGAATATTTCTGGAAGTGAGCACGGGGATATTTCTCTCATTGCAGATTTCCATTTGGATGGAACAGCTGCCTCTTCTTGGGTCTTTGCTTCAAGCTTGGAAATTTTCCATCCCCCAAACTAAAAAAAACTTTCAATGCAAGGGAGACCAAGTCTTACTTCACACTGGACATAATTAATCTAGGGAACTCATTATCACAAGATAAGGAGACTTAGTACAGTTCACAAAATGATCACCCGTTTTTAATGGATAACAAAAATATCCACAATTACAGCAGTGGAGAGAATAACATTTTTGAAAGCCTGTAGATCACCCTGTTCTGTAGTGTAAGCTAACCACCACTTGATGGAAATTTAGCTGGGGAAAAAACATTTGCTACTGGAAGTGTTTCAGTCGGTTCCTGAGATGCATCTAGTGCCAGCCACTGTTGAAGCCCCAGTCTGATCTCATACAGCGCTCCTCCCACTCCATCTTCCAAAAAGTTCTCTTGAAGTCCATGCCCCTTACTAGCCTGAGGGAGACAGTTTAAGCTCATGTAAGATTTCAAAGCATCAATTTTTGCCCATTTATTAGCATCATTCAGAGCATCCTTGAGCATTATTTCATTATTGTGACATAAATCTTAAAAGAAAAGATACTGAGCAGTTGCTAATGAAACAACTATAAGCTGGTACACGCCAACTCAAAACCATGAGTTTCATACAGAGGCAGGCAGCAATATCTAATATTTAGGCTTTTAAAGATTATTTGTAAGTGAAAAGGCTTTGTATAAAGCAAAACTTCCTTCTAAAGCATCAGGAGTAGTATTGCAAATTGCTCCTCTCCAGGGGACAGACCTAAGGAAAATGTAATAAAAGGCCACCTTTCCCTAGAAGCCAGGGGAAACTAACATTTCATTGTAGAAAACACAAGAAGATACCTGGAGAGAATAAAATCCCAGGATATGGCTCTGAACTCATTCTAGCCTGAACAGACTCCACTATTAAGAGCTCTGAGACCACTCCAAACAGTCTCAACCAACTAAAACTTAGTCCAGGGCAGCATGAATGCACTTTGCAATAACTACAAGTTATTAAGGTAATCTGACTAAATGGATGGTGTTCTGCAAGACAGTGACACCACCCCTCTGATCTAAAACTTCCAAATAAGCTGGGTTTTTTGGGGGAAGACTGGAATAGAAGAAAGGCATTGCATGGCAGAAAGCAATGATTATTGTCATTGGCTGCTTGGTACCACAGTAAGAAGAGAGTTATAAATGCCTTTTTAGATCAGTAGGTTAAAGTCAGTATTTGTCCTCAAAGAGCATGCAATAGTATCTGCCATTACTACAAGTCCTGCCTGCATTTGGAGCAGAAGACAATGGTGATAACTAGCTGGCAAATGTGGACTCTAGAACCATCCAGTGTAAACTTGTTTCCTCCCAAAAGCAGCAACTTCCATCCCCAGAAAATAGGATTTACATGTAAAAATATTTCCAGCTCAAGAGAGAGCTGTTACAGAGGGGGGGGGGGGGGGGGGGGATTTTTTTCTGCTCTCTATAGATGCGGGGCCTGTGCTGTGTGTTGGATAAAATGTAAGGGGAAATTTTTCCTTTGAAAACTGAAATGTTGTGTGTGACAGCTGAAAATTATGTCTTTGTGATAAAGGTGCTTGCTGAAGGCTCTACAAAGATTAGACCAAGTGTTTTTCTGTCATTTGTTCAAATATTAAGCTATATGTTGCTGCTAAGAGCCTAATTAAAGTTTAAGATGTATTAAGGCCTTGTATAAAGTAAGGCCTAGTAAATTTAGCAAAGCCTTGAAGTAGTAAGGCCCTGTGGCATAGTTAAAATTAACCTTATCAAAGGAATGCAAGGCTTGTACTGCTATTGGTCAGTCTAAGGACAGTTGAAGTAAAAAGAATCTGAATGGCTGTAAGTTATCAGCATAGCTCAGAAATTATAAATTGCCTGGCACACGTGGAAATCATTCAGAAGGAAGATACAGCTCTGTGAAAGGGATTACTTAGCTGTTGACCTGGATCAGTGGGCCCGTGGATCTCGAGGAGCCCAAGGACTTAATACCAGGGTTCTTCCCGGTACCTCTTGGACAGCACAGATTGGGGATGCCTGACTTCGCTGAGCTTTGTGGAAAGAGAAACTTGTCATACATCAGGCATCAGAGGGGACTGCCGATAAGTTGCCGACGTGAATTATTATTGTCTGTCATTATCTGTCTTAGTATACTACGTGTAGTCGTGTTTTTGTTAAGTCAATAAACCTTTCTTACCTTTCTACCCCCCTGACCACACACACAGTTAATCCTGAATCCTCCGCAGGCAACTGGGACAGTTGTGCCTTTTTTACTACTTTCCAGTGAAAAGCTCTTTCTCAGAACTTCCCTCTCATGCTAAACTGCATATTATTAGTGAACTGGAAGGACAAGTGAAAAGAGAGATTGCCATATGTTGTCCACATCTAAACTGTCCTTACCTTACTAGGGAAGCAGGGTCTTTGGAATGAATGGCCCCAGACAGGCTTTCACACATGCTCTTTCTACATGCAGACCTGGAGAGTGGCTGGTGGTGGTTCTTTCCTAACAACAATACAAAATCTACTCATCAAAACTTAGTAAGGCTCCTCCATAAGGCAGGGAAAGTTCTCTCTGAAGTTGATATATCTGGTCCATACTGTTCAGCGAAAGGCACAAATTTGACTTCAAAGTAACGATATTATTAAAAATGAAATAAAGTATAACCTCATAAATGCGGCATCCTTGGGACCTAGCACCTGCCGGAAATTTGAAAATTCTGGATTTTTGGAACAGCATGCGGCCGCTGCTGTGGGACTAGTCGCCGCTAGTCCCCTTCCCCCTGTTCCACAACAGCCCGCTGCTACCCCCTTGCCTCCTCTGTACACAGAGGGGGAACCTTGCATGCAGCAGCTGCTGCCACCATCCACCACCCCGTGCTTCCACTGCACATGCAACCGCTGCTCTGGGACCGGCTGCCGCTACTCCCTGATGTAGTGTATTATTAAAAAGTGTCAGATTTTTGAGAATCCTGGAATTTTGAAAACGCGCTTTATGAGGTTATACTGTACAAAGAAAATTATACTGACATGAGAAGAAAGGGGTCAAGCCCAAAGCAGCAGAAAAAAGACACAAAGTCCAATCCTCATCTCCTGATACTTTGCTTGTAAATGCCTCACAATTATGACTGTAATCATAATCAAAATTAAGATGGCTCTAGGGTTGCCCTCTGTGGCAGTATCATGACATGTGCAAAAATGATATGAAATCTTCAACATCCATGCAAAAACCTGGTAGGAGTGTGCAGAATCCCACCCGATCTGGAGGGAACATCTGGCACTAGGTGCAGCTCAACATGAAGTAGCTTTGATCCAGAGGATCAAAGCAAAGCAAGAAAGAAGAAAGCAGCATGTTGTAAACTTGGACTCCAACTCATCAGGCACCTAACTCGACCTCTTACACAAACAGCATGATCCAGAGGATTGATGGTTGCCATTTAATCACGAGGGCCATCCTAGAGTCTAATGCATTACTAGAAACAACTATTAAAGTTTCTTAATAAATGAGTGGCTTTTTGAGACACCCCTAAAGTAACAGTAAAATCACTTTAATCACTCTGTTTACAAATCTAAGAGATATTACAATTCCTCTAAAATTCTATATTCATTTCTAATTAAAGTTGCTTGCAGAGTAAAAGCAATATGATGGTATAGCACATTCTGTACTTTTATTACCTTTTATAACTAGAGTCTACAAGGGGAAAATTTCAACACTCCAGAAATGTGGAGTATCTATAAATACTCCCACTCCGAGACACCTACATGTAATTACTCACAAAGAGTGAGGAGGAGGAAGAAAGGGAAAAAAAACACATTATGTGCTTTTCTTCTTCAGGAGACATTTTCACTAGTTCTATTAATTACTTTCAAGGTTTTCTCTCTTTCTCTTTCTTTACTCTTTGACACTCCCAAGAATGATAAATGTTATAGCAGTGTGGTGCCTGAATAACCATCTTGCTCAAGAGAGATGTGAAAAGTTAAAGTACTCTCAGCTTCTCTTAAAGTGGAAATATTTAGAGTAGACTTTTAAAAAATATTACTGGAGCGTTATAACACCCTTCCCCCCCCCCCCCCGCCCCTCCCCAAAAAAGAAAAAACCCTACAAAACCAACCAAAAAAAACAGGTCTCTTCTCTGTGTATAAACAGCTGTTCCAAGACAAATATCCAGTGCTGTAGACTTAAGAGAAAAATATAAATCAAAATTCCCAACAAAGAAGAGAGCTCTATCACACTGAGAAATTCACTGAAAGAATTAAGCTCCCAAGCTTGTGGCCTAACTCACCAGGAAGGCAAGCCCCAGAGACAGCAGACTCATTGGCGACGAGTAGGGGGTGCACATGGGTGCACGTGCATCCCCTGAGATTGGCAGTGAGCCCCCAGAGAGAAGCACCTCAGACACTGCTGGTGGCACCCGCGGGCAGTCACCGTCCCCCCCGCTGACACCACCAGCAGTGTCTGTGGGTGGTCACTGATCACTGCTGGCTGCCACCGCCACTGTTGGCGCTGTCTGCAGGTGGTCACTGACCGCTGGTCAACACTCACCACCCCACCAGCCACCGACACTGCTGTGGCCACCTGTGGGAGTTCCCCGCTCACTGCCATCACGCCTCCATTGCTGCCACCGCTGCCACCTGTGGGCAGTTGCCATGCCCCCGCACCTTCCAGAGGCATGAGTCGTTCATGAGCAGACTTAACTTGTAAGTCACACAAAGCGACCATTCAGCAAAAGGTGCCTCTCAGAGACAGCAGATCAGAGAATGAAGTGCGCTAGAGAAGAGTGAAACTCTTATCCTGGGAGAAACCAGGTGCTTGTCAGAGCAAAAGAGCATGTGAAATAAGAGCAATTCTTTCAGGAGTGGCATGTAGGGGCCTACTGCTAGGCGCACACATTGTTTCTCAACCCACTGACAAGGCGACTGCTTGCTTCCATGTTGTGGCTGATGCCAGGAACATTCCCCCGCACCTCTCAGTCCCACGTATGCAGCACCTGTGACCGAAAGACCATCGAAACAGCCATCTTGTCTCTGGCCCTTGAGAAACTGCTTGAACATATGCATGGGCAGGACAGGAAAACCCGCACTCATTAACAAGTTGATCTTACAGCTGTGTTGTGTTTATGTGCAAGACAACAGATGCAAGTCTCCCACTGCATTAATTTTGGGGATGAGGCAGCAGCCCAGAGCGGCTGAACCCCAAACATGCAGCATGAGTGACTGTGCTAATCCTGGTGCCACTTGGTTCTTCCACTCTGACAAGAGCACAGAGGCCTCCTGCCAGGTTTTGTGCCTTTGTGCACTCTGCTCCTTTGACACACAGATGTATGGCAAAGTACAGTCTCTCCTACAGGAGTCAGACCTAGGCAAAGCTTGAGACACCTTGACAAACAACGACCAGTCAGAAATTCAGGGGCACAGCATAAAAATTTTTATTCTGCTCCCTCCTGTCTGCAGCGAAAAGAAGGAGGGAACCAGAAAGTTCCCTCAGGATGTTGCCAGGCCAAGTAAGAGATCATCAGGGACCACTTCAAAGATCAGTGTTTCAGGTACATAAAAAAAAATGTAAATGATTGTGTATGAGCTTCTGTTCAGTGGTTGCACTGCTGCATTATGTATGACTCCAGACTGCTCTGAAGAACAAACTGCACAGCCTTCCATTAGTGGTCTGCAGTTTTATGCTAAGCTTTGCAATTTATTGGTGTTATTTAGGTTAATGTATTAGTATTTTGCATATTTAGAATATGACATTTGTTATTAACAATTAGATAATGTCTAGATACTGCAAACCAAAAAGGGCTTCTAATGTTTACATATTTACATTAGGGAGGTGAAGTCTCAAAGCAGGACATGAAGTTGGGTCTCTTTCCATGATATATTTTCCAGTCAATTTCATATCCTGCATATGAATTACACCCGGCTCAAAAATTACCATTATCCACATCAGCTGAGTGGAGACTGAGAACAGGGGTAAATTCACACTTTATAAACAGCTATACAGCTATCCTCTCCCATAAGAGTCACACAAAAAATGAGTGTTATCACTTTCCCTCTAGGCTAGGGACAGATATTACACAAACTGGTTTAAGTGATCATAAACTGGTTTAAACCTGTAACAGAACAGATGTTCAGTGCACATAAACCAATTTGAAAATGGCTGAAACTGGTTTGAGATAAACCTGGTTGAATGCGGTATCTGACTTAACTGATTTGGGTCAGGCCGGTTTATGCAATGTCTACCCAAGACCCCTTGCTGGTTTAAGTTAAACCAGACTCCCCCAGCATCCCAGCATTCTCTCTGGGCTCGGCGGGGCTCTCTGATCCACATCAGGACTGGCCCCTCCGATCTGCTCCCTGGCTGGAGCTCCAGCAGAGACTGAAGGCTGCTGCCCCCTCTTCCCCTCACCACTCCCTGCTAAGCAGGAATTTCCTTCTCCCCTCTGCTTTGCTGAGAGGTGTATGTGCATTAGCTAGCAGACCACATGCTGACTATGGTCCATGCTGTGGCAGACAGGACAAAGGCAGAATCAACAAGTAGCTAGTAATGTCCCTCTGTTGTTGTCTTAATGGGGTGATAAACAGTGAGTTAGGGGTGATAAACACTGTTGTCAATTCCCTGCTGGGCTGGTCAGGAGGGGAGGAACCCCTCCCTAACCAAAGCATCCTGCTGGGACCTGGCCACACCCCCATCAGCTCAGCCCTGTTGAAGGGAAGGGAGGGTTGCTCTAGCACCCCCTGGGCCACTGCAGGCATGTTCCTGCATGCCTGGGATGTCTGGGCAGTTACAAACTGATTTAGCCTAGGCAGGTTAAACTACCCTGAAAAGATTGAATCAATTCAGGCTCAGGTTTTTTGAATGTCTGCCCCTAGCCCTAGTGTCTGGTCCATGTGAGGATAACAGCTTATACTGTTACCAGCCAAAGTTAGCAGAGTTCTTCCTGAAGCTTTAGTGGTAGAAAACCTCCGCGGTAGAACTGGAGGCCCCAGGCTCAGACCCAGCACAGACATGGCATCTGAGCATCTCCACAAGGGGACCAAAGGGTGGGAGGGGGCTCTGAGCATGCAATACTCTTTTGCCGCAGATAACACTGCAGTTGTGTCAAAATCCTGTCTGGAACTCTTTGCAGGTGGCACCAACATACTTCCATCCCTGCCCCCATTCGGGATGGGCTAAGTGCTTCTGGAAAGGATACTGAAGATGCAAGAAGTGTCTCCAACGTGGGACCAGGATGAAATCCTGTCAGGAGTTCACTCCAACAGGCAATGGGGCCCCATGAGATTTGCCTCACACAACTAGAGGCTTAGTTCAGCAGTCCTCTCTGATTCCTGCGCTCTCCAAAATGAGATAGCTCCTGAATACACTCCTTCAGCCCTGGGTTCCACAGAAAAATCCTTTGCAGGAATTCACACCTGTCAGTGAGATTCCCACACCTGCCCTTTTTCTACACTCTCCCTTATTGACAATACATTCACCTAAAAGAAGCCCTAGCATATCATCACATGTACAATATAAGTAATTCTACTGATTCTTCTCGTCCCTACTCCTTTGTCCCTTCCTAACCAACAGTTGTACCATGTGTACTGTGCAGAAAGACATCCTGATGGAAAGCACAAAAAAGAGTTTACTGGGTACAGTTATACTTGTAGGTAACTTCTGCTAAAAGATTCCCATTGTGCAGAAAAATCTCCCCTTCTGTTCTCACTGACATGAGTTTGTTTACCCTACAAGGAGACTATCATTCAAATATACTGTTCTGAAATCTACATTGGTGTCTAGCATTTGGCAAGAATACTTTCATAACAGTTTTGATTTGATTGTGCCCAACAATTATTCACCCGCCTAAAATATTTTGTGACTGGAACAGATAAACATATTTTACTAGGAGATCCTGAAATAATGCAGTTCTCCTTCATGATGACATTGTTAAGAAAAATATGTGGTTTAAACAATAGATGTTTTATATAATATCTGAAAACAAGAAAAAATAGTCATTAAAAATTAATTTTAGAAAATTACATAGTCTTGCTAATGGAACTGTGCTCCAGCTTTACACATTACTTCTGATGCAAGAATGAGAAAGAGCATTTAAAACACGTTTTATTGTATTTCATCAAAAATTGAAAAGATAGAGATAAATATCTCTCGAAGTTCATGTCTCTACTTAGTACAAATTTACAACACAACTACACGCATATTCATATCTAAAATGCATACAGGCTATGGAGACAAGTCACTGCATTAAGTGGTCTTGTCAACTTGTCACAAACTCTTCTCTTTTCCCTTTGAGACTTCTGACTTGCAATATTTTTAATGTATTTTGTTACTTAATATAATGTCATTTTTACTTGTCATACACACAGTGAAGCCTCAGTCTTGCCATCACATCCACAAGATACACAGCACTCCACAAATTCACGTCATATCAAATGTCATTGAATTCAAGTTTTTCCTTTTCTGCCTCCAAATCACTGTGCATATTTCCTCAATTTGTTCAACATTCACAGCTCCAGTCACCACCAACAGTTTCAATTTCCAAACGTATTTTTAACTTAAATAAAATAAAATAAGAAGGCACAGTGTGCATCTCTTTCAAGAACTGAAAATTTAATGAATGAGCCAAAACTGCCTGCTATGGACAAGGAAACCAAAATTAAAACCAAAACAAAAGATACATATATTGTGGCTTTGAAAGTAGGCCCTATAATATGAACACTTTCGGGAGAGAGATGCATGTATTCAGAGTTACAGGCATGACCAAAATCTGCGTTAAATTCTTGGTAAGACTAATTCACACACTGAAATATGGAGCTGCTGTGCATGAGTTATAAGAAAACAGGGGCTTGCCAGTTACAGTTGCAACACAGACCAAAATAACACAATATATTTAAAATCTAAATTTAATGTTAAAATTGTATCATAATTAGCTCTGAAGGACCTTGTTCATATCTGGGAAAGTGCCTTGTATGCAGGTAAGACAAGTTTCCCAGGTATATCATGCTTCAACAACACAGGAGGTTGGTGGATGGAGGATTTTTTGCACCAATTCTAACACTGGGAGAACAAAATGTTCTTTATTGGCAGATATGGGAACTTTGTGGCTGTTGTCAGGGCTTGTTGCTCACTGTTACTTAGCTTTTTTTTAAAAAACAGGAATAGAGTATATTGCCTGTTATCCCAGAATATTTTCCCCATAGCTGCAGCAAAGCTTTTCCATCATTCAAGCAGCCTCTCTAAATGAACAGCACCAGCAAGGTGTATACAACAACCAGCATATTTATGACCCTTAGAAGAATTACAAAATTCATCATCTTGGCCTAATAATTTATTCTCTTTTGGAAAAAAAAAATCAATATTACATATTGTAATGGGTCTTTTGGGGTTTCAAATGAACCATGTGCAAATCTCCATCTGAGATAGAGTGAGCAGTAATAGTTCAACAGAAGCATAAGGGAAAGCCACTCCTGTCAGTATTCTTTCCTGCTACTCCAGGGGTTCAAAGGAATCCTTTGTGTTCAGCTGTGTTCTTTCAACATGTGCTTAAAATTCAATAGAGGATAATCACATTAGAGTTTGTGCAACCTCTGAAAAAAAGGTTAAACCAAAGGACAAAGTGCATAATCCCTCTTGTGTGCTTTTAAATCACAGCACTTTTTGTGCAATCTTGCAGCTCTAAATGCCCACCTCAGGGACACGTGCCCAACAGTCACAGCAAGTGGCTCAAAACAAGAGAATTGGCTGTAAAAACAAATTCAGGCATGCATTTTAAAAGGAGCTTTGAACAGTAAAATGCAATGGAGCTCAGACACTGAATCATCTGTGGGGCTGTCTCAAAAAGCAGTTCTTCCCATCACTTCTCAGGATGGACAGATTATTCCTTGCCTTTAAAAGATTTGCAAGCCGCCTATGGAAGATGTATGAGTAAAATTCATCAGGCAAGTAATGGGCCTGCATGTACATATCAAGCGTGCTCAGTTTGGTCCAGTTAGCCCAAGGTGAAGGCAGTCTTGGAAGCTCTCTCCAAGTTATGGCAGGCAACACTACATACTTTATTTCCCAAAAGAGGTTTACAAGTATCCCTTACCAAAATGTGCGAGGTAAAGATCAGTCAGGTTTTCATCTGTGGTATGAGTGAGACAAAAACGAAGTGGACATGTGGACACCAGAGGTTTACTGCAGTGTAGACTACTTAGCTCTGCAGTAAACAGCACACCTATTAGGCTGGAGTAAACTCATTAACTCCGCAGCAGGATAGTACTAATAAATATTAGTATTATACTGCTGCGGGGTTTTTTATTCCACAGCAGTGCATATGCAGACGCTGCCCTGGCTGGCTGGTGCATGAGGATGCTTCAGCGCAGAGGCTGCCTGCCAGCTAGCCCTGCACTGGAGCACCCTCATGCCCCAGCCAGCCTCTCCGCAGCACGCTGAGCCAGGGGGAGCAGTCCCTGACAGGCTTACCCCTGCGCACTGGGGCTACTTTGACCTGGTTCAATGTGCTGGGGTCTGGGGCACATGTTCAAAGGGCGCACCCAAGATCAATAAACCCTGGATCAATAAGCTCCAGAGTTTATTGTTTTTCATTAATTTCACGTGTAGATGTGTCCACTCAGCCATGGTGTGGCTTGTTATCTGGCTCTCCCCAGGGACAATCCCACCTGTATTACAGTCCCCCTAGTACAGCCTGTCTAACTGATGTAAAGGACAAGGACTCTGCGGTCAGAGTTGAAGAATATAAAATTATAACATTTAAAACTATTTACACTGCTGTACCAACCAACCAATATGTATACCTAAAACTATAAATGGATATTTAAAGGTTAAGTCTCTGTGGAGGTCTGCTCAGTCTTTTCAGACCTTACTCTAACCTCTTTAGAGCTCCCATCTCTAACTGAGCCTCCCTGCTGACTTTCATGAGGAGGAGATTCACTTCCATACTCCGACTATTCCTTTCAATAATTGATCCTCTTTATGTTGAGGTGGACTATACTGAAGATGAACCCTGTTTCTCCCGAGAAGTCCTTATGCAATCGCCACTAAGTAGGATCTAGGGTGCTTGCCACATTTGGGGCTGTTCCAAACATTTGGGAACTTTTGAGCCAAACTCTGTCCCCTGGCAGAAGCGCTGGTAGTTTTGCTACGTGTGGTTTCTTCGCTGCTCAAGTTTTAGTTCAGCATCTCATTTCTTAAATTCCAGTATGTTGGGCCATCTCAAGTTCAGCTGTATCAGTGCTATAGGCAATGTCATGGGACTATGACTTAAGATGCCCTGTTCAGCCAGACAGAGTCCTGATGCCAGTTGTGTAGATCAGTATTTTAGAAGTGCCAGATATGGATCTTTGGATTTATGCAGAAGCTTTTTCAGGGTCTCTACTGCTCTCTCGTGAGCCCTGGGGATAGTAAAGAATGCTAGTGCAATGCTAGAAATCAAAGTTCCCTGCAAAATGTAGGAATAACTCCATTGTCTGATATGGAGCCTCAGGAATGTCATATAAACTTCAGTTTTTGGATTACTTGTGCCACTGAGGTCTATATAAGTAAAGCCAAGTCAATATATCTGGAAAAATAATCTACTACAGTAATACATATGTGTCCTTTCCAGAAAAATAAATCTGCTGCTACCTGCTGTCTGGTATCTTTATAGAAATTAATGGCTCTGGAGAAAGTCTCTTTTTCTTTGTTGCATTCCTCACAATCTTCTACTAAAATCCATAATTGCATAAACAGCCCAGGCCACCACATAGATTGTTGTGCTCTTGCCCTGCATTTGTAAATATATAAATCCCAGTGTCCTTCATGGATCTTCAAAAGCATGTGACACCATATGGTGTGACAGAGACAGACAAACATAGCCATGGTGTCGGTTGTAATCTGGCTCCCTCTAACGACTGTCCCACCTCTATTACAGTCCCCTTAACACCGTCTGTCTACTGTGTCTGGAGGACCAGGACTCTGTGATCATTCCATAGGATCCATGGGCTTTTACTTACCTGTTTAGGAGAGAGAAAAACAAACTGACCAAAGTCAACACCAAACAAAATGTAATTACTAAATGAGCAGTAATTTTTCCATTTTATAAAGAAAAACTGCTCTCTGGAAACAAACAATAGTTCAGCTCCTCACAGCTTGAATGAAAAAAACACAAGAGCCCTTCCAAAGCAGGCAGCCAGTGTGGACATGTTTGTTATTTGCAATTTTTATCTTTAACATGCTCTCCCTTAGGAGCTGCAACATCTAGAGGCAGAAGACCTCTTCTCTTCCGCAGCTCCATCTGATGCATGGGCAGATTCCCACAGAAGTTAATTACCATATACATAAAAATGGAGCTGTCTCTGTGCCTGCCATGTGAATAGGCTGACTTGTATTTGCTGGCAGTGTTCCCCAAACTGGTATTCCTATAAGGAATAGTAACAGGTCTATATTTCTTAGTAGGACTTTGTTAGGCTTGCAGTGAGGTTCCAGATAAGAGCCCTTGATGTTATGCTGATGTGCCCATTAGGGCTGTGCGAAACAGGCCCCATTTGATTTGGATTTGGCCCGAATCAGGGACAGTGATTTGATCTGTTGATTTGGATCACTGTCCCTGATTTGATTCGGCCAAATCCGAATCTGAAGATTCGATGCTGATTTGGCGAATCAGCAATTTGGACACGGGCACAGCTTTAAAAGCTTTTTTCTACATACCTTGAGGTACCAGGCACGGCTTGTGATCGCTGCAGTGCTGGGGTGCATTGAGCATCCCACAGGAGCACGGGGGGCTCTCCAGTGTGCTTGGCAGCAAACCCAGAAGTGGACCGGAAGTACTTCTGGTCCACTTCCAGGTTCACTGCCGAGCATGTGGAGGCCCCCCCCTGCACTCCTGTGGGACACTCCATCTGCCCCACCATCACAGCATTCACAAGCTGCGCTGGTACCTCGAGGTATGTAGAAAAAACATTTAAAGCTGTGTCTATGTCCGAATCGCTGATTCTCCGAATCAGCATCAAATCTTCAGATTCAGCTGAATCGAATAAGGGACAGTGATCTGAATCAACAAATCTAATCACTGTCCCTGATTTGGGCTGTATCTGAATCAAACAGGGCCCACTTTGCACACCCCTACAAACAAGCCCACAATAAGACACTTGTGGACAAAGCAGTTTGTTGCCATTTTGTTTCCTGCACACAAGGGGGTAAGCCAATGGCCCCCCCTGCAGGCCTCTTGTAAGGAGAAGCGCTGCAAGTGTCAAGCCAAAAGTAATGCCCTCATTATTGGGCTCCATGGAGCAGTTCGTTGGGCTTTGCTCACAGCCACACAGGTAGTGAAGCAGGAGACATTTCAATATCACTCAACTCCTGCAGATGAGATAACTAAAAGTGACACTGCAGTGTACACACCGTCATGTTTTGGGGGTTTTTTGGCAATTCTGATTCCTACCGGCATGTACTTCGGGTTGTAAAGGTCATGCTGCTTGTGAAAAGAAATCATTCTACAGGGCCTTTCAGAGAGAATGCCTCAATTTGGAGGCATTTAAAACAGATCCAGGCAACCCCGGAAGAGAAGAGCTTATAGGTCATGACATGAACTCTCTTGTAAATCAGTTTCTGCAGTAACAAACCGGGGAGTGGCCAGGCACCCATTTGCTGAGTGGCATAGCAGCAGCTTAAGTGTGATGGAGCCAGGCTGGCACAGTTTCCTGCTGCTTCTTCACTGCAAAATATAAGCTGTTCCTGAGGAGCCACACTGCCCCAAATTCTGGCCTGGCTCCCTGTAAGAGTCTTGGTTGAGGTACTTCGGCAGCTGCCCTTGCTGGCCAGTCTGTGAGAGAGGACAGGGAGGACACCTAGGGTGACCAGCTTTTCAAAATGGAAAGGCACCCTCCTCCCAACCCCACCTCAGGCAGCATGGCCGGAGCAGAGCTGAGCTGAGCAGAGCCCATGGGGGGCAGTGAAGGATATGGGCTGCCTGCTGAGGCCTCAGGGCTCCCTGCCCTGCGGCCCTTCCACTGCCAGCTATGCTGCCATGGTGAGGCACCCCCTGCCTGCCCAGCAGCAGCACAGATCACAACTCTGCATCACCACTCCCACCGCTGCTGTCAGGTGGGCAGGGGTACCTCACCATGCTGGCACAGGGCTCCCATGGAAAGAACAGCAGGGTGGGAAGCCTTGAGCCCCACAGCGGGCATCCCGCATCTGTCCCTGCCCCACGCACAAATTTGGTGGGGGAGGCACATACTCCACCATGCCCCACTCCCTGGTAGTGTGTGCAGTGGCAGAGAGCTGTCCCCACACTGCCACACCCAGACAAGCTGCACATGGCTCCATCCAGCTCCCCACTCCAGGCTTGGGCCCCATGCACTGCCCTGGCTGGGCAGCAGCCCCAGCCCCAGCCCCTCCCTCACCAGGGGGGCCTTAATCTGCCCACCCCACCCCCCAATCCCTCTATGTTCCTCCACATGCACATAGAGCCCCCTGTGTCCTGCTCCCCTCAGTCCCAAGCAGCCCTTCGCAGGCTGGTATGCTTCCAGCCTGCAAGGGAAAACCTGCCATTGCATGCAGTTTTCCATTTTGAATGGAAAACCTGGATCTCTGCATGATACTGGGAAGCTGGGACAAATGCTGTCCCAGAATCATTCAGTCTGGGACTGGGACTTGCTGCCCACATTTCAGGACTGTCCCACCCAATTAGGGACGGGTGGTCACCTTAGACCCAGCACCTGCCACCTGGGTGACATCTGCAGACTGCATCCTTCTTTTTAAACAGCCATCCTGTACAGAAGGGAGGAGAAAGGTTCCCCTTGAAAGCTGAGGTGGAGGGAACCCTTAGTGCTCCACCAGGGTGCCTAACATGACAAGACACATAGGCTGCAGGTGACTCTGTCTCTAAGGTTTCTCAATTCCTTCACCCCATCTATTAACTGACTCAAGATTTATTATTATCTTGTGTGAGAAAAGCACTTGCCTAGTCCTCTTTTGCACCCAATTCCCCGATCTATAAATTGTGCTGTCCTTTTGCTTTCATGTCCTCGAAGTGTTAAGAATTTACTTGGATCAATTTTATCAATCCACTTGAAATGTTAAAAATGTGAAAGAGGTCATCACAATACCATCACTTTCCCAAGAAGAATAAGCCCAACTCACCCAATCTCTCAATAGCTTAAGTCCATGACACTACAGGTCATTCTAGTTATTCTATGCTGCAGCTGTCAAAAGCAAATAAAACCTTTCCCCCTAAAATTACATTCTAACAAGGAAGTGTGAATTGATTACTCTGCAGAGGCACCTGCATGGATTCCACAAGGTTGGAAGAAGTCTCAGCCCTCAAGTACACACATTTTGTATTTATTTATGACTTGCAAATAAGCTCTTGGAACAATGTTCTTAAACCATAAGATCTATGCATTAAATGATTCTACACTACAGCTTCCATGGATCGTACGAACTACGGAGTTTAGGATTGCACTATGTTGGAGGACTGAACTTCAAAAAAACCAAAAAGGAAATAATCAGAACTGCAGCATTCCTGGAGGAAATAAACCCTGTGAAGAGGCCGATGAGCACAACCCAATGCTGATAGATGCCACAGAGAGAGAGAGCACTGCAAACTTGAAGGGGAAGATCTCCCCCAGCAGAAAGAAACCTGTAGGGCAGGAAGACCCTAGCTAACACATCCATTCTTTTTCTGATGCTCAGAATGCCACAGAGAACAGAGATTTGTTTTCTTTTCCTCTGCAAATCACTGCCGTCCGCCAGGAAAGGGCCCATAAATCAAGCAAATGCTCAAAGCACACTAACTAGTGTTACTGACAAGGGCATCAAGGGCTCTGAGCTGCTCAAAGTGTGGCACAAGGCTTCTGGCTATGAGCTGGAAGATACACAAGCAACTGGCATACAACTCGAATCCTGAGAAACTATAGTGTGTGACTGAGAATTCCCTTAGATATCTAGAGAAAGGCCAAGGCCAGCTCCAAAACCTAGAAGAACCTGGATTATTTCCTAAGGGCTTCACTGTGCAGGATCACTACAGTGATTCTATTCCTGTAGCCAGATTCTCAAGTTCACAAAGCAGCTGCTAATGCCTCTTTTTTCCAGTGTACTGTCCCACAGAGCCCTGAGCATAGACTGGAATGAGGCAGATGATACAATCAACTTGTACTTTCAGACTGAGTTCAGAAATGCACCAAAAAAGGCCTTTCAGAGATAGGTACTCTTTGCACAGGTGACCCAGTCACACATTTATTTCCAGGACAGCAGATCCAACCACCCAAAACCTCCACATTGCTTGTACTTTGTCACTGTGTTTGCCTGAACAAAGGCAGGTTTTCATCATCCCACCTTCAGGGTTGTTGTAGTAGGAGCTAAATCAGCTGTTGTGTAATGAATGTCAGTGATCTGAATTCATGGCAAAATCTGAAGTCACATTTCCAGTGGAGTTTAATCTAGATCACACTTCATTTTTCACAGACTGCAGTGATCTCTGTGTGCTCAGTGATGGTGCAGCTGGCCTAGAAAGCATGAGGGGAAAGAGGTTTTAATAGGATGTTGGCAAGACACCTCAACCCTGAACCCAATTGTGTTTGATCAGCAATGCCTTTCCAAACCTCCTTTTAGGTTCCAGGCCACATTCAAAGGCAAAAGGCACACACTAAGCAGAACTAA
>NW_005842154.1:1767123-1771503 GCF_000455745.1 Alligator sinensis | reverse complement strand
GGCAAGTGCCAGGAATCCCCACCCGGTTGCTGGGAAATAAAGTCCATTGCTGGCTGGATCCATCCTGTGGGCCAAACTTTGCCCATCCCTGCAGTAAAGAGTCAGGCCACCATCAAAATCAAACACACTCAAGCCTTTTTATACTGCTGGGTCATGGTATGGATTTCAGTCACTGGCAAATCCATTTGGATAATTAATTATATGCCCTCCACTCTTATCACTTGCTTCATATCTCTTTCCACATCAAATTGAAACTCTGGCTTCACCTTCATGGCTCTTCACAGAGCTGCCCCATAGCACATCTCAACAGGTCTCTGCCGTGCCCAGAGGCGACCCAAGCAGGGTGTGGGGCCCAAGGCAAATCAGCCCGTGTGGGGCCCTGCCCCCACTCCAATCCCACAGGCCCCAGACCTGAAGAAGCTGCCACTGCCATTGGCAGTGGTATCATCGCTGGCGGGGTGGGGGTAGTGAGAAGCTGAATGCGGAACCACCGCACTGCCTGGCTCTCTACCACCACTGCTCCACCTGGCTCCAAGGGGCCCCCCAAAGTGCAGGGACAGGGGCGGTCACTCCGATTCACTCCCCCCCGCCCCCCCACCATGGGTGGCCCTGGCTGTACCCATACTTAGGAGCTCTACACTCTTCACACCATCCTATTGATGCTTTCTTTCCCGAGCTGCCCCTGAGCCTGGAATGGCCTCACAGATTCTCAAGAAGCCTTTTGCTCTTCTACATCCCTCCTCAAATGCCTGCCTCTCAGATCCTCTCCACAAGCATCCCTTGACACCACACATGCCCTGTGTAATCCGACAACCACTGCTTCATGCTGTGGAAACTTCTCCATTTGGACAACTGTTACCTTCCTCTGTATCAGGTGAGGTCATATCTCACTGAGTCTGCAAGCACAGAGATTGTTGGGTCTTTGTTTCTCTTGCACGGTGCTGGAAAAACAGCGCCACACCAGTTTTTCCAAAGGAGAATTGAGAAAACGTGTGGCACTATATGCAAATTGTTAAACAGCAACTTCAAAGATGTGAACCAGCACTCCAGGGCTCACAGGGTTTTGGGATCTGTGGCCTAGTAAGCAGAGTTGGAAACAGCCTGTACTGGGATAGCTGCCAGACAATGTGGAAGCCGGCAGATAACAGCTCAGTGATAGAAGCATGTAATTCTTAGAGCTTCACCAAAGGAAAGCATGCCATGTCTAGCTCAAGAGCCTTCAAAGAAGGAGGGTCTGCACTGCTGCCAGTGAAGCATGAGACTCCTTAGTGGAAGACACACACACACACGCGCGCGCGCAGAACCTCATGGAAACCATGGGGCCAGGCTGCTTGTGATAGAAAACAGGCAATAAAAAGGCAACCCAGAGGCTGGTAAAGACGCAGCAATGCTGACTGGGGCCAGATAATGGTAAAGGCTTGGTAATTCTGATTAGGGGCCTGTGTACAGTAGAAAGAGAGGGTAAAGTCCAGCAGGTCTCCCTCACCAGGCAACAGACTGTTGTCCTTTCTCATCTATATTCCACAACCAGTCTCCATGGAATCAATGGGACCGTTCACAGAGCAAGGGCAAGGAAGCAGAATTATCTTTTCATCAGTCATTGCCTGACTTCTCCAAAATAATCATTGAAAAGGGCCACCCACTATTCTCAGTGGAAAGAACTGATCCTTGAACCATGCAGCTTAAACCATGCAGGGTGAAAAACCACAAGGCACCAGGCTAATGTCATATACTTTCTCCAGAAGTGAAATACCTATCCTATCTAACTACAACAAAACAATCTGGGTTAGAAACCACTAGTTTGGGAATAATTCCTATGAATTTCCCATTTAGCAGATAATAAGAATGACTCTCCTGTACAATATAAAAAAAGAGCTGCAAAGATCAACTAAACATAGGTTTGTTCAATTTGTGTTAAAAAAAAAAGCAAAACAAAAAAACCACTATCACATTTTAGAATACTCCAAAGAATTGCTAATGTTATTTTTGAATTCTTGACAGCAAGGACTATGCCAAAATACTCAAGGTCAAGAGACCAGCATGGTTCTAGGCAATCTGTACCTCTTAAAGCAGTGACAAATATGTTATTTAATTTTAATGAGCTTTTTTGCATCTCAAATCTAATTACAGCATTATCAAGTACTGCTTTGAACTGCAGGTGGCTTCTCATTACTTGTGTTACGGCTGCCACAAGCATTTTTTTTGTGAATACTAATAACTGCTTAATTTTGCTATAGATTTTTAAGACTCTTCTATGCAGATATAGGCTGCATTCAGTATCTTTAAGGGTTAACAGAACTGCAACACTGTTTAATAAATACAAGCAAAACTGTTTCCCAACTCAGCCCCTCCACTTTGGCAAACTCCAAACTCAGGAAAGATCATAATGTTAGGGCACAACGTGGCTTCATAGATTTTTTAAGACTCTGGGGTTTGGGGGGGGGTTAGCTTACTGGCTTACTTTTACATTTTATTTTTTGTAGGTAATAGAGAAAACTAATAGTTAACAGATTTTCTGGGTGAAAGAAGTTGTATAATGGGACAAAATCCATAAATTCACATCACAGATATGTCAGTGGTCTGAACAGGTCTTATCAGCAAGAGAAAGGTTCAAAGGAAGAGCAACTCTAGTGAATGGGCAGGCATGCACAGAAGGGTGGCTGTCCTGTGTGTGCAAGGGAACTGTGTTCTTCAGGCACTCCGGGAATATTTCAGTATTAAAAATCTAATCCACTGCCTCCATGCTGACAGACGCATGCCTTGCACCAGCTCTGGGCTTTGCTTTTATTTTGCAACTGCAAGGATAAGGCAGTTTCTTTGGTAACTCACTTTTTTAGAGGGGGATCAGGAAAAGGGGCAGGTGTTGTCTGAAAGAATTATTGCAGCCATGCTCATACCCTCTTAATTTTTCATTCAGTAAGATTTAAGTGGATTATCTCCAAACACAGAGGTACACTTTTTTTGAGTTATGCTCACATAAATTTGCATCCTGTCAGCAATCAGGGTGCTCTGAGGGAAAGTCCTGAACAATATATTGGGATATACACAGAGCTTTTCCTCTTCAAGAACAGACAGCAGCGCTGATTTCAGGTGCAATATTTTTCTCAGTGTGAATGGTCCCAATATTTACAGCATTGCTTATCCCCAGAGGAAGTGTCTCAATCCTATTAATAATGAATCCTTGTGAAGTCAGACACAAAATGGTATCAGGAAGGGCTAATGTGCTTTAAACTTGCATGTCACGGAGCAGAGAGGTAGCTCACCTCTCTCTCTAGGTCTGGGGAGGTGGCCATGAAACACTGTATTATAATAATATTGCACCCGTCCGCCAAGCATAGTATGGTTTACAGAAATGTAAATCAGCCTCATTTTATGTGTGCATCCCAAGTGCATTCAGTACCACTTACCCAATTATAGCACTACAGGAAAAAGCGATTAATGAATTAAAGAAGATGGTAGAATAGGTGCGTGGTTGTCTTAATTCCACCCCCATACCTTAGCTCCCACACTGTCCTTTCTGCATTATAAAAGGAGGCCTGGTTGGTCCGCACCATCTCAGCACCAGAAAAGTGAAGGTTTGGTGGAGTTCAGTTAGGAACTACCAATAAATCTGTGAAGAGTATTTCATTTCAGATTAGCGAAAACTAAACACACAATAACACCCTGAACGTATTTTATGGATAACCACATCATGTAGAGGAATTATTTATAGTGGTCCAAGGGCCTACAAGCAGGAGTTATGGCTCAAAAATCCAAAAATGGAAAATACAGGTATTGGCAGAGGGAAGAATATTGATACCAGGTATACTTGGAGTAGATTTGAATGGGAATTTTTTTTCCCTTCCCATAAACATTTTCCTATTTCCTATATCAAAATTTTTCCTGTTTGATTTCAGGAAAAACCTAACACCACTGACAGTATTTCAGACTGTATCTTCATTCTTTCTTCAGATTCTCAGCAGCCAATGTTTAACTGTTCCTTTTCTACTTCATAATTAGTATCCTTAATTAGCTAAACATAATCATGTTACTCTTTTACTCCTGCAGACCAACCTGTACACTCTGAGCTTCTGTCAACAAGGAAGGGATTTGCAGAGCTGTGCAGGAACAAGAACTTTTATTTCACATAGAAATCTGCAATTGCAAATGTATTTTCCTTCCAAGTCAGAACAGACGTGAAGCGTGTGTTTTCTTCTAGGTTGGCAGATCTCCTCTGGCGGGCTTTAAACTAGGCTCGTCGGGGGGAGGGGAAGATGAGGGCGGGGGAAGCTGTGGACCACCAAACCATGTGGCACCCACAAGGACAGCCCAGCCTGAAGAAAGAGAGCATTGGGAACCTGAAAGCCATGGGGAGGCCAGCACTACGACACAGGTAAGAAA
>NW_005842154.1:1718562-1764436 GCF_000455745.1 Alligator sinensis | reverse complement strand
TCTTTCCTGCTTATGCAGGGGGTCGGACTCGATGATCTATAGAGGTCCCTTCCGACCCTAACATCTATGAATCTATGAATCTATGAATTATAATATTTATGGAAACAAATTTTTAAGGGATTTATTTCAGTTCAGTCAAAATGGTTTACTTTCAATTTTGACCTTTTTAATCAACATTTCTTTTTCATTAATAATATAATAAAATAATTTCAAAATGAAAAATATAAATGATTTTTTTTCTGATGACCTCAAAATGTTTTTTTTTTCAATAGAATGACATTATTTTTGTCCAAATCAGCATGTTCTGATGGCAAAACATTCTGCTAGGCATCTTTTGACCAGCTGTAAGTGTTGAATTTTTTTTCATCTGTAAAGCATTAGAGCTGCTGGAATTCACATTGTAAGTGCTTTTGTTTGGGCTGCTGTCAGAAATCTGCCTGGAACGAAGTGTTCTCTTCCTACTAGAAAACCTCTTTCTACTTTTAAGCTGAACAAAGACTCCATGCAAATGATAATGAGGCCCTAACACTAACTTTACCTACTTATGACAAGTAAATGAAAGAAATGAATTTCTAAAAGACTTCAAACACAGGCCATTATGGCCTCCATCCCACACCAGCCTTACCCACACAAATCCAGGGGTGCACAAGAAGCCCCACTGAAGTTAGTGCATTTCTATGAAAATTTCAAATTACAGTCACTTCAACATTAAATGCTGGTTTTAAAATCTAATCAGAGTTTAAAATGTAGCACAACTAATTAAAATATAAATGGCTCCCTTCCGATTAAAAAATAAATACATGGTATCAAAAACTCCCATTTCTAAAGCCTTATCACTTTCCCTTTCACTTTGCTGCTACCTGTGATTAAACTAAATCACTGCCCACTTCAGTTTGCATCAACATAAATCCATTTAAGGTTTTTCTTCCCCTCCATCTGAAGCAATGGTGACTTTGCAATTATATGTTGGCTTCCCTCAAAGAGAAGATTAAAGTGAAGTGGGAAAGGACCCCTGATCCTTGTCAAATGGATGCTCTGGTGCCAGGTGTCCCACAACAAAAGAGGAAGTTAATGGCCCAACACTGAGTCCTTTGTTTTTATAAGAGAACAAATGGTTTATGACAAAGAACAAAGTTTCTTTTTTTATGAGGCCATTCTTGGTGCTCCTTCACCAAGCCCATTAAGTCTAGTTATCTCTTACAAAACACTGCCACACAGGTACCATTTCCACAGACAAGTTCATTTAAGAGAATTTATAGCCTAATTGTGCAGCTGTTGCCTTCAGAGTCAGTTCTAAGAGATTGTTACACAAGCACTGTCATAATTTAGTCATGTTTTCATCTCAAAGCTATACTGTAATTACTGTTGTTAACAGCATATAGTAAACAAAGAAGTAAATATGACACAGCCAAAGACTGTGCTAACAAATAATGAATCAAATGATCGTCTGGAACAAGTGCGTTTATCAGAAGTTCCGCATATAAATACATTCAACTTCTAGCATGACAATGGGAAGCCTAGAGCCCCAGCCAGGTGCCCTGGTTACTAATTACATATGCTACATGAAAAAAAAATGGCTTTGGGGAAAGATGTTCATTTCTTCAACTGCAGGATGGGGTAGCAGGCAAGGTCCCCTGGTCCTCCCCCTGCCCAGGGGCAGATTTTGTCCTAACAAAGTCGCATAAGAACATTCAAATGCTATTGCCAGCATGTGTGACATGAAGTAAAGTTTAGTAGGAACAAGGCTTCGTACACATATTCAAATCATCCAGGGCAACTCTCCCAGGTTTGTTTTCCTGAGAGAAAAACCAACCTGTACAGAAGTTCAGACAGAGAAACAAAAAGCCTGCAGTGCAGACACGGGGCTGCCAAGGGTCCCTACAGCAGGAGCTCAGAGTTTGCAGGGTGCAGGTTAAGTGAAGGTAGACAGGGATCCTCAGGGTCAGGGAAGGTGGGGGCGAGGTCTGGGCCACATACAGAAGAGTCCTCCAGCCTTTCCTCACCACTGCTCCTCTCCTCTGCTTGTATGCTTCCCTGCACCCAAGTGCTGCAGTATGATTTAGGCATCAGCTCACACCTCCTTACTGTTCCAGTGCTTTTCCTGCCCAAAGCACCCAGGAGGCATGTTTGGCTCCCTGCTTGGCTGAGACAGATACATGCTCTCCCTCCTCCTATGGGAGGGTGGAGGAGTGAAAAGCAAAGCACTCTGGGACTGTTGAGGTCAGTTCTGCATCGGCTGCCTGTACAGAAGTTCTGTCTCCTGAGAGAGAGTCTCTGGGGAGCCACCTCACTCCGGTTGTTCCCAAGTTATTTTTCTCTCCAGCTGGCTGCTGTTTATGTTATAGCCCAGGGGCTTGTGTTTATATTGTGTTTATACCAGAGGTTTGAGATGAGGCTGTAAGGGGAGGTTTGGAGGCCTCATTAGTGCCCAGAGGGGCGCAGCCACACAGGGGCCTGGGGT
Source organism: Alligator sinensis (assembly GCF_000455745.1). Lineage (NCBI taxonomy): Eukaryota > Metazoa > Chordata > Crocodylia > Alligatoridae > Alligator > Alligator sinensis. The sequence goes on along the minus strand of NW_005842154.1, from coordinate 1,761,975 downwards.
CCAGCAGTCAGGGGTGAGGGGCCCAGTGATGCAAGGGACAAATGAGAGCTAGCGCCTCAGAGTCAGGTCCGATTCAGTGGGCCCAGGCTAGAAAGAAGGCTTAGCTAGATTAAAGGAGCAAAGCTGAGGAGGCTGAAGCCCCACACAGGAAACAACACTGAGTAATACCTGAGAGGCATGGAGCGTGGTAAAGGGGAGGATTTGGAGCCACACAATTAGCCCTTAAGGCTTTGGATTTCCTGCTGGGTGCAGTTGACTATAGAGGCCCAGTCAGGGGCGTGGGATCAATGAGGACCAGTAGGGTGCCAGGGACCCTAGTAGGGGTTCAGTGGAACCAGAGCTATGCAGAGGCCTGTGGGCAGCCTCCCTATTTATTATTGTTCCATCAAAGCATGGCAGACGAGAAGGGAAGGTGCCCTAGTGGCAGAGCAGAGCATGGTCACGGAGTCACCAGGGGCCGCCACAGCCACCCCTGGGACCCTGATGTGTTGCAGTGCTCTACTGCAGAGAAGACTAATTAGCTCTACATAAACTGTCACTGTCTACATGTGAACTAGTACTAGGATGCAGTAAACTAATTAACTCTGCAGTACGATAGTACTTTCAGGGACAGTACCATCTTATGGTGGAGTAATTAACCATGCTGAAACACACACTTAGATGGTGACTATGCAGGGGCCAGACTCCTGGTTGCTACCTAGCCACACGGATCCACAGGTTCAGCACTCTCATGCCCCAACCAGCCTCTCTGCTGCCCAGCGCCACCACCCAGAGCCGGGGGTTGACCACCTCCCCACTCCATCGCCCTGCCAGCCTTAGTATGCTCCACCCCAACTCAAATTGCTACTGTCCCGGGAGCAACATGTAGATGCTGTGCCTGGGAGCAATTTACTCTGGTTCAAACAGCTCCGGAGTTCATTGCTTCACCTCAATTTCACATGTGAATGCACCCACTGAGTGGAAGATAGGGCTGAAAGCTTCCCTTCAGCCACCAGTTGTGCTTATTCAGTGACTATCAACAGTATATTAATCAAAGACTGGCACCTATGTAGACTACAATGGCTAAGAAGGTTGAAATACTTGCTTCAAGACTGTAGTTGCCTGAGAGAAAAATTGAAGACTGGAAGATAATCAATGAGCAAATAGCTATTCTAAGGGAGCATAATAAAGACTATACAGTTATGAGGAACTAAAATATGGCATGGGAAATAAACTCAGACTGAAAAATGCCTGGTTGGCCACAGCTCCAGGATGTCTGGAGACGTGAAAGCACAATGGTGCTTTTGTCCCACTGACTCGAGGAGATACAGAGGACAGACAGATGTGTTCTGGCAGGCTCTGCCCCTCAGAAAGCAAATCAGGCCCAATCCTTCTTGCTGCACAACTCCTGCAAACAGTCTCACTGCTCAAGACTATTATTTCCTCTGCAACATATTTCTGCTCCCCCTCATCTGGAGAATCCTGTAAGAGTCTGAAAACAATCCAGGATCTGGGTACAGAGTAAGTAATGCATTATTTTGGCAGAGCAAGAGATTATTGTGGAGACCAGTCAGTTCTCCTCTTCCACAGGGGTGCTGCTGGATAGGAATAAGGGAAGACAGAGTTTAGTTCCTTACCCCCCACCCCAAACATATAATCACTTTGCTTTGAAAGGTTGACACAATGCTATAAACATTGTGACACACATTATAAGCAGCAGACAGTCTCATATGTAATAACCATGATCATCTACAGAGATGGACACAAGGCCTAGAACTAACAGGAACCAAAACAAGACTGGACAGAAATTCACAGAAGTACAGTTTGGCTTCCAGCACACCAGCAAATGCTTGCTGCAAAAGAAAACCCTTGCCATGCTGACATCCCATGAGAAAGAAAACAAGTTAATTCAGAAAAACTCCACAGTTAACCCACTCCACTGGCTTCTCAGGACCAGTGCCAGAAAAGCCACATTACCCAAAATCCTGAATTTCCCTCCCGCTCTCTCCAATCCAAGCGGGTTGGAGCTCAGACAAGGAATCCCACTGAGTGGCATTTTACCAAGGCAGAAAACAACCTAACGAAAAACACTCCTCCCTTCCTTTGCTCAGGAGTTGGAGTTGATGTTCAGTCTTGACTGTGCTTTGTTCCTTTCCATTATTAACCCACTGGGAGTACTTCTCAAATGGCAGCCTGCTGGGACATTTTCTGCAGCAAATGTTTTAAACCTTCCTAAGGGCAACCATTTTGGAATGAGGTTAAAACCAGGATACACGAATGTCACAATAGGTTGTTGGATGTTTACTAATAAGGAGAATTGTGGCTTCCACAAACTACCCATGCTGTTTCCCCATCTGCCTACCTGCCAAACACAGAGCATGAAACATGCAGAAAGAAACTGCTTTTGTTCAGCTGAACAAACTGCACATATACGAGGAACCCGATTATTATTTACCGCTCAATATGTGGAATCAAGCCCTTGCGCCTTTTCAGATCTCACTCCAAATGCAGAATCCTGCCCGGGTTTGGGTGTCTTATTTTTATGTTAATCAATTTATCCCATTTTGTCTCCACCTGTGGCTACCTATGGATACAGGAAGAAATGATGTGAGAGCGCATCCTGACCCCTGCCTGCCTGTCCTTGTGTGGATGTTCATTTTACTTATCTGGTGACTGTCTTTCCATGTACATATTAATTGCTGTGCCTTATCTGTTTGAGTGAATTTTTTCTGTCCCACGTGAAGAGCAGTACTACTGGGTCATCATCATCACACACCATGCCTCTGGTATTAAGTACACAGAACAGTACCACAAAGATCCCACAGTTACCAGACAGACCAAGATGTTGTACATGTTATCTTAAATATGTGTTAATGGTTTTAAAAACAGGAATATTCACACATTAGCATAGGAAAACACAAGTTAAGGGCCCTCTGAATAGCTGAGATTATCCTCTTGCAGCAAGGATTATCTCTAACTGTTTTTTGGCAGCTTGGGTTGCAATCACATTAGACTGCTCCCTCCTCCAGTATCCCAGGAGGCACTGCTCCCAGCCATTCCCAGGTGGATGCTCTATCTTTCCCCAGAATTACAGGTGGGGCAGCCAGGGAAGCTTCAGAGGTTAGAAATCCCACCCTCCCCTCCCATTCTGGGCTCCCCCCTTGCCCCCCTGCCCTCCCAGGCTCCCCCCAGCCCCTGCCCCATCCTCAGGACTCCCCACCCCAGGCCTCCCAGCTTACCCCTGCCCTGTGTGCCCTGGCTTACTTGCATTACCAGTGGGAGCAGGCAGGGAAGAGAAACCCACTTACCCACTGTTGCCACCACAGGTGAGCCATCACTGCTCTCTGGCCTGAACCCAACCTAAAGAGTGGCAAGAGAAGTGGTGGATGGGTTTCCTTTCCCTGCCTGCTCCTCCAGAACAGTGCCAGCAACCACAGGTGAGCCAGCAGCTGTGAAGGGGAGGTGGGTAAGCTGAAACCGATCCTGGGAGTGGGGGGCCATGATCGGGGGCAGCAGGTGCAGTCCAGGCCGGTGGGTGGCAGCGGGGCAGTAGGCCCGATTCCAGATGGCAGAAGGTTGGCAGAGCCAATTGTGGGTGGTGGGGGGACTGGTAGGTCCAATCCCAGGCCAGTAGGGGAGGGGAGCATTGGGCCCGATTCTGGGCCAGCAGTGGGGAAATGCCGCGTTTGAGTCTAGGTGGTGGGCCTGATCCCATGCAGCAGGGGATCCAAGCTGGAAGGCCCAATCAGACAGAGGTAACCTGCGCCCAATCGGGGGGGCAGCAAGGACCTAGTCTGGGTGAGCAGGGGCTGGAGGGACTGCCAGGGGCTGGTGGGGTCCCAATCTGGGCTGCTTACACTGTCCCAGAAAGCAGGCAAGCCAGGCCCTTGCTTGCCAGCCCTCTAAAGGCAAGTCAGAGCAGTGCACATTACAGGGGATATTAATGCTTCAAAGCTCATGCTAACTTTAACACCAACTAACACTCCATTAAGTTAGCATGTACTAATTGTAAAATATAACTACAGCAGGGGTAGGCAATTATTTGGGCTGAAGGGCCACTTAGGGAGTTTTGATGAGCTGTTGCAGGCAGAGTTGGGACCCCCTGTCCCCTAGTGCACAACAGGTCAACAAAACTCCTCAAGTAGTAGATTACGAGGCCCAGTCCAGGGGTGCCAGATGGAAAAGGCAGGCAGGATCTCCATGGAGATCAGCCTGGGACCTCCGCAGTAAGGGTGTACTTTGCTGGGCAGAAAGAATGGGGCCACAGGTGGGCAGGGAGTGGCATCCAGGAGCAGGATAAGCAGGTCTGGGGCTGGGACCACGGCCAGATTTGTGGGGTGGTGACAGCGTGGCGTCAGGGCTGGGGCAGAGCCATGATTCACTCCCTGCACAACCGACCATGACTAGTCCAACCCGAAATGGGGGCAGAGTGCATGCCTGTGACCCAACCCCCACTGCTCCCACCCGAGCACAGGTGCATGCAAGTAGCCTCAATACGTCACCAATTTCACAGATATCGACTGGAAGGGACCTCGGAAGATCATTGAGTCCAGCCCCCTGCCTCAGAGGCAGGAAGTCAGCTAGAGTCACAGGATCCCAGCAAGATAAACATCCATTTTTTTCTTGAAGGTGCTCAGAGCAGGTGCTTGAACCACCTCCGATGGCAGGCTATTCCAGATCTTGGGGGCTCGGACTGTAAAGAAATTCTTTCTTATGTCCAGCCTGAAACAGTCTTGCAGGAGTTTATAACCATTCGACCTTGTCATCCCTTGTGGGGCTCTGGTGAACAATCGTTCCCCCAGATCCTGGTGAACACCCCTGATAAACTTATAGGTGGCCATCAGATCACCCCTGAGCCTGCACTTTTCCAGGCTGAAGAGTCCCATAGCTCTCAGCCTCTCGTCATAAGGTCTGTTTTCCTGACCTCTGATCATGCTCACGGCTCTTCTCTGGACTCTCTCAAGCTTCTCCACATCCTTTTTGAATTGTGAAGCCCAAAACTGGACGCAGTACTCCAGCTGCAGCCTCACTAAGGCCGAGTACAACGGGAATCTGGTTCCAGCCCCACCTGCCCGTTCTGATCCTGGATGCCACACGCTGTCCTCCTGCAGCCCCGTCCCATTCACCCAGCCAAGCACACCCTGCCTGCGGGGGTCCTGAGCTGGTCTCCAGGGAAACTCTGTCCACCCATTCTGTCCAGACCTCCCAGAGGTGGGTGTGGGGTGGATGGGTTGGGGTGCCTAGGTAGCGAGGCTGGGTCTGGTGGCAGCAGCAGCGACACTAACAGCAGCAGCCGGAAGGAGCTGCTGTTGCCAGGGCTGCCAGGAAGTGGAGTCTGGCCACTGCGCCACTCCAGCCCTGCTGCGCGCCCAGAGGCGGTGAGACCAACTGTAGGAGCCATGGCCCAGGCTGCCCTGTGCCTCAGGGGGGCTGGATACAATCCCTTGGCAGGCGAGATCTGGCCCATGGGCCGTATTTTGCCCACCCCTGAACTACACCCTAACATCTAGAGATGTTCATATATCTCCTACAGGGGCACGTGTTCATCATTTTAATACTCTCAATGTTATAAAAAAGTGAGAGAAAATTTTCAGGCATGTCCCAGTAGAAAAGAAGATTGTCTTCTCCCATTCCCTCTCTCTCCTAGCTGGTCCAAGACCAAGGGCATGGAGAAATCCTGCTTAGGACACAGCAGTTATTGATTGTCTTAGGATGATGCCCAGCAGCCCCTAACAGGTTAAGACCCTGCTGTGCTCTAAATTATACTAGATCATCACAAAAAGAGAGTCCTGCCTCTTGGTCTTAGTCAAAATCAAGAGACTGTAGCAACTGTAACTGAAGCATGTTCTTCATAACCAAAAAGTAAAAGCCTTTCCTTCCTAGGGTTGAATAGCATGTCTTCATCCCTTGGCTTATTTGATACCCCCCTGATACTCCTCCAACCCCACATTCTCTTGTATGTCCCCCCTCATACCCTACCCCATAGCAGAGCACCTAATCCACACTAATGAAAACAGTGTGGTCTCCTTCCTGTGTGGTGGGCAAGTATTTGCAGCTTATCTCAGAGCATTATTAGCTGTGTTCACCAGTGGGATTTGAATTTCTGCCTTGCAATTTGAAAGAAAATAAATTTTCTGGTTTACATAAAAGCAGCTGAAACCCAACACTGTTTGCTCTGAAGGTACCATGGTGTAGCACTGATGTTAGGCACTACAAAGGGAGCAAGGCTCTGAAATGAAAAGGGAACATTTAAGTTCACATGTAAGTTTAGTAGAGTATAATCATTTTAAAATAAATAAATTAAATCAAACACATCTGGTCACCTTAGAAGCACTGACACAATATAGCCTTAGCCTGCCTCTCCTAGACTGACAATATAGGAGCTATCACTATGAAGAGCTCTCATGTAAGAAAAGAAAGCATATGTAGATCAAAAAGTCTCAGTATTTAGACATGCTAAGGGTACAATTGATGTTTAAAGTCCTCTAGGGCTCTGAACTGGTAGCAACCATATAAAGCAGAGCAGAACAGAAAATATGTAATGTTGTTTCACCCAGCAGTAATAGAAAGATTCCTCAAATAATTTCTCTGCCCATAAGTAAACAGCAGTTGCTGCTGATCCACAAGGACACACAACTGGAAAGAAGAGTCAGGCAAAAAACATTCCCAACAGTTTCCTTTTAACTACAGGCATTCTTACTAAAATTAGGATTTTTTGAAGGGTCATGTGTAAATTACTGTAGATTCCAGACTGCAGCAGTGAATTATGCAACAAACTGCATATATTAGGTGCACCTACATTACTGTTAATGAAAAACAGTGTTTCTAACTTGGCAGTTTCCACAGATGTGATACTTCTGGTATCTACGAGTTACAGAGCATCTTATTAATCCCCTTCCAGTAGCAGTCCTACCAGTCATTAATGGCAAAGAGCTTCCCACAGGAAAATCTCAGCTCCTGGTGCCAAGGAGTTAAAAAAAAAAATCAGCATGACAGGCCAAGCCTCATCTACGCTTTTACTCTACGAGGCCCTCCATAGAGCAGCCTGCACCCCATATTCAGTACTATTAGGAGTTAACTAAATAGAGATGCTAAGGCAGCTGGGCCAAAGCTAGCAACACAGTGATTAGCAGTGGTGCAGATTTCCAGGCAGCCAGGGAACAGTGGAGCATGCAACAGGAATAAGATGCAGCACAGAGGGCAGGCTGCCCATTGGGCAAAAGTAAAAATCCCTGTTCTTGATTAGAGATCAAAAGGGGCAGGGCTCCAGGGCATAATACACAGCACCTGGAGAAAGACAGGCAGGCAGTCTGTCCTGGTGCATTGCAGGAAACAGGAGCTCTTGGGAGAGAGGGGATGTGGGAGACACCAAACCACTGAGAGCTCCAAGGGAAGAAGGGTTGACAAGCTATCTTTACCCAGAGTGGGGGAGAGGTTTTTGTTCAAAAACAATTGCTTGTATTTTTCTTGTAGTTAAGTTTACAACTGGAGAGCTGGATGTGGCCAGAAGCAACCCTGCCAACCTGCTCGCCCAGCACTATACAGCAGCTTAGAAGATGAAGTTTGGCCCACCCAGGGCCTGCGGGGCCAGAATCCATTTCCAAGGCACCATAGGGAATGCTGGGTGGAAGCAGCCATGCTCACCCACCTGGCACTGTGTGGCACCAGCAAAGGCCAGAGCCAGAGCTGTATCCTGCCAGTAGGGGTGGGGGCTCAAGCACAGCTTACCCAGGGCCTACTGCACAGTAGGTAGGGCTGCTTTTGCCCACTGTCCCCCGTGGCAGTCATCTCCAGCTGTGCCCCGTGGCACAGCCGGTGATGCAGCCCAGCCATGCAGGCACTGGGTGCCATGTACCAGCAGAGGCTGGGGCCAGAGCGCAGCTTGCCCAGGGAATGTGAGGCCAGGCTGCATCTCCCAAGTGCCATAGGGGATTTTGTGTGGAAGCAGCCCTGCATACCGGGCAATGTGTGGCAGGCCCTGAGCAAGCCATACTTGGGCCCGGGCAGCTCTGGCTCTGGCTGGCACAGAGGGCCAGGCAGGTGGGGATGCTTCTGCCCAGCTGCCACTGAAGCCCAAGTGCAACTTGTTCAGCCCCTGCCTGTGGGGGATGGAGCCTGGCCATGGGCCTACCATCAGGGTGCCTGGGGGCCATGGGAGGGGTGGGATGGGACAGTGTGGAGGCCTGTGGCCAGGCTCCATCCCCCACTCCTCTAGCTACGGAAGTAGCTGGCAGGTGCTTGCTCTGGGCTCCAGGTGGAGGGGCCAGGGAGCGCATGTGTGTGCATGCATGTGTGTTTGCAGCTCTCAATAACTCACCAAAAGTCATTAAGTGGCCTTCCAGGCCAAATAATTGCCACTTCTGCTCTACACGTACCCCTATAATGCAGATCTTCAGTTAAACACCCCTTCCTGAGCCTCATAAGTCCAACTATCTGCCCCTTGGCCTAGTGCAGACACCCCCTCACCTCTGATTTCCTCAGTGCTTAAATCTGGCCCAGCCCTGGAGGAGGTGCCTGGGGCAACAGTTCAGGCACATATGACCAATAGACAGACAGACTTGGGACAAGACTCTAAAAAAGCATCTCTTGCAAGAGAAATCCACAGATCCAGATCTTTCCTGCACAAAGCTTTCTGTGTCTCATGCCAGGCTTCCTGGGTCTCTCCCTGAATCTCCCCCAAGAGTCCCATTTAAGCATTTCCCTTTTCTGCTCTGTCCATCTCTCCTATTAGGGGAATTTCTACTCCCTCAGTTCTCCCACCCCCACCCAGACAGGTATGAGAAGTAGGTTCTCCCAGCTCCAGAAAACCTCTCCAGCACACTGTTTGGCCAAGTACAACAGCTAGAGTTAACATGTCTCTTTTTGTCCCTCATGTAGAGGGTATGTGATAAAAGATTTGTCAGCAAAGTGGATGTAAACAGAGGTATGCCACCATACAACAGTTTTCACAGTAACAACTGTGATACTATCCAGGATTGATATATATGTAGACAGACTCCCCAGAACATCAGTTGGGGCTCTTGTCTACCAAGGTGAGAAGTGTATCTACTGAAAATAGCTGGTGTTCAGAGTCTCCCCTCTTGGTCAGGTCCAAAGTGAGAGTCCAGTCTTTCCTCCTAAAACACGTTAAATAGAAAATCTTTTACCTGGACCCTGGGATGGCTCAGGGAAGGGCTTCCCCAGAAGTCAGAGAAAGGTCTGCAGTACTTTAATCAGGTGAGGGAGGTACATGACTGTCAAATACACTTTTTGTCAGAAATGGATTTCTCTTGAGCTCAGATAATGCAGAGTTCAAATCATTTCTGGTTTTAGAATGCAAAGCAGTTAATTTTATGGAGCTAGTTGGCAAAACTAGTACTATTCTTCCCTCAGAAGCTGGCTAATAGGCCATGAGAACTTCACTGCTTTCATAGAAATGAATGGCCTGCAATACATTTAAATGCAATTGGCTTCTGAACTGGCAAATCACAAACTCCAAGAGGTGCTACACATGAAACATGTACTGGCTGCACTGCTCTCACTCTCCACGCCCATACCTGCTCCCTCCAGACACACTGCAGTATTGGGGCTGCAGGTTCTTTTGCAGGGTTGTGCAGTGACTCCTCAAATGTTTTGTCCTTTCTCTTTTTTCCACTTTTTCACGTTATAGTTCTTCTTGCTTTTTCCATTATGAGCTCACAGCAGTCACCTGGCAGGATAGGGATTATTACAGTCCAACTGTGCACAGCAGGAGTGGAGGGATGCAGGAGTGATCAGTGGCTTATGACAGCACAGAGCCAACAATCACCTGGAATCCACTGACACATGATCACAAGCTCCAGCTGGGTCTCCCAGTTTCCTATGGCTTCCAAGATTTTGGGGAATTTGAGGAGAGAGTCAAAACAATAGAGGGACTCTGACATCTCCCTCTCTCTGCCACCCTCCTGCTAGGCAAAATAATGAAATAAAATGAAAGTTGAGATGAGAAAGTGCTGTCTTTTTTTCCCCTATCTGCAACCATCATCAGAAAAACCAGTGCGTACAAGCAATTGTCAGCTGAAGGGACTGGTGCTTTGCCTCTTTGGAAAGTATTCCTGCAGCAATGCAACAGTGACTTCACTGTGCAATGCTGTATTTTAATAGTCAATTGAGGCAACTATTAAAATTCAGCTTTGCACATTAAAATCTCTACTGCAGAAAAAATAACAAGAGATGCAGTCTTCAAAATGCACAACTCACCCACATGGAAAGCTGCATGATGGGGCACTCTTGAGTCCAAGGCATTTTCCCACCTTGTGCAGGACCCCACAGTAAACCACTATCTCTCTCTTTTGCTAAGCCAGACTGGATGCTGCTCCCTCTCATCACCAGGGATTTCTCTCTATCTACACAGCACTTCCAGCACAAGGAGGCAGCAGTGAATATATGGACAAGATCTCCCAGGCTCAGGGTTGAGAGTGACAATGGAGTAACTTGTCGATCTGAGAGGGGCCATAGCCTGCACCCGCCAAGGGGTTTGGCTAAATGGCTGAGTTGCAGATATGGCCTCTGCTACTGAGAGCATGGCCATACTCAGGCTGAACTTCCACTGGTTTCTGTGGGAGGGCCTGCACCGAGGCATCAAGAGGAGTTTCTGGGCAAACCCATTTTTTGAAGAAGGAACTTTTCACTTTTGCAAAAGTATTTTCTGCTCCTAAATAGCATGTAAATTGCTGAATGGCAAAAGCCTTTAAAATCGTCGGCTCCCTACCCTGGTAATTACTGCACCTGGTAATAGAGTGAGCACTGTCAGCTCTCATCCCTGCTCCCCATTCCTCAAGCTCTCACACATAGTGAAATGGTAACCTGTAGCTAATATGGAGATCAGCTGCTGCTCTTGTCATGGACAGCTCAAGAGTCTGGCTGTTACACAGCAGAGGTGCAAGTGAAACTTCAAACAAGCAGTGCCCCAGCTCCCCTGCTTCTGGCACAGTGGCGCATGTACACAGGAGAGCAAGGCTTTCCTTTGCCCAACTCAAGTTTGGCCTAAATAACCGTGACCTTGGCAAGAGCAGGTTTAAAATTACTGCTCATGGCATGGTCTCCCCCTTGCTTCCCTTCAGCATCCTTAGGACTAAGTGGGTTTTAAGAACAGCATGTGACAGAAACAGTGATGCAGCCCAGACTGTAGAGGGGAGAACTGTGCTTGCTCAGAGTTTCAAAGATGATGCATGGCATGAGAAGGGACCAGTCTAGGGCTGCGTGAGCAGGACAGATAGCATTATACTCCAACCCTCTGATGCCACAGGAAACCCCAGAGGCTGCAGCATGGACAGAACAAAGAACCTGCCCACCAATATAAGGGATTGCCAACAGCTACAAGGGTTTGCCAGCCTTAGGCTTCTCTCACCTATTGCACTCATCTGAAAGAGAACATGTTACTCCCTGGGTACATCTACATGTGCACATTTACTGCGCAGTACCCTAAATTACTGCACAGTAACCGAAAATTACTGCGCAGTATGGGCATGCATCTACACATGCACTCCTGTACGGAGTAGTAAAGATGGCTACGTATGCTGACTTGGGTGTAAATCTGATACCTACATCATGCAGGTATCAAATTTATGCCTGATTAGTTACTGCGCAGCAATGCACGTGTGGACGTCTTACTGTATAGTAACACGGTGTGTGAACTGACTTGGGACTAACTTTAGTCCCAAGTCAGTCTAGACACAGTGTTACTGTGGTGTAACACCTGCATGTGTAGACACCAGCCTAAACCACACTTACCATTCAGTAAGTTACTGCACAGTAAATTTAATGCATAGTAAATGCACATGCACAATGCCCTCTGACAAGCAATGTCTGACCACATCCCAGCCCTGTCCATCAGAGTACACAAGCTTTTTATTCTGAAACAGCATGGTTCCTTTGCTCTCCTCCTTACAGAGAAACCCCCAGTGCTGAACACATTGTGCTAGGAACAGGGCTCTCACAAGATGAGTGGACCATTAGAAAATGGATAAAGACAAAATGGCATAGTAGGGCTCTTGTATCTTAATACAGAAATTGGGTCGTAAATGTCAATTGGTTGCATAGTGCAGGGATCCTCATCTGAGAAGGTATAAATTATTACTTTAAGCTTCCTTTATAAAGCGATAAATGTCACATCTATAAATGTACCTTCCTTACTAAAAACAGCACTTTTCTAATGGGGCCTCAATATTTCTGGAAGTGAACATCACTCACTAGCAGAGGCCCATGAACACCAGTCAGAAACTGGACCAAATTTTAATTTTCTTGAGAGGTTTTGGGTTTTTTTTTTCCTTTTTAGAACTTGAAAATATCTTTGCTAAAGTAAAGCTATTTTAGTTAATATTGCAGTTAAACCATTCCTTTTAACTGCACATGCTCTATATTATGATATAAACAGAACTCTCCTCCAGTCCTGCAGATCTCCCTCTGGAGACTTTCCTATCATTTGGACTGTGATGCGAATGATCAGTTTAGCATATTTAAATTAATCATAAATTCTAAAGATAAAATGGGTAACTGGATTAGTCATAGTTATCTCAGAAAAGACAGAAGTTTAGATGTGAACAATGTATCTTTGTTTAGCAGAATGCTTCTTGTGCTCTTTTGAAGAACACTCTGTCTTTGACTATATTATCTAAACAAAACTCTGCAGATAACCCAAAAAGCAAAGGGAGATAAATACATGTATTATCAGTGAAACAACAGAAAGCACATGATGAATTTAGAGCTCCAGGAATTGCTCTTTTTTGTTCAAAGTTTCCTGTATTGCACTACCATGAATTTCTCTGCCATGCCAGTGCATTTATAGACATGCAGGAGCACAGTTCTCCTCCAGGCAGATCGGCAGTGGAAAAGTAAGGTACCTCCATGTTCTCCAGCAGTAGAGTTACCATACATCTGGGTTTTCCTGGAACGTCTCTGTCTCCAATCTCCATCCAGGCGTTTTTTTGAAATCTAAACCACCGTCCAGGATTTTGCTCTGCACTGCTGGTGGGAGTGGGAGGAGGACAATTGGAGGCAGGGGGCATCATGTATATATGCGTGTGTAAATGCACATGGCCAGCATGCAGCCAGGCAGGGCAGTGGAAGCAGCCCTGGCATCTGCATGCAGGTAAGTCTGTAGGGGGCAGGGGTTAGAGGACCTGGGCTTGAGGACTGTTGGGGGGTGGGGTGGGGAAGCAGGTGTGTGTGTGTGTGTGTGTGGCAAGGGAGTGTGAGGGGGGTTCAGGAGCTCTGTGGCACAGGGGCCTGCCCATGCTCCATGGGGGCTCAGGACCTCCTACCAGCAAGTCCTTGTGGTACCCTTATTGATCACAGCGCGTTTACTTTGCCACAGCTAATGGAATTTGAGCACAAAGTATTTTTCATTGTACTGACATCACATGCATATATCTTCTCCCTATGACAAAAAATGAACTGCATGCTTTTGCAAGGAATGGGCTTCCCCTACATGCTTTTTTGCATGTTACAGATGTTAATCATGTCACTTGATGCCACACTGGATGGTGCTCAAATATGCCAGGGGTTTAGGCAGCAGGAAGACAGACCAGCATAGAAAAGCATAGCCATGCCCAGTCAGCATGCTTATAACTGCAAAAATCCAAACAGGAGGTGCGCAAGGCTCACACCGAGACTCTGACTCCAGCAAGCAAAATCTGACACTCATCATGGGTCAGGCACCAAGCAGCATTAAGTTACCAGGGGAAGGTGAAATCTCTGGGCAGCACAATTATCCTTGGCAGGTGCAAGGGACACACTTTCCTGAAGTAGTAGCAACAGGCTTCGAAGTGTTTGCATTTTTAAATAGAGGGAACTGAATGAGATCACCAGATGAAAATTCAGGCCAGCAAGAAATATGGTCAAAACCCTGTAAATTAAAACTAAATCACAGTTCTGCAGAAACCTGAGCAGGGAGTGACACTATCCTCTTCACAGTAAGCAAGAGCTGAACCTGGAACCTACAAAGAATGTACCACCAGCACCCCAGGACCCTGACCTCCAAACCCTCCTTTGCCAGTCCCAGCCACCTCCTTGTGTGCTTTCATCAATGGCCCCTCTTCCCCACCCACAACACACCCCTTCACTCCGCACTCTCTTGAACACTGCTCTCTTTGCTCTCTATGCCCTTGGAACCTGTGCTCTGTGCAGGTATCTACGTTGTGCTTTTGCAGGGAATGGGCTTCCCCTGTAAGCTTTTTTGCCTTCATTTTAAACCTCAGTATTTTCTTATGGTTGTCATTTTTTTATCCTCGCTCGCTCTCTCTCTCTCTCTTTTATCTGGGTGTTTAGTAGCTGCATGAGCAGCTTGCTCATTCAGGGAAATTGTTTGGGAGAGTCATAACTGCTACTGAATTCAGTAACTGCAGCAGAAGCACAATCACTGTTAGAAATGGGTCTAGCCAGCTATTAAACAGCATATTGGGCCTGATGCGATATAAAATGCATCCCCATATCTTGTAAAATCTGTTCAAAGTGTTTTTTAAAATGAAAGAGACTAGTTTCTTTCTGAAGTGCAATGAAAATAACCTTGCCAGAGTTATCTTAATGCCTCCCTGCTTTTTACTAGCTACTAAGAGTTGTCTGCCTATGTTGCAGCCATAGACTATCAAGGCTTGACAGAATGACAAACAAGACACTACATGAACATATGCTCTAGGCCAACCAAGTTCAAAGGACACACATCTGCTTTGAAGAGACCCTTGTAACCGCAGGATCGTTGTAGGGAATTCATCATGGTTTTAATTTCTTTTTAATGTTAAATTGAGATGTTTGATTTCCATTAACACATACCTGACACAGGCCATATAATAACTGCAAAGTATATTACACACATAAAATATACTCAACTTGCCTGGTGTGCTATGCAGATTTGTATTAAAGCATAAAATGCTTAATAAAAATTAATGTGGGAGGAATGTGTAGCTATCTTCATTTGGAAACAAGGCTTATTAATGTTTTCTGCTGTAGTTCCTCTGATGAGTTCGTAATGACGTGTTTCATCTTTTTTGACCTTGATACAATCTGTAATTCTGTTTGTGAAATGTCTGTTCCTCTTTTAACAACTGTAGCCAATTATTGCCATACGATTGTTTAATTATATTTTCCTGCACATCATAACTACTGCTGCTGGTATTACCCTACCACTGTGCAGTGATGATAACATAAAACAGGATATTTCTGGAGATAATTGTAACGGGATATTTATTGTGTTGCCTTTGACAAAGACCTTTGAGACAATGAGAATAGGTGTGGAAGGAGCTTGAGTTAACAGCCAACACCAGCTCCTCTGGTGAATGGCGCGCAGCTGAGAACACATGAATAAAGTGCAGGATACTGAATGGGAGAGGGGCTGGAAGGGTGGGGGGGGAAGTAGGAGGGTTGAAGCATATGAGGGTGCATGGAGGGAGTAGCAGGAGGTTTGGTGCTCCTGCTACTTTGAGAGAAGGTAGATTCATAGATGTTAGGGTCGGAAGGGACCTCTATAGATCGTCGAGTCTGACCCCCTGCATAGGCAGGAAAGATTTCCAGACCTTGGCCACTCTAACTGTGAAGAAGTTCTTCCTAATGTCCAATCTAAATCTGCTCTCTGCTAGCTTGTGGCCGTTATTTCTTGTAACCCCTGGGGGCGCCTTGGTGAATAAATACTCACCAATTCCCTTCTGTGCCCCCGTGATGAACTTATAGGCAGCCACAAGGTCGCCTCTCAACCTTCTCTTGCGGAGGCTGAATAAATCCAGTTTCTCTAGTCTCTCCTCGTAGGGCTTGGTCTGAAGGCCCTTAACCATATGAGTGGCCCTTCTCTCAACCCTCTCCAGGTTATCCCCATCCCTCTTGAAGTGCGGCACCCAGAATTGCACGCAGTACTCCAACTGCGGTCTGACCAGCGCCCGATAGAGGGGAAGTATCACCTCCTTGGACCTATTTGTCATGCATCTGCTGATGCACGATAAAGTGCCATTGGCTTTTTTGATGGCTTCGTCACACTGCCGACTCATGTTCATCTTGGAGTCCACTAGGACTCCAAGATCCCTTCCCACTTCCGTGCCACCCAGCAGGTCATTCCCTAGGCTGTAGGTGTGCTGGACATTTTTCCTCCCTAGGTGCAGCACTTTGCATTTCTCCTTGTTGAACTGCATTCTGTTGTTTTCTGCCCACTTGTCCAGCCTGGTAGGCTGGATGAGAGGCAGCCTGCAGGTGTGGCAGGAGCCAATTAGAGAGTCAGCAGACCAGAAAGGGGCTGAGCTTGAGCACATAAGCTCAGGACTGAGCTGGTGAGGGTAGGTAGGGCCCGAGTTGGAAGTGTTAACATAGCAAAAGGGGACTGAGCCCTAGGTGAGGCTGAGAATGGAGTGGGGGGAGCAGTCACTGGGACTGAGGCCAGAGTCCAGAAGGGGTGAGTGTAAACAGGGCCAGAGAGCCTGGAGGTCTCACTGGCCCAAGAGTGGGGCCAGAGCCCAGGGACAGGGGCCAAAGGCCAAGGACCACAGCAGGACACTGGTGGGGCCAGGGGAGCCCATAAGTTCAACTGGCCTAGGAGCAAGACCAGAGCCCAGAGAGAGGGCCCAAAGACTGGGGGGTCACAGCTGGAGACTGAGGGGGCCAAGGAGCCTGTAGCCAAGGAGGGGCAAGGACTGGGGTCAAGGAGCCTATAGCCCAGGAGGGACATATGTCAGCAGGGCCAAGGGGCCCATAGCCCCAGAGGGGTGTTAGGAACAGCAGAGAGAGAGAGAAGAATGAGTAACATCTGTGAGGCTTGGGTGTGAGTATTGGGGAGGGTGGAGCCCACATAATCCACCCTTAAGGTGGTGAGTGTGGAAACCTGTGATCGTATGTGTGAGACCAGGCTTGGGGAGCCCCAGGGCAGCCTCCCTTTTTTAAAAAAGATAAATACATCAAGACATAGCAGGTGAGGGGTAGGGGAAATTGCCCAAAGAAAGCAAAGTTGATAAGGGTGGAGGGGGCTCCAAGGGCATCATGGCCACTCCTGGAGCAGGACCCTGTTACAGGGAAGCACAGAGATGTATGTGTGGAGATGGGCAGGGGTGGGGATGGATAGTCTTTCAGAGTTTCCATACAAACTGCATCCCAGACTTGTGTAGTTACTTATCAGTGGTGCATGGTGGGGACAGGGGTAGTCAGAGGTTCAGAGCAGTGAAAAATGGACACTCTCAGGTGAGACTGGCTGGTTTCCTTTACTCTCAGTTTCAGTGATACAAAGAGGCTGCTTCAGAAGGCACAGCTGCCCAAAATGGCTGTGCATCAATAAAGTGGCAAGGAAGCATGGAAGGGAACAGTCAGGAGGACATAAGGTTTGGGAAGCTAGTTGGACATATCCAAGAAAACCAACCTTGGACTGGGTTCCTAGCAGTTGACCAGAGCCAAGGGTAGCAGTAATGTCAGGCTCTTCTGCATTGCATGGAAAGGACAGCAGCATGCCATGCTGGCATAGGGAAGAGGGTTGGGGAGAGGAGGTGAAGGCTCAGAGGAGGGTTTCTGCAGGCAGAAGGTGAGTGGGGGATAAGTACTGAAGCCAGATCGCACAGCAGGCAACAGGGAAGGGAAAAGAGAGAATACCACTGCAGTGAGAGGAAAAACTAAGTGCCCAGGGAGAAGTGGACCCAGCACATACCAGGGCTGTTACTCAAATGAGGCACTGTGCAATTGATTGGTGTCTTTCCTGATGGGTTGAGAGAAGCCGGGTCTCCTGGAACACTGCCCTGGCTGGGGAAGCATTTGCCAAGTAACTACAGGCCTTGGCTGTTTGTTCCTCAGTGCTGCTGGAAGCAGCTTTTCCAGTCTAGCCAAGCTGGAAATAAGTCACTTCCTGTTTTCTCTCAGGCCTGCAGTAGCTGGGCTGTAGCAAGTCTACCCATTGCTTGATCCATGTAGAAAAATGGGATCTGAATGCAAAAGCCATGGTATGGAACCAGGCCATTCAACCCATAGCCTTGTCACAGCATCTCAATCAAGGGCTCCAGTTTGATCAGGCTGCAAAAACGGGTGCTCAGTGCGTCTGAAAAAAAATTGTGCACACCTAGAATCACTTACCAGTCGTGGGACTTCCAGCCCCTTCCTCAGGGCTGTAGTTCTATTGTATTAAATAATTCTGTTTTGAGGCAAGTCCAACCTAGCTACAGGGTCTCCTCCCTCCAAATCGAGGCTTCCTGCAGACACTCAACTATTCCTACAAGCTTATCCTATGCCAGAGTCTCAGAACAGCAGAGACTCCTTATGTCTGAAGAAGGGTGACTGCACCCAAAAGCTTGCTAAGAACTTTTTTTCCAACTACTTAATTGGTCTAATAAAACATATCACATCTACTCAAAGAACCTTGCCTGCCTATGACCTTAGACCAACACCACTATAACCAAAACCCCAGCTCCTAGGTAAGTCATTGCCTTATCCCCAACCTTAGACTCAGCAACACAGTGCAGTGCTGGCTGTAAAAGTACAGTGGGAATTGGCAACTCTGATCAGAATTACTTCAATGAAATCACAACATTAAGCTGTCAATTTTTATAGTAATTGCTTTAGTTATAAATTGCCTACATTTAAACTGCTCTGAAACATTCTAGCTCAGGTTGAATTTTTCATGGAAGCATGTCACCATGGGAGCACGGGATGTGGCAAAAGGCTGCTCTGAATTGAGTGTATTTTTCATATCTGATATTGTGGCCCATTTTTATTTCTTTGCTGCAAATATAATTTAAAGAGAAAGAAAATGCTGCTGTGGAGGGTGACTACTGCCAGATTCTGCTGGCCTTCACCAGACCATTCCCTAGGCTAATGAGCATGATAATCCTAGCCAGATGCAACAGCACTGCCCTGCACTCCCCAGGAGAAAGCGCACACTGCACCTGAAAACAGCTCCTGAGCTGTAGTGTGTAAACTCATTTACAGCAAGCCTGAGCTGTAGGTGCAGAAAAGAGAAATAATTTATTTGGGCTTAGACAGGTCATGTTTTATTTACAAAGCAGGAAGTTGCCATGAAGTCAATGGATTAGACAATTAATGCACGTGAATATAATACAAATCTGCATCTGTTCAGCTGCTTCTTAAGAGTTCACCATTTTCTCTCTCCCACAAGTCCATTTACTTGGGGAGATCAGGCTCTTCTCCAGATAAGCACATTGACTTTAAAATAAAGTGTGTGCCAACAGCTGCAGCACTGAGACTGAAGCAGACAGAGATGTGGCACTGAATGATAATTAAATACATTTTCATCATCCGTCATTTTTTTTACTGCAGGTGCCAGTGTAATAAATCTCGGCTTGACTCTTTTGTCAGCTGGCAGTGAATACATTCTAACATGAAATCTCGGGGGATGAATTAAGAGTCACTTGGCCTTGTAAAGGAGGGAGGGTTTTACTTTTACCCTGCCAAGTGGGTAATTCGTAGCTGATTGGTTTCATAATACTTTATTATTTTGATGACACATGTCTGATGTTGTATTTCAATTCGCTACTGTAGGCTAAAACTCGTGTATTTGCATCATTGTTCACAAATATATGGTTTGCTCTATACTTTTCTACAGGTTTTCATCTCTCTCTTTCTCCATCTCTCATCTAAGTCCACACTTGCTTATTTTTACACAGTCAGATGTAACCTTTGTGCATTCCCCTCTTTGCATTCTCTTCACTGTGACCCTCCCCACTTAGCTGCACTTACCACAGAAGCATTTTGTTCATGGTCTCGTAGGCTGAGATATGGAGGAGGAATATTTGAAAGAGGGATGCATGAGTCTTCTTCAGGTTTACTGAGCAGTTTGAGGTTGCAAAAATTGTGTACTATTGTTCCATGGTGCTCTGACAAAATGAAGCTTTAGTTTTAGTGCCAAGAGAGAACCTCTTCCACTGTACAAAGCACTGCACATGCACAAACAGATGGGCCCAACCTGGTGGCTCTTACAATCCAGGAGAAGTCATGGAACACAGACAGGTGCACAGGGAATTCGGTCAAATCCTTGTCTATTTCAGGAGACAAATACATCCTCGTTCTGTTTTTTTATTCTAGTTCACCAACCACCAAGACAGCAGTCTGAGACAATTCCATCTCATTGTGGCTGAGTAGTGTGCCAAGCTGAGTGATCAAGCAAGTTCTAAAGAGAATTTCTATATTAGCCCTTTTTCTCATAACAACCTGGGTGCTGGACAGAGCCTGCAAGATAAACTTTCACCTTTATTTCCCTTAATTTTGGTAAAATATTTACACTTGCACCATTACATTTACATTTTGAAATGTTGAGAACTGAATATATAACACAGTATAAGATTAATATAAACTGCATTTTTCAGTTAGAAAGTGCAGACATTACAACATGCTGAAGTAACTACCTGCCTTTAACCTCTTAGGGCACATCCAGCAGCTCAAATAGAAGCGGTACAAATTTGAGCCAGGGCTTTTTGCCTCAGCACACGTGCCTGGCTATGCACTTTGGTGTGGGGCAAATTGTGCCACTTGGGGCAAAATAACCCTGCCTAGCTCCTCCTGAATCTGCAGCCAGGGGGAGCTAGAGCCCAGGGTCAGCACCTGTGCCGTTCCCAGCAGTATAAAAACCTTCCCTGCACAGCCCCTCCTCCCCACATTGCCTAGCCCCAGCCTCCTGCTTATCTCCAGCCTGTGGAGGCTAGAGATGAGCAAGGTTATGAGCAGGAGGCTGGAGATGTTCCCCTGCTTGCCTCCAGCCTCCTGCTCATTCCCCCACTCGTCTCCAGCCTTGGGAGACTGGAGATGAGCAGGAGAATGAGTAGGTGAACATCTCCAGCTCATCTCCAGGGGCTGGTCTCCAGCCTCCTGCTTGTTCTCCTGCTCTGTCTCCAGTCCTCCCAAGGCTAGACATGAGCAGGAGGCTGGAGATGAGTGGGGGTGTGATCAGGAAGCTGGAGATGATTCAAGGATTCCCCCGCTCGGCTCCTGCCCACTCATTGCTCCCCTGCCCGGCTCCAGCCTTCTGCACCACTGGCAGCTTACCAGAAGCAGCAGCAGCGGTGGTCAGGGCCCCTGGGGGCCTCATGGCACAGGACCCCCGCACAGTGGGGGGCAGAGGAGCTAGGCCCTGGCACCTGCACCGCAGCTGCTGAATTGACTGGGTGTGGCATGGCTTGGCAGGGCACCACACAGTGTCTGGCAGCTGTGACTCATCTGGGGCTCAGCACTGCTCAGCCTGAGCGGCCTGGAGCTCAAAAAACAGCGTGGGGTGCCCTGCCGGGCCGGGCAGCACCTGTGCAATGGGGCAGCACGGGTTCCAGGTAGCCCCATCGCTGAGCCCCACTTCCCCCTGCACAGGGGGGCAGTGCCATGAGGCCCCGAGCAGCCCTGACTGCTTCTGCTACTGCCAGTGAGTGCAGGCAGCTGGGGCCAGGTGGGAGAGCAAGCAGGGGGAACAAACGGGAGTTGGGGGAATGAATGGGGGTTTGGGATTATGTGGACCCCCCATGGTCCCCTCCCCCCTTCTCCAGCCCCCCCAATCCCCTACTTACCTGCCACAAAGCTGGGTCCAGGTCCCTGCAGCCTGCACCCCTGCTTGCCCCACATGGGCAGGCAACGTGGTTCAACACTGGGGCAAGGGCCAGCCATAGAGATGCTCTGGCCGGCTACCAGAGTATCTCTGTGGAGGACTGAGCCTCCAGTTGCTCTGCTTTTTTCCCCAGGGTATTTTTGACCCCTGGATATCCAGGTATCCAATTTTGCCCCTGCACTGAAAATCTGCAGCGTGGGGAACATTTTTTTGTTCCCACACATGCCTCTTGCAGCATCTTAAAGGGGTTTGAGATGCTGCAAAAGGCAAGTGCGCGCTCATCTGGATGGACCCTTAGGGTCTTCCATCTTGCATTTCAAACAACAGTGTAAGGCTTGCTCAAGTATATTTACCCATGAACACTTCAAAGTAAAGCAGAGGCAGTATGGAGTGGAGCTGAGAGAGTAATCTAAATTTCAAACAGGCCAAATAGCAATGGAAGAGTACCAAACTCCTATTTGTACATAACACATTTCAAAGGGAGCAAGTAATAGAGGAGGCAAAGTACATGCAAACCTCTACTTGTAAAAGGACACATTCAAACAGTTAGGAGCCCACAAGCCCAAAAGTAGTATCAGTCGACATTTTAATGGTGATATTTTTTCCCAATGAAAGTATTCTGTGGTGATATAAAACTGATGGCAAAGCATCATGTTATGCTTCAGGGATGTATTTGGTAGTCACATTGGTCTGAGATGAAAATAAATGCAAAATTCTAGAACTCTTGGTTCAGAGATGATACCTTTTATTAGCCCAACTAATATTGTTATGCTTCAGGCTAGTAATGTTCTCCAAAACAAGTACAGCGGCTGCTTATTAGCACACTGTTTTTATAATTCAAGATGTCATGAGCTACACACAGACAGGTCATGCTTATCTAGGGGCAATGCTGGTCCAGGTCATTGTATATATTGTGTTTACCTCATTCATTAGCATCAGATCTGGAAGTGGCTCTTCTACCCTGAGAGTCCATAATACAATACATTAATTTGCATCAGTTAATTACAGAAGGTAGAGCCCACAAACCCAGTCAGGATCAAAGTATGACTGCAGGTTGCTTTAAAAACAACCCAAGACACAACCCCTTAGCCAAAGATATTGGGTGGGATTTTTCCAAAGCACCTAAGGGAGTTTCAGGCAAATGTCACAGTGACTTGTGATGGAACTAGTCAGGCACATCTGGCAGTCCCAGCCTTTGACATCATGCATAATGGCAAAGTAAGGGAACAGAGGGGTCAGAAATTAGTTTAAGGTCAAGTTTGAATGATTTCTCCTGTTACCTGGGTTTGACTTAGGTATTTATCTTAGACCAAAACCTCTAATGGAGACATTACACCAATAAGAGAAACAAAAATAACACCTTGCCAAAATCATAAAATCTTTAAAACAATGTTTTTAGCAGCTTTGAACACCATCAATTTCAAAGTGCTGTTGATTCTGGAGTGAAATAAACACTACTAAGCAGTTTCAAACATTGGCTTACAAACCAAGATTAGTCACCTTGTGCCCACTTAATTTAAAAGCTCTTTAGAGAGAGACTGAGGTGTTCTTCAGTAAGTGTACAATCTCACGCTGACCTAATTTCTGCATTCAGTAAGAGAAATATACAACTGTTACTACTGAAAAAATAATGAATAAAGATTTCTTCACAAGCAGCCAGACAAGGAGCTGATTTTAAAAACATGTGCTATTTTAAAAAAAGCGGGCCTAATTATTTGTTCAGTGGCAAACTAGCAATTATTCAGTGTTTGTCTAAAAACAGAGTTTAGCTGACTAACCATATGTTCCTACTGCAAACTGTAAGTAGTATCTGATAATAATTATTTTAAGCCAAAATATCCAGGGAAATGCAGTGAGAAGAATTATTCAGATTTGATTACATTTCCTTTGTGAACTGGTACTCACGCTGTCCTTACATTCTTTATTGTGGCACCTGAGAGAAGTTAAGTGGGTGCAAATGTCACGTATTTCCTCTCCTATGGGGTCAGCTCTCTATGACTGGAGGGGGCACTCCTGACCCTGCTGACTGGAACTCATAGATTTGTGGGTAAGGCTGTAGTCACCTGTGCTTCAATCATGGCCAAACGCAACAGGAAAATTTTGGAAAGCATGGTTAAACAGAGTCCCACTGAAGCTTGCAAACTCTTCCCTGTCCAATCCTTTTTTCAGAATAGCTTTCTAGGTATGCTCCCACTGTTAGAGATGTATAGCCCAGGGTCAGAGGCTTTCTACATCAGACATTGTTTCTAGGGCAATGCCAAGCCCAGGCATGATCTCCTCAAAGCCTGTTTACTAGCTCTTTCTGTTCTGAAAATAATTTCCAAAAAAGACAAACCAAGCATTAAAAGCTGCTTCCAGAAAGATTCTCCCAGATACACAGGTTCCAGTGGTTTCTTCCTCCTCCACAACAGCTGCCTGGGGCTGGCCTTGGCTCCTTGGAGCCTGGGGTGGTAGGTTCCCTAACTGTCAAAGTAAGGTTGCTTGACTAGTGCTTCCTCTCTCCAGTACTAAGGCTAGAAAGCTCGCGCATGGCAGAGGAAGGGGCAGAGGAAGCTCGCACATGATGCCACTCCAGATTCAGCTGTGCCTCCCCCCACCCCGCCCTCCGCATCCAGCCACTGGGGTTACATTGATCCAAAAAAGTTGAAAACCCCTGCCCTAGCAGATAAAGACAGCATGCATATTACTGTATAGGGTTGGGCAGAACACAAATACAAATTAATAGGATGAAGACTAACAACTCACTGTTGACCTCAACAGTGAGAGGTTATTGCCAGCAACACTATACAAGCATCTGCTAACAGTCTTTTGTGGCCACCTCCAACAGATATTTCAGATCAATGATTACACCATCCATTTCACTAGCAAACACCAAGAAGACATTAGACTTCAACACCTGAAAGTCTCTCTCAGAGCTTTGATTTGCTTCAAAAGTCAGCAGAAGCAATAGGCTTGATCAAAGCTTACACAGATGTATGAGGGCATCCCTTCCTCTATTACACAAAACAATCGTCTTTGAATAGTGTTTGCCAAGACTGAAACAAAAGATGCCTTCTGGCTTAAAGCACTAACAAAATGGCTAAATTACTCAACCAAATGTGCCTAATCCAGACAGTGTCTGCACTTTCTAATAACAGCTGTTTGCTTGTGAAGCTAGACTTCAAATGCAAGAATGAGAAAATCTGCCTTTTCTAAAAATACAGCATTCCAGATACCAAAGCCCACCCCCATAAGATAGCAACTCCCAGGATCTCAACACAAAGTGACATATCAGCACTTCAATATTTAGCTCTTGGAAATCTGCGTTAGCTTTCTGACACTGCTTCCCTTCATTATTTCTGTCGCATTTCAGTTTCTTGCTTCAACTTTAATTTTTGTATCTTGCACAGGAGGAGGAGGGAAGGACTCTGAGGAGCAATCCGAAAGCCAAGATGATACACTGCTCTTGACAGGATCAGCTACTACCTGTGACTGGCCAAGTCCAAGGGCCCCTGCTAAAAAAGATGGGCACAGCCTCAATTCAGCCAGCATCTCTTCTATCTCCTGTTCTGCTCTGTTCTAGCCATCTGCCTTGCTACTCTTAGCATCCTAACCACCCTCCACCCCATCTCCAGGCTGCTTCTTATGCACAGAAGACTCTCTCTCCATGGTGTGCAATCAGAACCTCTCCTTTTTACTAAAGTCCCTGTTTAAACACACTTCTTCTGTAACCACTTCTAGCATTACCCTTCCTCAGTCAGGGAATTCACCCAATGTTTGAAATGGAGTCTGGGGGCATTTTTACATGTGCTATGGGACACGGCACCAGGCACTTTAATTAGCAAGCCATGCTAATTAAAAGCACCCGCATGTCACATGTATCAGCATCCCCGTTAAGAAAAAAATGGCAGTAGGGCACTTTGAACTAAAGCTCAAACGCATTTTATTTCAAAATGCGCTGTTACCATTTTTCAGCGCGGGGACACTGGTTCATATGACGTGGAAGGCTGCCGGAGCATGTCAACCTCCATGCACCAGCGGACTCAATTCGCATCAGAGCAGGCTCCCCACACATCTATAGGAGTTGTTCTCAGAAGCAGAGTTAACCTTGGAGTTGTCCAGCACACTTGGTGATTGAATTACAGTGTCTCCACTTGTCAACTGTAAGCTCCTTGGAACAAGGACTGGGGATTTCTGCTATATATGAAATGTTAAGCCCAGTGGAATACAGAACAGCAGCAAAACCACTCAAGCTTGCTAGAGTTTACATTTTACTAGTGCTGACCACCATGTGCAGTTCAGGAGCAAGAAGGCAAAATTACAGCAAAGACAAAGATGAAGTTATTTACCCTACCCCTGTCTTTGCTGCTTGGATTCCGGTGCATACTACTTACTCCCTTTTCTCCCTCAGCACTGCATGGAGGGCACTGCATATTCAAAGCTTCCCAGTGAGCAATTAAACGAGAATGTCAACAAAACAGAATACTGTCTCAGGATAACGGTCTCCTGATGCCAGGTAAATACCATTTTGGAGCCAGGACATTTTTGCAAGAAAATTGCAAAGTATTTATTTGGAATTGGGAGACATTCATCCTGTGACAACACTGTAATCCAGTAACTTTTTTCAGTTACGCCCAGTGATTAATGATGTAAATGCTAGCACCATTTGTGATAGATGCTACTACAGTAGAGTGGCGGCTGGATATGCTATTTTAAAATGCTGACTTTTATTGGCTTAAAGAATTGACATGTTTTAGCCCCTGCTTGAGCCAAGCAATTTTTTTAAAGTACTGTACTTTTGTGAATAAACAAATCTCTGATTGGTTTGGGGGGTTTTCAATTATGGTCAATAAAGGCAATTTATCCAGCAGTGGGACTGGCTGACACCAATTTCATTTGGAAAAATTACACAGAACAGCTTCTCTCTCAAGTGTAATTGTGACTGGTGCTTATGGACCTTTCTAGAAAATATCCCCACACAGCATAGCAGGCTTTGATTTCATTACAATTTTGGATAAAAAACAAGAGAAAAAGAAAGCCAATGTGAAAAAAGGGGAGCGAAATAATCAAATATACAACATTTGCAAATTAATTTAATTATAATAACTACAAGTCAGAAAATTACACATTTAAATTAATATGCCTGTGAATCAATCTGTTGCAAATTAAATGTATAGTGAATTAGCAACATTGTTTCTCTGTAGGTGCATATCAGTTGCTTATTCCTCACATTATGAAAAATGGTAAATGATAAAAGTCTTACAGTAACTCCTTTCCTTTCTCAGTTGAACTGAGCTCCTAGCATCTCATACCTTAATACCTTTATATTTTCCAAGAAAGGGTGCTGTTAAAAATGTAATCAAAAGGATATGTGGGAATAAAGAAAGCCAAAGATAAAGGAGTGCTTATTTTTCTCCTTCTGAGTTATGAGAATAAGAATTAAGACTATCCCTAAAATATACCTGAAATCAATTCTGCAGATAAGTATTAATAGGAAAAGAATTGCTTGACATTAACTGAATTGCAATTTCATCTCCATGATCTCAGAAATTTCCAGCCAGGACTGCAGTCCATTGCGGACAAGAAGTCTAGCGCATGAGTTGCTTTATAGTTATAAACCAGAAGTAGGCAGCAAGCAGGGATCATGCCTTTATGAATGAGCAGTGCCTGCTCTCAGTACCTACCTGACAAGGAAGGAGGGAAGGAAGATGTATATGAGCATGCAGATACCTTCTCATCTGCATCACTTGTTATTTGGACCGATTCAGAACTTCATGAA
Organism: Alligator sinensis; assembly: GCF_000455745.1. Taxonomy (NCBI): domain Eukaryota; kingdom Metazoa; phylum Chordata; order Crocodylia; family Alligatoridae; genus Alligator; species Alligator sinensis. The sequence goes on along the minus strand of NW_005842154.1, from coordinate 1,734,724 downwards.
CTCAGACATTAGTTACCAGCTTCTGCCTGGCAATAACAATTTAAGTACTTTTGTCTTCAGTAAAAAATTCATCTTCTGTTTCAGTTTTTGTACTCTTTCAACACTGACACTGTTACTCCTCCAGGTAAGCTGAGTTATGGGACAACCGAGCTATACAGGGCACTCTTTGTTTTTTCCTCAATGTTTCTGTTGCCGTCCTCTGAACTTCTTCTAGTCCAGTGGTTTTCACCCTTTTTTCATTTGTGCACCCTTAACAAATTTCAAATGGAGGTGTGGACTCCTTTGGAAATTTTGAATAGACATGAAGACCTCTTTGAATTGTAAATGTGGGTATTCACATACTTTTGATTGATCATAGTAATCTTTCGTGGACCCCTGGGGGTCCACAGACTACAGGTTGAAAACCACTGCTCTAACCCAAACCACTCTTGTACTGAGATGCCAGCAGTTCTCTGGTCTGTCATCGCAGAGCTGTAGAGGACAGGTCAGTCTACCACCTCACTTAGTGACATAAATAGCAGAGGTAAAGAACGCCAATGTGAAGGAAACTGTGACCTTACTTAACAGATTGTTAGAGTTTTCCTAGTAACATTTTGTATGCAAATAATTCAAAGTACATGTATGTTAAAAGTAACACTGAAGAAATACACATTTCACCAAATGGACCTGAGCAGCTTAGAGGCTCCAAATACCATAAAAAAGGTTTTCTAACCAAAAAAAAGGAGGAAATCCTTAGGAACCTTATGCAACTACAACTTTGTCGTGAAAAAGGAAAAACTCAGAAGCTGTCTGAGGCATCTGTGCCTTACTTCTGAATTTTCCCCTTTCTCTCATTTCACTGTGATAAACACTGTTTTGTATTTGAGGGATTCAGGATTCAGAGAGCCTTCTTGGGCAGAAGTACAGTATGTCTTCATTGGAGCTAACGGCAGGTTTGCAAATTAAGGTAAAAGGTTGGATCTAGACAACAGAATAATTTCTTTAGAGCAGACAGAGGGAGCTGGAAGAGTGTGCAGTTCTGCAGGCAGCCAGGCATCATATTGAGCAGAAATAAAACAGCCACTGTCCCCAAGCAAGTGTGCATTAGTGGCTGTAACTGGACCCACCACAGGCCATGAAAAGATGGACTCTGGAGTATCACTGCATCCAGCAAGAACTGACATCATGTAGTCCTGGAACAAAAATTGCCTTCTTTGGAAGGTGCAGTTCTTCAGACCACTGGCAGGGCACATTATCAAGTCCACCTTTCCCTTCAGCTCTTGCAAGCTGCTGAAAAGGGAGTGAGCCAAAGTGGATCCGCATATATCCAGGACTAATTATGCTTGCTGTGATTTTAAGGTGAGGCCCAGCACCCTGAGCACTGGACAGTTGCCCAGAGAGGTACTTTCAGAATTCATATACGTACAAATATAGAAGATAGAAAGCATCTAATCATTGCTAATATTTCACTACTAAATAAGCAAAGCAAGACTATGAATCTTAAATGGTTGAGCACATTGAAATGTAGAAAGATATTTGGTGATAGAGAACCAATTAGAGGACCTTCTGGCTGAAAAATAAGCTGTGCTCCAAAAGCAGACCACCAGTAGAACCAAAAAAGCACTCTCAGACTGTGTCCACACAAGTATGGACATTTGCTTCCCTGGGGAAACAAACATCCCCTAGTTATACCCAGGAAACACCTGTGCCACGTGCGCTCTGGTGCGCAGCTGATTACCCTGGGTGGGGTAGGGGAGGTGGGTCCCATTACTGGCCCCAGAAGCTTTACCAGGGTTCCTGCCACTCAAAGCCTAGCCAGCAGCTGGAGCAAAGCTTTGGCTGGCCAGGCTCCAGTTTTGGGCAGCATATGCTACCCACATGTGTACTGCCCAACTTTTTTTGTGCGTGGAGTTCTTTTTACCCTGGGTCAACCCCCACCCTCCTGCACTGCCACCTTGCAGCATGGAAAACAACTGAATGTACGATATGTGGCGCCGTAGATGTGTCAGCAGTGCCACATACTGCGCAGCTGCACTTGTCTGGACATGGCCTTAATAGGCATACCTTGGAGATTCCCAAGTAAAATCCTACAGAGATGCCAGTTTAGGCTTATGTCCAGCCACATACAAATTGCATGGCCTTTCCCTGCTCCAGAGAGCAATGCTGGGTGAGCATCAACATGTCAGCAACCCCAATTGCCACCTTAGCTGAGGGAGAGAGTTAAACCAGAGTGGCAGGTCAAACAAAGCTGTGAAGGAGAGGGAACTGCAACTGAGGGGGCAGGTCACCATCATCAGAGGCTGAAGTCACCATGGACGAGTAGCGGAGACCGAGGAGAGGGAGAGCCTGCATACTCAGAAAGGAAGGCTGATGAAGAGGTGGGTAGGAGGAAGCAGAGAAGACTCTGGGTGCAGACAGAAGTGCAGCTCCCTGCTGTAACTGAGAACACTTTGCAGAAAGCGTTCTGAGTTACAACGATCCCCCCGACCAAACAGAAGTTCACTGTTGGCTCCAGGGGGGAGGGGAATCTAGAAGCTGGCTGCCAGCCTGCAATGGCCCCTAGCAATGGGAGGGGGAAAAGGGAGAAGAGAGAGCTCGTTCTAGGGCAGTGTTTCTCAACCCGTGGTACATGTACCACCAGGGGTACGTGAGACGTGGCCAGGGGGTACATGGAAGGCTGCGTTTTGAGTTTGGCCCAGCCCCCACCCAGCAGGTTGGAGGCATCTTTCCCTGTTCAAGCCAGAAGTTCCAGCTGCTGCCCCTCCCACTGCGACTGGTGCGCTGGGGATTTCACTCCCTGGCGTCAGTGTGCCAGGGGACAGGGAGTGGGGTCCCATGCAAGCTGCTTTGCCCCAGACTGTGGTCCACAAGAAAGAAGTGGGACTTGTATCGCAGCGGCAAAACTGGAAGTGCCGCGGTGGGACTTTCGGTTTCACTTTTGCTGCGTTGATCGGCAGGCAGTACCTAAGGTACCAAAGGTTGTGAACCACTGTTCTAGGGATTCCCCTGCCTGCACTGGAAGGTGTGGTGGGTGAATTGGAGCCCATTCTCAAAACAGCTCAGAGGCTGGAAGTCAGGCAGACAACTTACAGAAAACAGTATGTTTTGAAACATCTTCATCTGAACCCTCATGCAGTGAGGGTTCAGATTTTCGCACAATCAGTCATTTTTTAAGCAGTCTGCAGGCATAACACTTGTGTTTGGTCACGGCTATAGAATGCTTTCTGTGACCAGATAGGGCATAAATTGTCACTTCTGTCTGCACCTTCTAATGCAGTGCTACTGAAAAGGGAGACAGGAAGAGGAAGCAGGATTGCTGTGATGGGGCCATCACAGGAGAAGAAAGGAGTGGATATTCTGCTGCAGTCTGATCCAGGACAGGGACACGAGAGGCCTGGATGCAAGAGGGCAGCTGCAGAAGTGGTGTCAGATGACAGTGTCCAGATCTCTTTAGGAGAAAGGAGCAACACAGGAAAAGGTCATGGATCTCATCTTCTTCTAGGGATGAAGTGTACTCCAGGGACAGCAGAGAGTGAGGGCAGGGAGAAATAAAGACTTGAGGTTAGGAATGGTGGCATTAGTGAGGCACAGGCAATGGCAGGGGCAGCTGTGGGAGGTAGAGAGAAGGGCCACAGACAGTGCAGAACTGCCCCCAGAAGTGAGACTAGGTGGGAACTGCAGCTGGGTGAGGGTGGCTGGGAAAGGGAGATGGAGCCAGTGGGGAGGAAAGGAAAAGGAAAAAGGTGGGTGCTATGGTACAAATGAGGGGTGCAATGAGAGCCATGGGCCAGGTGTAGGCAAGCAAGATTTCATGCACACCAGCCTGAGAAAGCTCTGGAGGCCAGGTTGTAGCCCCAGCACTAGAACTTACTTGCCCAGGAAACATTTTCCCCATCACAGGTGAAGCCAACTAAACACATTCCCTGTAGGTGGTGAGAGCATCCTCTGCCTGCAGTACACATATTGTGAACGGCAATGTTACACACACACATCGAAGTCTGATTTGGTACCAATGAGCATGTCTACATGAGACGCTTTACTATGCAATGGACTAATATAATGCACAGTAAAGGGTCACCATCTACACATGCACACCATTTACAGTGCAGTAAATTAGTCTACCACACAGTTAGCTAATACCTGTAAATACAGGTAGTAAACTAACTGCTCAGTAGATACTGTACAGTAGTGCATGGGGAGCAAATTTATTCCTGGTCAGCCCCAAGACCAGGGGGCCACAGGGGAACTTCCTCAGTCCTGGGGGCTGGCTGGGAGCTTCCCCAGAAGCTGGACAGCTCCTGACCAGCCACCTGGCTGCTGGGGAATTCTCCACCCAAAGGAGGGTGGGGGAGACAGGGGAGGACTGGCTGGGAGATGCATCAGAAGCGGAACAGCTCCTGGCCTGCCCCCAGCTGTGCACAGAACCCCACTGGGTACAGGGCTTATACTCATGTGCAAGGGGCCAGGAGAGCCCTCCTGATGTGTACAGGGCAAGGAGACAGCTGCTGCTGCAACCGGGAGAGCTCTCCTAGCCCTGTGCACATGGAAGCTGGTCCCATGCTCTCTGCCAGCCCCTGGGCTAGCACCCTGAAGGAGCCTGGAGCTCCCCCTGGCTGCTGAAGAGGCCCAGAGCAGGGTAGAAGCAGCCCTGTACTGGGCTGCTCCCAACAGGGAGCACATGTAGATGTGCTCCCAGAGAAGGCTTACTTGCACAGTGTTTTACTGAGCAGTACGCCTTTAAAGTATTAATAGCACATGTAGATGTGCCCAAAGTATCAGGCTCTGCATTTTTAAATGCTCATTTTTCATCTTGCATTTACTGGCAAAAGTGGAGTGGGACAAGCATCTCACTGTAAATGCTACAGAGGGCAGGAAATGCTGCAGCTCCCTGGGCCACTAAATGTTTTGATCAATAAAACTGAGGCTATGCATCAAAGAGTCCCTTATCGCAAGGAACAATCTAAGGCTAGCACAGCCTGCATCTGGCATTAAGTACATGCTTCACAGAAAACAAGATGTAAAAAAGAAACAAAAAAGCTCTGCACTATCCCCAGCTCCAAAGTGCTGATGTCTAAGCTTGGAGACAAGTTGTGACATGTAATATCTTAACTTGGAGGGAGACACTGCCCACATGTCAATGAATCAGAATGAATATTACTATTTTAGCTTGGTTTCTTCCCCTGTGAGCCTTCTTAAAATTGAAAATTTGAAAAAGTGATTAATGGAGACAGAGGACACCAGCAAGGGAGCAGGAAGAGCAAACACAAGTCACATGCCTACGGTGATTAAAATGGAAATGATGCCTTGGAAACTGGCTTCAAATTCCCTAGGCCAATGAGAAGAGAGTCTGAAGAGTTTGCTTGCTCTGGTCATTTCCTGGAGATGTGTAAACTCTCAGGATGAGGTGACACTGCATGATACCATCAACCACTGCAGAACAGATCTTCTCCAAAAAACACTAAGTATAAATTCTGAAGTTCTCTCACATGACAGCAAGAATATCAAGGTTACTTCCTAGTACATTTAAGATTTAATTCTTTGTAGCCTTTCTGTAAAGACAAAATAAAATAGAGATAGAATTGACTGCAGGACTAGAAGGAAAATACTGTACTGTAATACTGAATTCATGTCCTATTAGCAGGGCAATATATACATTCTCATCCCCCTAGCTTCCACAGTGACACTTCTTTTCACTATCTTCTAAAGCTCTGCTCCCGACTGTCCAACTAAAGCCATCCTTGCAAGACCTTGACAACTTTAAGTGGACAATATGGCTTTGTCCAGCTGCCACAGGGAAGTTTACAAATCTGTTGATATGGGAAACTTAATAAGAGACTTTCAGTGGGTGCATCTATATGACACGCTGACTGCGCAGTAGGCAGAAAATACTGTGCAGTAGCATGTCACAGCACAAACAGGGCTAATATGCTACTGTGCAGTATTATTAGGCTACTATGCAGTAGCGTCACTTAAAAGATGTTTGCCAATGCTACTGTGCAGTAACTTGGGTTACTGCATATTTATTTAGTACTTGCTAACACATGTGCTAAATAAATGCACAGTAATGACTGCACAGTGGCATCTCATGTAGATGCACCCAGTGAGGGCAGCAACCTTGACTGCCTTTGGCACCTTTGAAAAACCTCACCCGTACTTAGTTACAAAACAAATGAAAGTTTTTCAAATTGAACATCTCTCAGAACCTGAAGGATCAATTACCTCAACTGCAGCTGCATTTTCTGAATCAATTTTAGGTGCTTTGTGAATTAACATTCCTACCAGTACTATGAATTGTGCTTGGACCTTTTGCAAACAGGAATTCAGCCATCCAAGGAAAAAACAAACAAACAAACAAAAAACCCCAAAAGGACTGGAAAAGAGAAAAAGGGTCTTCCACTTTAGCTCCAACTCAGGTTGGTAGGGACCCCATATGGTGCCTGTTTGACTGCTTGGTATTTCACATGAAGTAAGCAGGCGACATACCAGCACCAATTCCTAGTGAACAGGTATCTACTCCCTATCCCCAACCCCCACACACCTTGATGGCCAAGGATTGTATGGGTCATGCAAATTGTACTGTTCTTTCACCCTGCTGGAAGGTACTGAGAGATCAGGCTAAAAAGCACCTTGGCATGAGATGAACAAGGAAGGTTGTTTTGCCCCTCACTGTCCTAGACACACGGATGGTTGAACCAGCACCCACAGGATTTCATAGTTTTTTTATTTCAATTAACAAAAATGTTTTAAAAAGCCAACAGCTTTTCACATTTGATAACTCAGCTAGTATAATTAATGCAACCTTTCTATCCCCAAAGAGGACACCAAGTGTCGCTTCTGTAACAGGACAATTACCATCAGCGGTGACACCCACTATAATAGCATCAACAATGAATCCTCTCTCTCAAACATCTAATCTGCCATGTTGCCTTCTACTTCATTATAGCACAGGCAAAAATTATGCTTGCAAAATATTAAAACAATAGCTCCTAATTTTGTCCTATACAGGCAGCAGCTACACACCCCTGAATATAGAGATGAGAAAGTCAGGGATTTAGTAAAAGCAAGATATGAGAAGTCTTATTTAAAAGAAAAAAGAAATATCCTTATTAAATATTCTACTCTAGTTTATGACCCTGTATGCAGTGCTATGTAAACACAGATACTGCAAGATGGATTGAGGGGACAGAATGACCTTCTTGACAGTGACATGCTGTAGAACAATGTGGAGAATTCATGCAGAATAATTTTTTACAGCTCAGCTATAATTCAGACAAAATTCTTATTTCATTCATAGAAATATGTAAAAGAAACACTTCTCATACAAAAGCAAGCTTTAGCTCTTGTTCATTTCCTTAAGTATCTGCTTGGTGCTATGAAGAGGAGTTTTAAAATGTGTCAAAATAAATTAACCACCTCAATGCTGTAAGAAATAAACACTCTACGAGGCAAGGGGGGGGAAATGCATATTTTGCAATTTCTGTGCTGGAGCCAATTCCTTTTCATTCTACAATGAAGAAACCCTTGGTCTGGTTCTAAGATGATGAAAATCAGAACAGCCTCTGACATAGGCTGAGTCTGACCCATTAGGCTTATCAGTAAAAGCACCTCACCCAAGCTTTATCAATGGCTGTAATGCCATGTAATGTAGGCAGTGCAAAATTTGGAATAAGATCCTGATGGTTTCTGATGACTTTGTTAGCCAGCTACATTATTCAAAACCTGCGTCTGTGGCTTAGTTTCACTTTGAAAAGGTCATCCCTGAGGCTTCCACACCACGAAGATCTATAAAAACCAGGCATCCCAAAAGTGTAAATGTTGAGGGCTTCTACAAGATCATTTCTGAGAACAAGGCTCTCAACTGTTGCTTTTGTGAACTGATCAAATGCCGTGAAACAAGCAAAGGTGTCTATCTACAAAACCTTACAGAGAGACTGCCATATGGTCTTAAGTTGGTCACATTACATCACTATATCTGTCCTCCTCCTCCCTTCCCCATTCTTGTCACCATCAGCTCTGCCTACTCATCTCCCCTTTCCATACCCATTGCCACCTCCTCCTACCAACACAGATCTAGATGTAACAACAAATTCTCTTATCCTTGTCTCTGGTGATATTTGCCCCAACCCTGGATCTCCCTCCACCACCCTATGCATTTACCCTTACCCCTGCCATACACTTGCCCTCTCACACACTTGTTTGCAAACTCTAGCACATCCCCATCCATCTCCCTCCAATTCTCTGTGTACCACCCACTCATACCCTAAGAAAACAAGCCACATCAATCATCTCTTTATATCTTGCTTCCTCCAGCACCTGCCCCACTCTCCCCATAGAAACCTGGATCCCTTTGCCTGGCATTGCCTATGAGCTGTCCTGTCTGGAGCATCTTCTCCTCTCATATTCCCCACCCTAGTTCAGACTGCTCTTACCCCTCCCTTCTTTCTCTGCTTTTTATCTGCACGGTATCAGACTCACTTCTCCCCCTCCATGTTGCTTTCCTTTACAGTCCACTCAACTTGTCCTACTCAGCATTCCTTCTGTAATTCCTGGCTCTCTTCGCCCCTCCTCAGTCTCCCAAATTTATCCTCAGTGGCTTTAGTTTCTGTATCAATGACACATCCAGCATGAGCTGCATGTTCAGCTCCCCAGTCACCAAAGGGTTAAGCATCTAAACAACTACCCCTCCCTCTCACTCTCTGCACCGAGCTCCCCTTCTCTGACCCTTATCTGGCCTTTAGGCAATCCTCCTATCGCAAGGTTTGCCCTGCCAACCCTGGCTTAGTTTGGTCCCAGTGCACTTTCTCCAGTCCTGCTCTCGCACTGGGCCGCATCCAGAGCGGAAATCCTCTGCCCAGGCTGACCTCACCACTTCAAATTAATTCCTTCCTCCTTTGGTTCTGCCATGCTCCTAGCAAAGCAATACTACCTCGCCAACCTAGTCAGACTGCACCCCCACCATCCCAGCCCATCTTTTGCCACCCTGGCTTCCCCACCCCCCCCCCCATCCTCCTACCCCCGTTTCTGTGGGCACACATGGTCTCCCCAGTTCTTCTGAAATTAAATACAATGTGGTTTTCCTCCACCTCAGCCCCAGGTTTGTCTTCCATTCCCCTCCCCTCAAATTTGGCCACCTCCTCCCATTCCCCCCACCTGCTCTCCTTCTCCAGCCCCTTCCCATGCCCATTTCATCTCCGTCATGTCCACTCCCATCCTCTCCCTGCTCTCCTCAGGTTCTTTCCCCCTTGCAATAGAAACATATTTTAGTCTCTTCCATCTTGAGAGAAAAGCTCTCTCTGGGCCCCTCTTGACTCTAATTCCTGCCCCATCTAACACACTGTTCACAATTGCTGTCTGGAGCTCTTCTTCATAGTCCCTCCTCTGCCAGATTAAACTCTCAGCCTGTCTCTTTGACATCTCCTTGTGGATGTCTTGCTGTCAGCTCGGCTGACCAAGGCACCGCATCCTCGTTTTTTGTAGCCCTCCACCTACCTGTATCTACTTGTCTCCTATGTTGCACTTGAATTGCCAGCTCCAGACACCACCATTTGTCTTGTGCAGCATCTGGGGCAGTGGCGTATGGCTTCACAACCAGCACCAACAGGTTGGGAGAACACACAAACTATGAGGCATATTTAATTCCAAGAGACACTATCCATTTTCTTTTCCTCTGTTAAAAATATCCAAATAAAATGTAAGGGTTAAAAATGTGTAATCTTACCAAGAACACTTAAATCATTTCATGTTTTCAATTGACTAAAGATCAGGAAAAAAGAACAAACAATGAATATACACTGCATTTGTTTATATCTATCTATCTCCCACCCTAACCTTCAGGAAAAATTTGCAGTCACTTGAGGGCAAACAGTGAATCTATAAAAGCCCTGGCACGTTGTTGTTTGTAACTTCTGTGTACAATAAACCCATTTATTTCCAATTCTCTCTTCTAACCTTAGGTCTGCACCCAAGTTTCATGAAGCCCCAGAACAGAGAGCATTGATCTCCACAGAACATCTCAGATGTGCAAGTGTGTCCTGTATGTTGGATATAGGGATTTTTAATATCTAACTTAAAATACAGAAAACATATGTAGAAATGAAAAATACATCCATGGCTTCAGCTTGAGGAAATTTTCCTCCTTAAAAGCCATGCAGCCAAAGAAAAAAAACCAAGCAGGGTGAAAGAACAGCAAGTTCACAGAGATCAGGAATATCCTTTAAAACCCAGTAGCCCAGGAGTCTTTTTTTTCTATACCTTTTGCTCCTTGCTGCATATTCAGAACCATTAAAGCTGCCATGGAGCCTTTACCTTAGGGCGCTTGTCCACATAATTGGCATTTACCCACTAAAAATGTTCCTGGTTTAATCTTCCTTTCTTAGTTTATGATGACTGATTCAGAAACATGGACGTGATTTAGCACGTAATGGATTATGCTATAACTAGTAAAATGTGCTCGGGAGCATGTCAGAACAATTTTACCCTCCTACCCTTTCAGTACTACTTTACTGCCAGGTGACATTTTAGGACAAGATACGATATTTTGGTTGGTTTATTTTCTTGGGTCATACCAGGTTGCTTTTTTGGGGGGAATTGTTGGTGGCTTTGCTTGAGAGCCATGGGTTTTTGAGTTCAATAAGCAGCACTGCCCGCCTCCCTTGCAAAGCCTCCCACTTTCTTCTGAGCACTTGTTGCTTGTTGTACACGGCGCTGCTGGTTGGGGTGGGAAATTTTTTCATGCAAAGGTCTGCAAGAGTGAGCCTGCCTGCCTGCCTCCCCCTCACAAGTCTGGATTGGCATTGGGGCGTCTGTACCGCAGGCCTCCCAAAGGGGCTGTCCCCCTGCCCAAGCTTGGTCCTGAAGCAGTTCTGCCCCCTACTTTTTCTGCACACTTGTCGCATCGGGTGCTGGGTGTGGAGTACGCTTCGGGCTACACAAGGGTACACAAAGGGTCTGGCTGCCCCCCCATGTGTTGGCATCTGGGTATCACGTACCCAAGCTAAAGCCTAAACGGAAACAGTACTACAGGAATTTTTATGTAAAGGAGAAAGAATCCTGCGTCTCCTGTTGTTTGTATCCTCGCATCAAAAAGCAGGACTTTTTCCAAAGCTGAGAACCAGCGTGGGGATGGGCTGGGGTTGTTATCGAGGTTGATTAAGATTCTTTGGGTACCAGGGACCCCGTGTCCAGGACAGCTTCCCCCAAAGTGGAGTTGGGGGGGCTGCGATCAGTCTACTCCCCCTCCCCCATGATTACCACACAGTGACCAGCATGAGCTAGCACCCCCCGCCCCCGCATAGCAGGGGCATGGTGTGGGGTGAGGTGAAGAAACAAACAGCCCAGGCTCAATGGAGAGGAATTTTCTTATAATAGTCTTTTCTTATAGTCTTTTAGCTGCTGCATTGGCAGGTCGTCATTGCCTGCAGTCATATCCCACCAGCCTACAACCAGATTCCCCCCTCCTGTCCTCTACCCCACAAGCTTGCCCCTCTTCTCTGGTACTCCTGTTCCTTAAGCCTATTTTTGTTCCCGGCAGCATGTTCCTGTCCCCCTTTGGCCACCCTCTGCTTGCCATTGCTCTACCTGACAGTCATACTGCTTCCTCTTTCTAGGAGTGAGGGGCACCAGCTGGGCTGGGGGGCTGCAGGTTAGCTACGAATGAGAGGCACTGGCAGAGCTGGTGGGGCAGGGGGCTTCAGGCTGGGTGTGAGGGACATGGGTAGGGGTGAGGGGGGCAGTGGCTTGGCTGTAAAGCACGATTTTGTTTTCTGTGTGATCGTTGTATATTGTGCCTCCTGTAGAACTGGAGAGAACCATTTCCCATCCCCCTTCAGACCATTACCTTAAGATTCCTCAGCAGGACCTGTAAAACCAGTTGAGGCACTCTGGCCGAATCCTGGAGTGGCAAAATCTGACTGTGCATTGTCCTATCAGCCCCCCTTGCACACTGTAATAAGTATATGGGCTCAAATAAGGAATTTCTTTTGGGCTGGGATTAGAGATGAAAATCCTTCTTAGCCACTCCTCTGTCCCCCCGCCACCCGACTCTGTGCCACTGAGGGACTCTCCCAGACATCTCTGACTAGAGTCTTGCCTGGCCCAAAGCACTGTTTGTTCATGCCAGGCTGCCAACTCACAGCCCCCCATGCATACTATACTAAGTATATGGGCTTGAATAAGGAACTGGTTTCTCGGCTGGGATGACAGCTAGAAATCCTTCCTGGGTGAGCCCACATGGTCAGGGGTATCCAGAAGAGTCCCCCAGTGCCAGAGATATCGTGTGGGGTGGCCCTAGCTCTGGGGTATAACAGCCAGAGGCAAATAACACTGCATGGGGAGGGCAGAAATGCACCCATCTCTGGGGTGTAATGGCTACATATAACAGTGTATGGCAGGGGCGGGCAATTATTTTGGGTGGAGGGCCACTTAGCAAGTTTTGGTGAGCTGTCCAGGGCTGCATGGGTAACCCCGCCCCTTGACAGGTGGCCCTGGTCGCCATCTTGGAACTGGAAGTCCCGTCCCTGACCTCTGACCCTTGCCACCAAGAGTCCCTCCCCTTGCCCCTGGAAGTACTCCTTCAGAGAAAAGGGTTTTTGCTATCTTAGAACCAGGAAAAAAAACAAATTATGTACTAACAGTCAAATACCCATAATATTATTTTTAATTCAATTAAAAATGTATTTTTGTCCTGATGCCTGCGTGTTTATGCTTTATATGTAGAAGTGATTGCATAATAGCTCAAAATGTAGTCTGACTCTTGTATAGCGTGTGAGGTGTGCAGTGGTGTTGGGGGGTATGGATGGGTGGGTGGATGTGGGGAGCTGTGGATGTGTGTGTGTGTGGTATTTGTGGGATGTGTGATTGTGTCTGGAGGAGGGTGTGGCTGTGGGGTTGGGAGGAGGGGTTGCAAGGGGGGAGCCAGCCAGGCACTTGCTGCCCCAAGCCTCATGGCCATGTTTGCGCTCTGGTGGCTCCTGCTGCTGCCAGGAGGCCAGGGGCTGCCAAGGAAGGGCTTGTCAAGCTTCAGGGGTAGTGTGGGGGGCTCCTGGAGCCAATGTGGGTGGCACGAGTCAGTGGGGACGTGGCCCGGGACGTGGGAAGCTCAAGGAGGTGATGCAGAACTTGCATCGTGTGCCTGAGGCTTGGGGTAGCACAGGCTTGGCTGCCCACCGCCCCCGACAGGTGGCCCAGGGGTTGCCACCACTCCAGGGGGATGGCCCAGCCCCGCCCCCCCCAACCCCACAGGGGCCTGGCGGCCTGAAAGCAGCTTGCACCCTGGCCCTGGCACAGGCAGGGAGGATGCGCCAGGAGCCAGAGCAGAGCCACGGCTGCTTTTCTGCTTTAGAAGCTCCTGCAGCTTCCAGGAGGCTGGGGGCCGCTGGGGGTGGCACGTGGCCCAGGACGTGGGAAGTCCAGGGATGCGGTGCAGAAGTTCCATCCTGCGCCTGAGGCTTGGGATGGCAACAGCCTGGCTGCCCCCCACACAGGCGTCCCCAGCAGGTGCTGCCACCCTGGCGGGAAGGCCTGGCCCCCCTGCCCCGCAGGGGCCTGGCAGCAGCTTGCCCCCCAAGCCCCAGGACGGGCGGGAGGCTGTGCCAGGAGCCAGAGCAGAGCCACGGCTGCTGTTTTCCTCTGAAAGCTCCTGAGGCCTCCCCAAGCTTCCCGCAGCCTGGGCCAGGACCCTGCCAGGTTGTGCCACCCCCAGCAACCTCAGGAGGTGACCCATGCTGCCCCCAGAGGTGGCCAGGAGCTTTCCCAGGGCCCCTGGGCTCCTCAAGGCCGCAGGAACTTCTGGAGCTGAAAAGTGGCCGTGGATCCACTCCCGCTCCTGGCGCAGCCTCCCCGCCCGTCCTGGGCCAGGGACTGAGCTGCCTCTGGGCCCCTGTGAGGCAAGGAGGCCCGGGCCTTCCCCCCTGGGGCGGCAGCACCCACCAGAGCCTCCCGGGGCCGGGGGAAGGGACAGCCTGGCCACTGCTGCCCCAAGCCTCAGGCACGGGATGGAAGTTCTGTGCCACCTCCACGCGCCCTGGGCCATCCTGGCCGGCTCATGTCACCCCCAGCAGCCCCAGGTGCCCCCAGTGCTACCCCTAGGGCTGGACAGGGGGGTTAGGAGCCAGCAACAGCCAGGCAGTGCCCCAGGGCCAGTGCCGGCAGGGCCTGGAGCAGGGTGGCAGGAGCCCAGGATGCAGCTGCCTGGACTCTATGGAGCCGGGCTGGGCTGCACCAGCAGGGAGAGAGGGGAGCCACCCTGCTCTGGGCCCCACCGGTGCTGGCTCCCGCATGCCCCCTCACTCCCAGCCCCCTGCCCCAGCCCTGTGGCCAGACGGGGTCCAGCGTGCCCCCCAACCCCCTCTTACCTGAGCTTCCCACTCCGGCAGGGGTGGGAACAGCCCCTTGGTGCCTCTGGTTGCGGGGGCGGGGCAGGGCCTGCTCTTCCAGGGGCCTGCTGTGGCTTCCCCTGGCTCCTGTCACTTTTGACTTGAGCCAAAGGCAAATAAATATTAATTTTTAAGAAATTTCTAGGGGCCCTGCGGACCGGACAGAATGGCTTGGTGGGCCGGATCCGGCCCGTGGGCCGTATTTTGCCCACACCTGGTGTATGGGAAGAGCTGAGATGCACCCCAGAGCTGGGTGCAATGGCTACATATAACATTTCATCACAGCCCTCACCATACACTGTTAAACGTGGCCGTTACACTCCAGATCCCGGCCACCCCACACCATTCCTCTGTGGCACTGGAGGACTCTTCTGGACATCTCTGACCAGAGACTTGCCCGGCCCAAAGCCCGATTTGTTTATGTGAGGCTCCCCACTGACAGGCTCCCCATGCCCGCTGTACTAAGTATATGGGCTCGAATAAGGAACTGGCTTTTGGGCTGAGATTACAGATTGAAATTCTTTCTAGGCCACCTGACAACATGCCTGTGTGCCAACGGGGGACTCTCCTGGACATTCCTGACTAGAAACTTGCCTGGCCCAAAACACAGCTTGACCATGCCTGGCTGCCAACTGACAGCACCCCAGCCAAGGTGCTAAGTATACGGACCCAAATAAGGAACTGGATTTGGGGCTGGGAGTATGGCTAGAAATCATTCTTGGGCCACCCCATGGCATACCTCTGTGGTACTGGGGGACTCTCCTGGACATCTCTGGCCAGAGTCTTCCTGCTCAGCCTAAAGCCAGGCTGCCAACTGACAGTCCCCCCCATGCCCACTGTACTAAGTATACAGGCTCAAATAAGGAACTTCTTTTGGGCTGGAATTAGAGATGGAAATCCTTCTTGGGCCACCCCACACCATGACTCTGTGGTTTTTCTGGTTTTCTGAAATTGGGCTGTTATTTGGGCTCGGATTGCAGCTGGAAATTCTCCCTAGTCCAGCCCATATGATTGGGGTGTCCAAGAGAGTCCCCCACTGCCACACAGGGTAACCCTAGCTCTAGGGTATCATAGCCACATATAACAGTGCGTGGGAATATGCGCCCAGCTCTGGGGTGTAACAGCCGCCTATAACAGTGTATCGGGAGGGCTGAGATACACCCCAGGGCTGAGTGAAACAACCACATATAACAGTTTAGCACAGCCCTCACCATACACTGCCAGGGCCCTTCACTCCTGAACCACAGCACTCTACCCTCCCAGGAGCAGCATGCAGTGGGTCCCAGAGGGATCAAAGCCCTGACCTGCAGGCAGCTCAGGTTCTTTCCGACTCCCCTCTGGCGTGAAGCTGGGCAGCTCGATGTGCAGATGACACATGGAGGATCCCAGAGGCACTAGAGCCTGAAGCTACAAATAGCAGCCCAGGCATTGATAGCTCAGTCTGAAATACAGCTTTCACCTGCCACATGGGAGACCTGGGTTTGATTCCCAGCCAGAGCACTAGAGGGTTGAGTTGCCTGCAAAAGGGAATCCCCACTGGAGATGGGGATTCCCCTCCCTTCTTTTATGCCCCCCCGGGGTGCCTGCACCTCAAATTTTGTGGGATCTGAGCCTCATATTTTGGGAAACCTTGCACCTCAAGTCTGTTGTTGATTTGTCTCTGTTACGTGTATGTTCACCAAAAATCCCTTTGACTCCACTCTGCTCCCCTGGTTTCCCCCACCTCCCAGGTGCCCAAAGGGGGGGCGGGGGTACCATTATGTCCCAAGGTCCCCTTGCCCCCTGCACATGTTATATTCCACCCTGTTCTT
>NW_005842154.1:1711963-1718383 GCF_000455745.1 Alligator sinensis | reverse complement strand
CCCCCCCCCCAGCTGGTGCCCCTCACTCCTGATGCACAGCTCCTGAACTGCACAGAGACAAAAACCGCACTTGAGTTTAAAAACCCCGGGGGTCTGCCTATGTCCTTAGACCAACACTACTACAACCAAAAACCCAGTCCAACGAACAGTAATTTTAATTAACCTGAGTCTTGAACTGCCTGATCCATTACAATTTGATCTTTGCCATGAAGTTCATGTGAACATGGGGGACAGTTTTTTTGGGAATTCAAAAAAGTTGTATTTTTCATTAATCTGAACCTTGAACTAAATCGCCAGTAAAAATTTGCAAGATTATCCCTGGAGTCTTGTTGCAGCATTGCAATAAAAATTCAATGGATTTCCATGGATTACTGAGTGAACCCAAGCGGCACCTGGTGGTAAAATGGTTGCAAAGCAGGGAAAAATCCCATTTTTGAACATAAATCCGATCCATGTTTAAAATTTTAAAAGATTAAAAAAACCCTCATGGAGGAAATTCAGGAGCTAAAAATAAAACATGTCGGAGGTGTTTTAAATTACCATGGGAAAGAAAACCCTTAAATGATAAAAACAGCTGATAATGTGGATACAAAGACGTGATTTAGCTAGCTTAATGGCAATTTTTGTCACATGGTCACAGGAAACGTGCAATGTGGATCAGCAAGGGAAACAGTCAAAAACAGGCATTTCTTATTAAGCATGACTAGCTAATCCCACAGCTCTTCACTGAGGTCCAGATCTGAAATCCTAACCATCACACATTGATCTACCTACTTGTGGCTATTATTGCACTTAACTACATTATGCTTTGATCTAATACCTTTTAATTAAATTGAAATTGATTGAGCAGTTTTAGCAATGATTTCTCAATACTTAGGCTATTTTTAAGGAGGCTGAATGATGGCAAATTAATATTGTGCACTTAACTGTCAATAAAAGCTTAATGTGAAAAATAACACAGAGTAGAGGCTGCACACGGCAATATCAACAAGCTTAGATGCAAACTACTTTGAGAGCAAACAGACAATTCTACATTGCAGGTGTGCCATGACCTCTACCACTAACCAGTGCCTTATGGAGCCTCATTTCACTCTGTCCTAAAACTGTCAAAGAATTGCTTCTCTCTTCAGTGCAGCACCTACCTCTAGAAAAATCTATTCCATCATTCTAAAGAAAGAAAAGCACAACATTTAACATTTGGGGCATTTGGTGTCCCCCATACCTCAAAACTTTATTGGCTCTGAGACACAATATGAACCGCTGAAAAAAAAAATCAGCAATTAGAATAGACAATTCACTTGTGAATGTGACTGTCACCTGCTATAGTGTATTTCTTGAACAGCAATACAGTGTTACCACAACGGTCTACGATATGGATCAAGATAACAACATAAATGGTTTTACATTAATGGCAGTCCTTTGAGCTGAGAGTCTATGGCCATACAAATCAGATTTAAAATATTTACTTGCTACAGATGAACAGCTTCTTCTAAACTGCCTAGCCAAAGCAGTACAAGGAAGGAACCTGCAACATACGTGCGTGTGTGCGCGTGAATTTTTCTTCTTTTATATTGCCTGTTGGTTTTCTTTATTTAAAAAAAATAAAAATAAATGCAAAACACTTTTCAAATATCCATGTCACAAACTAAGGAAATACAAGTAATCCAAAAAGTCTCCTCTGTTCCTGGCTAAGGAACTTGTGCTCTTCTGTTTTAGATAATCAGGATAATCATCCTGTTTTACCTGCCTTCATTTATATACATCAATTAAAAATGCATAACTCCTTAATTTATATGACAAAGATTACTAGCAAGGTTATTACACTGGCAGCAGTAACTCCAGCCTAACCTCATTTTCTGTATCAGTGGGGTAGAACAAGTCTAAAATGGAACAATTTTATTTTGTTCTGTGCACTGCACCCTACAGCTACTTGTCATTTTATTTAAGGTCAAAAAAAGGATTTCTGCCTGTTATGTTGGCAGTAGTGGGGAAAAAAGGCAAAAAAACCCCCATAGTTTCAGCCCTTTTTTCCTTCCTTCAATACCACAAATTAACAACAGTAACAAAAGTACAAAAGATGCTAAATGTTTAAATTAGAAAAAATTGCTGAAAGAAAAAGCATCAACTCCATGCACTGTGCGTTACTGGAGCTATAGCACAATCAGTTACATTTGTCATAATACTGAGATTGCAGACTAAGAAAGTCTGCTTCCTAGAACAAGGAAGTGTTAAATATAAGCAGGCACCGGATGTAGTAGAGAGAAAAGTCCCAAAATTCACTCTATTCACTCAGACATTCACAGTTCAGAACCCAAAAAAGCAGAGGAGCTTGTGGTGGAAAGAGGGGAGAGGAAATGGGTTTTATATTCAGATGTCCCAACCTGAGACAGTCATGTGTTCTGAATCCTGTCATATTTTACACTCCAGCCCCACTCCCCAAGACATCTCTCATCCAAGGAAAAGGGTCCAATTCTCCTTCCAGAGCCCAGAGGGGTGGAAAGGAGCAGGGAGGTGCAGGAATTCCAACTGTGGGACATGAATCTGTTAAACAAAGCAAGAACCAGGGATCACTTTTTCAAATATGATCAAGGGAATTAGCTGCATAATTTCCATTAATCTGAACAGAAATTATGTGGCTAAATCCCCCAGTGGTCTTTGTACCTAAGTGATTAGATCCCCATGGAGCAAGAAATGTAAATGTAGGATAAGAAAATAAAATCCCACCGTCAGTCCCAACCATGCCACTAATAAAAGAGATGAACAATGAATTTTACACGTTTTGACTTCCCACACAAAGAAGTGCTCTACAATGCTCTGTGCTTGATGAAGTTTCACAAAATAAGACTGGTTTGTCCAAATATCTTCTTGCAATATTGTTATTTAGCTATAGCAGGGTTCACCTAATGCAAAGGTTCCCAAACTTTTTCTTATTGCATACTCCTTTCCAGATTCACCAGCTGCACGCATACCTCTACCATACATTTTATATTTTAACCCCTTAAATGCCAACTAGTATAAGGAAAATTAAATCTGCCATTACACAATTTCTCCTGCTTAGCCCCCAGAGATGTCTCGCATACCCCCCAGGGGTATGCATATCACAGTTTAGCAAACTCCTGACCTAGTGCATCAGGTATCAATATAACTTAGTTGTTAGCATGTGTAATATAGATATTTCTTTGCTCTGGATGATACAGTAAATTGTAATAAATACAAATATAAGTAGGAGTTTCCCACGTCCCAGGAAACTTTGGCAGTTCTGTTCACAGACCACTGTGATTTGATCATTAGGAAGCTCTGGTTGTCATGATAACTTTGAAAACTCTGATGATATTCGTTCCATATACTACCTCAGAGAAAACTGGCTATTTCTTTTTGTCCTCTAAAGGTCATCATATTACTGACAAAACAGGAACACAGACAAATTTCCCTGTGGACACTGAGAGAAATCTATTCTTCACTGTCTCTCCCATTACTAGTTAGGTATTTATGATGTGTCCCTAGCAATATGAGCTCTTGATGCACTTAAAAAACAAAACAAAAAAAACCCCCCAAAACCAAAGACTTCATTTTAGTTTGAAATTCCATTTTTAATGGACTTCAGGGAGTAGGTTTGTTTAATAGCATTTTTCAGCATGAAGGGGCCCATGTAAAGGTCTCAGTTATCAGTAATCATCATTCAGCAAGGAGAGAGACAATTGTATTTCATATTTAAAAACTAAAATCTCTCTTTAATACAGTAACGTTACAAAGTTCACAAAGTTTACGATTCAATTACCGAAGCACACAAGAACAAGAAATAGGCCTATCAATTTATTAAATGGTTGACAAGCGCTTTGGTTTTAAAATGTATTTCTGTAAATTTTTCATCTCATAACCTTATGCAATTTGCCCGTTGACTGCCATCACACCTACTGTTACAGAAACTGCATTCTGCAATGGACATCCTTGCTACTAACCAGGAACAAGTGTTTTTTTTTAATTTGAAATCTGCTAGGCCATTGGTTCTAGACACCATTTTTCTTACTAACAGTAGCAGAAGCAGTTTTTAAGAGAATTAACTTTCCAAGCACTACATTACTACTATATCAAATAATATGAGTGTGATACCTTGAATCCCAATTACGCTCAGCCTTAAATCACCCCAATTCTTAAAATGTTATGTTGGGCCCCACAGGGAACTGTGCTCCAGCATATATCTAGCTTCTTTTTCAGACTACTGCAACAATATGTTTGCCTGAGAAAATGATTCAAATATTTAAGGAAAGCAGCAATTTATCTGAAATTGTTTCTATACCAGGCAATGAGCTGCTAAGAAGAACGTGTCTGTTGGGACAGTGTTATAAGCTACTGCACCACAGTGGAGGGTGACCCTAAGCTACCACAATCACAGCAATGGGAAAACCTAGGCACATGATTTATTTAGTACTGACATGTGAAAAGTACATATACATTTAGTAGGGCTGTCAATTGCAGTTAACTTATGCAATTAACGCAAAAACAAATTAAAGCATTAATTTTTTTTAATCGCATTAATCGCACACATTATTTTAACCAGTGGAGCGGACCAGCCAAAATTGATGAACACAGCCCTGACCCTGGCCCGCCCTGCGCCTGTTCCAGACTCACCCGCCCATGCTGAGCTGCAGTAGCCGGGCAGAAGCTGCTACTCAGCATGGGGAAAAGCGTTCCCTCCCCCTCACTTCTGCCAAGCCCTTCTTGCTGCAGGCACCCAGAGCCTGTGCCTGGGCTGCCCTGTGGCTCCTCTCTGCAGCTGTCACCACTGCCTCCAGGTCACCCAGTAGGGCAGCGGTGGCAGTACAAAGGAGCCTCAGGGCAGCCCAGGCACAGGCTCTGGGTGCCTGCAGCAAGAAGGGCTTGGCAGGGGTGAGGGGGAAGGAACACTTTTCCCCACGCTGAATAGCAGCTTCTGCCGGGCTGCTGCTGCTCAGCGTGGGCGGGTGGCTGCAGCAAGAAGGGCCCAGCAGCACTGAAGGGGAGGGGATGCTTTTCCTCTGCACCGAGCAGCAACTTCTGCCTGGCTGCTCCTGCTGCTCAGCATGGGAGTGTGAGGTAAGTCTGGAGCAGGTGCGGAGTGGGTGGGGGTCAGGGCTGTTTGCACAGGTTCTGGCTGATCTGCTCTAGCCGAGGCAAGTCCAAAGCAGGCACAGGGCAGGCCAGGGTCGGAGCTGGAGCTGTGTGCTGTTGGTGGTAGCAGGGAGGAGCTGCAGGGCTTGTGGGCTCTGGGCTGTTGACTACTGTTTACCTGCGATTAAAACTGCAATTAATTTAGTATGATATTTAATGACTTCTTAAGCCAAATAATCCAATGAAAACACCAATCCTTTCCCATCCCCTCTCAAACAATTTCCCTACTTCCAGCAAAAAGCCTAAGAGAAGATGCAGGCATGATGCCCTGAAAATCAAAGTGAGATTTACAATAGCAATCAAGTGACTTGGAAACACAAACCTCAGTGACTTTTCACACAACCTCTGCTCTTCTTGAGAATTCCCCCAAATGTCCCACCAAAAGGGCTTCAGATCCAAATTAGAGACTAAAGCAAAACATGAACAATCTCCTGAAGATTCTCCCGTCCCCTTCCCCAGTCTCCTCCTTGTCTCCCCTTGATTAAGTTTCAGTCTCTTGCTTGCCCAAACACTGGGAAAGGGAGGGCTTGACTCCATCAGGGTCTCATGAAAAGGGAGCAGATCTGTCTGCCACCCCAGATGGCTGTTATCTTCACCCAGACCCCAGACAATCTTGTTGTAACTTCACACAGAGGGAGCACAACCTTCCAAACTGTGCTGGGAAACACACTTCTGGTCAAGTGCTGAAGTGCCCAAATTTTGTGCTGGGTTCTCCCTCCCAAGATCAGAAACACTGTAAATGCAACGGAATTCTCTCCATTTGGGATCTATCATCAAAGCCTTTCACACAGCACTTCTACATCCTACCCACTAGATCATCTTCCCTCCCTGGTCTGGCTCTTTTCTCCAAATGCTGCTCCAGCCAGCAAGTCCAACACTCAAATACTCCATAATGACTACAGTTGGAAAGCAAAGGGTGCCCATTAGGGGTGTGTGAAACGGGCCGTATTCGATTCAAATTCAGCCCGAATCACGGACAGTGATTTGATTCGTTGATTCCACTGTCCCGATTTGATTTGGCTGAATGCGAACCTGAAGATTTGATGTCGATTTGGAGAATCAGCAATTCAGCCACAGACACAGCTTCAAATGTTTTTTCTATGTACCTCGAGGTACCAGGTGCAGCTCACGAATGCTGTGATGGTGGGGCAGATGGAGTGTCCCACAGGAGTGTGAGTGGGTCCCCCTCCCCCCCGCCCCCCGCATGCTCAGCGGCAAACCCGGAAGTGGACTGGAAGTACTTCTGGTCCACTTCCAGGTTCACCACCGAGT
>NW_005842154.1:1707919-1711952 GCF_000455745.1 Alligator sinensis | reverse complement strand
CCGCCCCCCCCCCCCCCCCCCCCTCCCCGGCTTAGCAATCAGCTGCGGGAGGACCCCGGGTGCCCACCTAGGCCCAGGAAGCACCAGTCACCGAGCCAGGAAGGCACAGGGGGGGTCTCTGGCATGCTCCCCAGTGGACCCAGAAGTGGACCTGAAGTGCTACTGGTCCACTTCCGGGTCTGCTGCCAAGTGTGCTGAGGAACCCCCTGCGCTCCTGTGGCACGCTCCATCCACCTGACCATTACAGCATTCATGAGCCACCTGGTACTTTGAGGTACGTAGAAAAAACATTTAAACCTGTGTCTATGTCCGAATCGTCAAATCTTTCCAAATCGATTCAAAGGGTTCCGATTCGATTCGGAGCAATTAAAGGGTCTCCTGATTCGATTCAGATTTGGAGATTCAGCTACCGAATCAGGCCAAATTGAATCGGTGACCAAAGCTTTGCACAGCCCTAGTGCCCGCGCACTTTCTACTTGTCCATTATTACCAGGTGTAGATGGAAAAAGTGCTTTCTCCCTGCTGGCCTTGGCCCCTTATGGTGCCCAACTATCCAGGTAATTTATCTGAGTCTCATCCTCTCTGACCCAGCTCCCTCACCAAGCCAACTCAGAGGGAAAGCAAGAGTCTTCCCAAGACAGTCCTGTTAAAGCTAGATTAGACAGATGCATTCATTTCATGGTGTAGGCAAGTAAATCACACAGACTATGGAAGAACATTGACTGTGGTGAACAGCTGCTAGTACAAACCGCCTCCCTGCTAGAAGGACTTTTAGAGAGAACAGAAGCACCTAAACATTCCCAACATTCCTACCACTGTATGACTCATTACTTTCAGGAGTAAGAGATGTACGCCATCCTTTCTAGAACAGGGCAATTCCCCCTCTCCTCTATCATGTCTACATTAATCACATCCTCATTCTACTTTGCAAATGTTTGGATTTAGAACCTCTGTTATCTAACAGTAAATTTCACACGCTGACTCTTAAAAATTTCTTCCTGAGCTGCCACCATTGACATCCCTAAAATAAACTAACTGCTTGCAAATCAAAAAGGAGTGGTCACAGCACAATACTAGCATAGAAGAATTCCTCAACAGACAGCTAAAAACAATGGCAGATGCTCCAGACAACACTTAACAGGGTTAATCTGGGTCAGGTGCTTATGCAACCTTGGCTCAAGAATGATGTATTTTCCCATGGGGCCAAGGAAAATGCACTGTGTATCTGCCAGAGTGTCGAGAAGAATAAGAAATTCCTCCACATGGGCTAACTTAGCCTCTATATCAGAAGGGCTACTCACCCACATTCCTGGAGAAGGTGAACCAGGAGGAATGGAAGATGGAGATTGGTTCTCCCTACTCCTGGCTTTGTAAGTGGAGAAATTTACAATTACCAACTGGTTTGAACCATCAGTAAATCATGATACTTCAGGCTAGCAGAACTGTAACTTGGGAGGTGTCTTTGAGCCACAGCATCTCCCAGAGCTTCTCCTTGGTGCAGCTGAAACACCACCCCGTGCTTAGGGATGTGCCCAAAGCCAAATGTTAACCCTTAAAATTTCCCTATTGCCCTCCAGAGAAGTAACTGTACCTCAATTAAAACATAAATAAATGAGTGTTGCTTACAGTTCAGTGGGTGACTAGCACTTCCTTTATATTTCTAATTTAGCAAAAATACAAAATAATCAGTTGTGCAGAGAAATCAGTAGAGACCTTGCCTGTTGTCTGCAGAAATTTCACGAGGAGCATGGACAAAATTTCCAAGCAGGTTGCTAAGCAATATGCTGTTACATCACATTAAGTGTCAGAATTAACTGTTGCCACCAGACATTCAGTTACATAACTTGTGTCACCATCTGGTAGGACAGGACGTGGTGGCCAGTGTAGTAAGGAATCAGAAAGTCAGGCTGCTCACAAATCAGGAGATACTGTCAACAACCAGGAAACACTTTTTTGGAAACAGGGAGAAATAAGCTAATGAGAACTCTTGACTATTAGGAAAACTCAAATGGCCAGGAAAATAAAAGAGATGCCATCATGCTCATACCAAAACTTCATAATGGCTGTGCAGGAATGAATATAGTGGGACCCAAAGGCCAAGAAACAGAGAACTCAGGTTTTCAATTTCAAAAATGAAGAGTAATTTTGGGTGGCATAGTTGGAGATACCTTATACTGATTTTTTTTCTTATTTCTGAGAATCAAGTCTCTCATAGGTCTCTCAAGTAAGGCATCCAAACAACGCTAACAAGATGCTCTGTTCACCAGGGCGCCTCTTGGGGTAACAAGGCACAATGGTCACAAACTGACAGAGAGCAGATTTAAGCTAGATATCAGGAAAAACTTCTTCACAGTAAGGGTGGCCAAAATTTGGAACGGGCTTCCAAGGGAGGTGGTGCTCTCTCCTACCTTGAGGGTCTTCACCTAGGCAGGGGGTCGGACTCGATGATCTGTTGAGGTCTCTTCAGACCCTAACATCCATGAATCTAAGAATCTATGAAAACCACTCCTCATTTTTGCAAACTGAGACTTAAAGCAATGAAACCTCATTTGTTCCTTAGTTGCCCTTCCTGCCGTGCTTGGACAGCAATGGAACTGGAATTCTGCATGGGCTGTGCAATTTCAAGGTCCTTTGGCCAAGGGGCGGGTGGGAGGGGTTGTTTGGAGGATTAATCAGTACATTGGCACTTATGAGTACATAATAATTCTTCTTGTGGAGGGAAAACATGGAAAAGCAAGTTTACCAGAGGGAAAATGACAAAGCTTTAAGAATCTAATAGCGAAAGTAACAAGGGCAGAGAAAGTCACATGGAAGCAGATGAAATCTGTGGAGGGTCATTTACATTTTGCCTGCAGGGTAATCCCAGCAAACTGGGTATCTGCACGTTGTTTAGCAGCATCCACAGCCGGGATAAAGAAGCCTAATCGCTTTGTTCAGCTAACAGAAAAGGAGGATTTAGGCATGTGGGTGGGAAGCATAGTTAGAAAGATTCAGTAGAACAGCAATGTCAGAAAAGACTCAGTTATTAGAACTGCATCTGCTTTGGGGACACAGGGGGAAGAGAGAAGGTCAGGTGCTTGTGCTGCGATTACCGGTTTGCAGGGTTGTGGTTACAACATCCATGGCATTTCTAGAGCCATCCTAAATTTAGATTAAATTAAAATCTGGCCATACAGGATTCTGTTCCCCTTAGGTGCTCAGAGGTATGCCTCACCCAGTCATTACCAGTCATGCTAAGCATACATGGCATGCAGGAGTCTCCATATCTTAGGAAGGCAGTGACACAGGGGGCACATAGGGGCACTTCTGCCTGCTTTGCTATTAGAAGCAGAGTAACTCAACTGCAATGGGTTAAACGGGACCACGTGGGCCAGACAGGACGGAGAACTGTGATGAGAAGAATACCTGCAGCGGTTCTTGGAGAATGGAATTCAAGTCTGGGGAGCAAGTAAGAAATGTCATTAACCTGGGCAGATCTTGGCACAGTCTTTGGAGAAAGAAATGTTTTACTACTGAGGAGGAAGATAAACTGGAGCCAAAGTTGGGGTATTATGGTCTGAGTTTGTGACATGAGCACAGACTAATGGGGAAAGCAAAGGGAGTGCAAGAGGTGTAAGTGGCTTGAGAGAAAGCAGTATTTCCTGCTCCTTGACCTTAAAGGAAAACAGCCAACAAGGAGCTCATTTCTTTTTCCACACAGAGCAGACCAATGTCACTTTGTCAGTCCAGGCAGATGTTTAGAAAATGTGAATGGAAGAAGGTTGGATAGAATTCTTTCTGAACCACATTGCTAAAAACAGTCACAAGAGGGAACACCTCATGCGTGGAGTCAGTTTGTAGAAAAACAGACATCAATTAACAGATATCAACCAGTTAATCAAAAGATTAACACTGTAAAATTTACTGTTTTGGAGAAGACTCAGGCTCTGATCTACAATTATAATTTTTTTTGGTGAAAAGCTTCCTCCCCCTTCACCCCACCAAGAAATGAATGCATGGTTTGAATTCACAAATTGCTCTGGTTATGCTATAT
>NW_005842154.1:1675903-1707909 GCF_000455745.1 Alligator sinensis | reverse complement strand
GGCATTGGCTAGAAAAAAACATTGCAACATATGAAATATTACTTCTAAGCAGAAATTTAAAATATTACATTAATAAAAAAACTTCAAAATAAGATGTTTTATTTAAAATAAAACATATCCACTAGACCTGAAACCAAATGTTTTCAAGTCAGCCAGCAACGTGAAAAATATCAGCATTTGCACAACTCTAGTCCCTTACTAATTATTAGTTTTAAACAATTACACTAGAACTTTTCCTCGTAGGATCAGACATTTTCTAGTTAAGCAGTACATGTAAGTCAAGGAAACGATATTTCTGAATCGGCCAACCTACCTTTTTCCCCTTTCCAAGCCACAGTGCACTTTGATTAATAAAAATATTTTATTTGTATTTAAAATATATTATATTTGTTTTATAAAGTATTAGAGGAGAAAAAGAACTCTGCATTCCAAATGTGTGGACAGTCTCTACTTTCTTAAGGATAGTTTAGTTTAGGTAAGCCAGTGACTAATATGGAATACTGTAAATTGAAACCAGGCAACACAGAAGAAGGTAGAGATCAGGGTGAGATAAGGAAGTGAGATCAGTCTGGGCATAATCCTGGAAAACAGTTGCTCATATGCACTGCTTTGTGCAGCAGCTGCTACAAGAACACTTACTTGCTCATAGTTAAATGTGTTACATATTTGCTGTACTGGGACCTTCCAAATGTACCTTACATTGGTAAAGATACAGTAAGTGCAAGATACACTAAGTGCTGAAACCTCCCACAAGGAACAATCAAAAAATACTGACTCAAATCCGTCCTCTAGACTTTTACTTCAGGATACACAGAAAAAGTCAGAATATATGTGATAAATACAATTTGCCAGATTGTAATGAACTATTTACAGCACACAAACATTTACATAATCAGCTCTCAACAATTTTCAGTTCCAGTTGGTATGTTATAGCATCAATTTTTTACCAAGGCAGAATTATTTGCATTAGCATTGTATTTACAAATGCTGGAATCCTGGTTAGTATTTTGCACCAAGAATTGCATTTACCACACATGCACGTTCAGCAAATTTGGATTGCAATACAGATCTGCAGGAATGTGAGCAGCCTTATTTGTATAATGAACACAACACAACTACACACATTCTCATTTTTTCTTGCATTTAAAGTGTTTACTTTCTTATGTGCCCTACTGAAGTACAAGTACATATACGTCCTGTGGGACTCAGCATAGGTGTTGGATTACTTTCCACAGAAATGCAAGATCATTTTGGCACCGTGAAACATCCTTAACAGCAACCTGCATAATTTTTAGTATTTTAACACCATTTATTTATTGGACATTCATATGGACATACATAAACACACATCACACAATCCTACCATTACTTTAAATCTGAATAAACCCCATGTTTAATCTGCAATCATTCTGACTGGATGTAATTAATATAGCACATCCACAGAAGTTACAAAATACCAAATTCATACATCAGCCAAAGTCCACTTCTGAATGGATGACCATTTTGAAATGTAATTACAAAATTAAATTTCAAGAAAAGACAACAAAAAGTATGATCTATGCCATACCTCAAAAGTAAGATCACCAAGTAAGACACTACAAGGGATCCAGGTGTTCTGTTTTCCATGGAAAAAAATGTGGATTTCCCCTTTTACCCAAGAAAAATGAAGATTGTTCATTTTAACAGAAAAATGCATGGATTTCGCAGTTTTGCACAGAGCTCTCTGCAGGCTGGCAGAGTTCCAGCCTGCAAGGAACTGGGGGAAGCGAGAGGAGGGCAGTCAGGCAGTGGGCACCATGTGTATGTACATGCACATGGTGAGAGCAGCTCCCACAGCAAGTAAGTGTGGCCAGGGGGTGTGTGGAATTGAGGCGCCCATAGGAAGGAAGGGAGTTGGGCAGGGCAGAGCTGGAGCTAGAGCTGCTACCCAGCCAGGTGCTGTGTGGGGCTTGGGCCCAGGGCTGCAACGCATAGCCGTAGGGCCTGCAGCAGAATGCCATCTCTGTCTCTTCCCCAAACTCTGCTATCAGGCGGATGACCAATATGACAATTTGGTTACCATGGTCACTGCAGAGGGCAGACAACCATAGCCCCATCAGCTTCAGGTAACCTTAAGTTGTAACCTGAACTGGATACATTCCTGAGGGAGGGAGGAACCTGCTCCCTCTCTCTCCATGACTGGCCTCACACACATGGGTGGGGGCTAGAGACCCTGCCAGTCTACCCAGCAACCAGTGACGCATTTCAAATTGGTTGGCGGGTAGCCAACAGCTACTGGCCTTCATTGGATCAGGTAAATGAGGTCATAAAGTCTATAAAAGTTAAGGACTACCCAGGAAGTGGGGCAGCAGTCATGATGACAACTCTCAGAGTAGCTGGACCATCTGAAACTCACTCTCTCTTGAAGCTCATGGTCAAGGAACTGTTTGCCTCCAAAGGAAATCTCCACCTGCCTCTGGATAATCCCTGTAAGCTACTTGAGATCTAACTAGATATATAGCTTGCAGTAACTCAGATGCATGATCAAAGGCTACCATGCCACTGTTTGCTTTACGGTATTTCTCTGATATTGCTTTACCCGTACCCTATTCCAAACCTACTCCTTGTAACCAGTAAAGTTCTCCTCTGTACCTAGTGTGGGAGACTTATTAGGAGAGGGTCTAAATTATGCCTTGGGGGTCCCCTTGGTCTGGCTGGCTAAGGGAAACCACTATTTGTGCTTCAGACTTAGGGAAGCACCCCAAGTTCTTGCAGTGGGTCAAGTACCCCACAAGGACTACTAGGCCTGTGTTTCCCAGGGGACACAGGGCCAAGATCAGTCCAGACCCTGGATGGTGGCAGTGTTACCCCCAGGCTTGCGGGTATACTCCTGGAAGGCGGTCGGCCAGATGTGAGGCACTGCCAGGGAGGCACTCGGTGCCTGGAAACTGATCAGGCACAGTGAGGCAGGTGGCTCAGCGCAGGACCACCCCCTACTGGCCCACCACAAAGCCCTGGTGGGGAGCAGGGCAGAGCCACAGGTGGCTCATGCAGGGGGCGGGAGGGTGGGGCCAGCTCCCCACTGCTGCACACACTCCCAGGGAGACGGGGGGCATGTGTCCCCCAGATCTGTGCACAGGGCGGAGGCAGGATGTCCACTGTGGGCTGGCTTTCCACCCTGCTGCCTTCCCTTGGCGCCTCCGCAGCCCAGCAGGTGGGACCCAGCGTGGTGGGGCTGGGCGGGAAGCTTGTTGCAACCACTGCGAGCCCTCCATTGCCCCGGCACCACACACCCCTACCTGCCCTGAAGCATCAAGAAACACAATCCTATGCTGCCACCCCTACTGCTCCAGGGTGGGCAGGGGGCATGTCAACAGGGCAGCGCAGGGTTGGCAATGGCCTCAGTAAGCTTCCCCACCCAGCTGCACCACACCAAGACCTGCCTGCAGGGCTGTGAAGGCCCCAGGGGAGGGCTGAAGGGTGGGGAGCCCAATCCTGCAATGCGCAGCCTGCATCTGCTCCCGCTCCGGGGGGGGGGGCATGTGCCCTTCTGTTCTCCCCAGAAATGCACACAGCTGCAGGGATCCAGGCACACCCCCTGCCGTGCCGCCATAAAAGGAGGGGGAACCGGGCTCCCAGCTCTAGCTGCAGCAGTTGTTGCCTCCCACAGGCAGCAGCCAGGGCTCATGCGCTGCTGCAGGGAGCAGCGGGCTGTGAACCCAGGTCCCTGGCCCATAGCCCTAGCAGCTGGAGGCCCCCTCCAGCAGGGCTGAGAGGGTGGGGGGTGAGGGGCACCAGTAGGTCTGGGGGGCTTTGGCTTGGGATGAGGGACCTGGACCTGTGTCCTGGTGAACTTAGGGGGCAGGGGGAAGCTCTGACTTTCCATGATAAAAAACCCAAAATCAAATACCAACATTTATAGGCATTTAGAATTTATTATAGTGACTGAGGCACTGGTCGGGTTCCAAACTGCTTTAAAATGGTAAATATATCAATAAAACATTGTGTTCAACTGAGATACCACTATTTTATACATATATATAGTGGTGTTTCATTTTATACCTATATATCTACATATATACACACCTATATATATATATATATATATATACACACACACATACACACATATACACACACGCACACACACACACACCTTTGTGTGTATGTATATGTACACACACACACCCCCCCTATATAAATGAAACATCACTACTAATATATACATATAATCAAAGATTTTGGGGGTTTTGTCAGAGAATTTGCAATTTTTTATCAGGGAAAACCAGGATCCCTGGACATTAAGAAGTGTTAATGCTTTTAAGTTAAAAGGATAGGTAAGAGAGGTAAGGATTTTTGTGGGTTATACCTTTCATTAGACCAAATATTAGCACTAATTTGCACCTTCTCACATAATTCCTGCATCATCATGGCTACAACATCACTCCAATACCATACTACCACATCTATAAAAATAACTGGCTGCTGAGACAACCAATCAGAGTGCTCTAGACAGACAGAATAAGCCTATCATCATGTTTACTAAAACAATCAGGGTGCTCTGGACAAACAGAATAAGCATGTCCGCTCCACCAAAGCAAAAAGTGTCGAGAAGCAACTGCCAGCAGGCCCTGAGCTGCAGGCACCTATGCAGTCCCAGGGGTGCCACCACTGCAGAGGAAGGCACTGGGGCCTGCTAGTGTGCCAGTGCTTTCCTTTGCAGTGGCGGCACCCCTGGGACTGCACAGGCAGGGTGCCAGTGGATGATGCAGGGTGCCACCGCTGCAGAGGGAAGCACCAGGGTCCCCCACAGCTCAGGGGCTGCGTGACCCACCAGCAGCCTGCTCCCCGACCACAGGAGATGCATGCAGGCTCTGGGAGAAAAGAAAGAAGAAAAAAAAAAAAAGATCAGACCCCTCACCGTTTTTCTTTCCCCCTCAGTGGAGCCTGCCCACACGAGCCGAGCTGCAGGGGGGCCTGGTGCTTCCCTCCATGGCGACGATATCCCCTGGGGCTGCCTGGGTGGGATGCGAGCTGCACAAGTGCAGCCCCAGCTTGCAGGCAGCACCTGCTGGATCCAATGGCACATGGGGCACTGGAAGCCCAGGAGTGCTCAGGGAAGCTTAGGCTTGGTGGGCCTCCAGTGCCCCATGCACCATCTCTGCCACTTTCTTGCCACCTGGGACTGCCTGGGAACAGGCTGGCTGCCCCAAGAAAGCAGCAGGAGGGCAGGTGAGTGTGCTGGCAGCCAGAGAAGGCAGCACGGATGGTGCATGGGGCACTCAAGGTCTGCTAAGCCCGAGCTTCCCATGCCCCATGCACCATCCCTTTCACCTTCTCCTGACAGGGCCCTTGTACACGTGAGGAATATCGCTGTAATCTGTTATGTAGCAAACTAAAATACATAGGATGCGTTATAGATTGCTACGTAAAAGTCATTTAAATCAAAATATGCCACCAAAAGTGGTCCAGATTCATTTGGTGCATTTTGAACTGTAGGAAGTTGGCTTCTGGTGATGAGGTTAGCAAGGTTCAATGCTTGTTTGAAGACTAGGATGGGTGATTCTGGGAAGATCTCTTTAAGAAATGGGTCTTCTTACACTGACCCTCTCTAACCTCATCAGCAGAAGCAATCTTCCTAGGGCCCAAAACACACTGAATGGATCCAGACCATGCCAGGACAAGAAATGCAAAACCTGCCAATATGCCTCCACCACCCACACAATTACTACACCACATAACAGAACCATCAGCATTCCTGGATCTTACAGCTGCATCTCCAGAAATGTAATACATCTCATCCAATGCACCAAATGCCCCGACAGAAAATACGCAGGAGAGACCAAACAACAACTGTGCACCAGAATGAATGCACACTGGAAATCTATCAAAGACAAAAATTCCCAGTTACCTGTGGGGACACATTTCTCACAAGAAAACCACTCTCTCTAATCTCTCAGTTCTAATCCTCAAAGGGAATTTACAAAACACCTTTCACAGACGAGCCTATGAACTTCACTTCATCAACCTACTGGATACAAAAAATCATGGACTAAATATAGACATTGGATTATAGACATTATAACCTGCCTAATATCCAATTCCCCAGGTACCTCTCCACTATTTACCAGCTACATTCATTCCCTGCCCCTGCCCCCAACCTGTCTCTCACCCGCCGATTCCTCAATTTACATCTTCACTGAGTGGCTTTCTTGCATGCATACCAGCCTCTGGATTCTTTACTAGTCATTCCATTCAGGAAGCACACACCAACTGCCGATGATTCCTCAGCCTGATGGAAGGTATTTATACCTGAAAGCTTGCAAATAAGTTTTTTTCCAACTATTTGAGTTGCTCTAATAAAAGATCTTATCAGATTTACCCAAAGGACCTTGTCTTCCTATGTCCTTAGACCAACATGGCTACAACCTATACCCCTTCTACAGAAACATGCATCTTAGGTTAATATACTCCTCGATATAGAGTATGCTCATATTTGCCAAGTAAATTCAGTGGCTAGTACAGATGCTAGAGAGGCTTGGTGCTTTTGTCAAGTAGCCTGAGCCAGTTTTACCAAATTTCTTCATAACTGAAAGAAATCTGACTAAGTCATGACAAAGCCACTGCTGTTTTTCACTGCCAAGGGTTTTCATTTTTAACAATGAAATACTGAAATCTGCAATAATTTTAATTGTTTTAAACACCCAGCCAATACAATTCCTCCAGCAGTTAGCACAAGCATGCGCAGGGTCCAAGGGTGATATGCCCACATCTCCCTTTGATATGCACTCCCTTGTACTGCCCTAGCACAGAGATTTTCAACCAGGGTGCTACAGCAGCAGGGTACCAGGAGGTCCTTTTAAGGGTGCTTCAGGTGTCATGCAATATTAACAGTTAGGTGTGCAAACACCTACATGATTCAAAAGATAACCCAGAGATTTCAAATAGTTATCCACAGAGTCAAAAACATTTTGACCTGTTGTCAAGTTCTTTGCAACAGAACTGGTTTATTATTTTTCCATGGTCAAAAAACAAGTGAAAGCTAAGAGGGCTGGCTGGAGCTGGGATGGTCAGGGCAGCCATGGGGGGGACTGAGGGAGTGGGGGGAGGGTTGGGGGGGCAGTAAGGGCCAGCAGGGATTGCCCCCCCACCCAGCAGCACCTGGTGAGTCGGGGCAGCCATTGCCGGGCTGGGAGAGCAGGCAGGGGATGGGCCTGGGTGATTCAGCTGAATTGATTTGGGACAGTGATTTGAATCACCAAATTGAAATCACCGTCCCCCGAATTGGCCAAATCCAAATCCGAAGTGAATACTAGCTACTTCGCACAGGCCTAGTTCTACACCTCAAAGTATGATGCATATGAAGTTTCTGTGCAGCTCATCTTCTTTCTGGTGGTTGTCTGTGTTTAGCTTCCTGAATATGTTGTTCAGCAAAGCCTTTAAAGGAAAACTACTTCATAGCAAGACCAGAAACTTGGCATTAATGTGTCTCCCAAACAAGCTATGCCAAGGGCTTATCTAGTTATGAGGACTTTCCATCCTTGCCACTAGCTTTCCTTTCCCTGCAGCTTTCTACTTTTTACCTATGCCAAATGAGATTTAATGAGACCCACCTGGTCTGGCAGCCTGGATGAATCAGCAGAGTAGCTTTCTGCAACTCCACACAGCTGCTGTAGCATCTGCTCCCTTCTAGAAGCAGGGAGAGGGTCAAGCAGCTCTTCACCACATGGTCCTAGAGCTTCTGACTCTCTGCCATGTTCCCCTTTTGTTTTGCTTCTTGCTTACCGATTACCTGTACTCCTGTGCATGCAGCTACTCCGAAGGGTGTGCAACACTCCCTTGAGCCCAACCTAATTGAAAACACACTGTAAATCCTTCTGACGTGGACCACCACTGTGTGCTTCCTGAAAAATCTCAACTTCAATTTGATCATCTAGAGAATTTATATAAATAATAAATGGCTTCAGTTCCAACACTCAACAGTGCAATAGGCACAAAGAATCTTTCACAGGGTGGTTTCTATTGATACTTTTCCTATACTTCCCCCTCAGTACTTTATAAACTAGTGTACTAGTTTTCTTTGTAAGAGTTACATGGTTAATGGGCCGCATCCCACACACAGCAAGTTGGCACAGCTCTCAAATGCAATGGAGCTATTGCAGTTTATATTCGCTAAAGATCCAATTCAATGTTTTTGAAGTTTCAGACAGCACCATAATCATAATTTTTGAATGGAAATGGAAAACTTACCTTATAGGAAACAAAATGTATCCTCTGTTTGCACCAATGAAGCAGCAAGTCTTGTGGTTAAAACAGGGATGTGAGGTTTGTTCAAAGAGTAGCACTGACTCTGCCTTCCCCAGCACCCCCCCCCCCCACCCCCTTTGTCCCCGGGGGGTAGACACATGCGCCCGTGATGTAAGCATGTCCCCCTTTGTTTGTTACATCCTTCTCTCACCAAACTCTGTGCTCACTCCCTATTGCTCCACACACACAAACACACTCACCCACTTACCAGCAGCACCTGGCTAAGGCTAAGGGACTTCCAGGTGTTGCCATGGCAAGGACTCAGGCTGCAGCAGTGGAAGCCTGGTAACTGCCGAGTGCAAGCACAGGCAGTGCTGATCACTGGGGCAGAAGTGGAGGGGTCAGGTGACCTGCTGCCACAATATGCAAGACTGGCTGGGTGAGCTGAGGGAAGAAGGAAGGAGGAGAGAGCAGTAGCTGGATCAAAGGGAAAGAAGCTCCCAGGAGCTGCAGCAGGCAACCAGTGTCCACACCACGGAGTAAAGTATAAGTGGCAGCTGTGTAAGGACAACATATGGAGGAACCAGCTAAATTCCCAGACTTAGGGGTGTTTTCTTTATTTTGGTGGGGATTCAGGTGTAACTGTTGCGGGTGGAGTGAATCCTTGCAGAGTATATGCGCCTTGAATCAAACTGCTACTCATGAGTGCAACTGAGCCTTGACTGTTGGAAGTGGGCTGGAATGGAGAGGAAAAGGGCTGAAACAGCACAGAGACTGAAAGATACAGAGAGTAGCCAGGAGTTACTGGCATAAGCCAGGTCAGGGGGCAAAGGACTGGCTCTGAGCTCAGCTGGGAAGAGCCTGCTAAGGAGGATAAACAGCAACACTGCCTGGCTTTGCAACTGAAAGCCTAGGACAGACTACACTGCAAGTGAAGCCTGTGACCCTGAATAGTGGGCCCAGAACCACAAGGCACAGCTAGAGTAACAGTGGACAGGGGTGGGCAGTATGGACCTCTGTCCAGACAAGGGTCAAATATCTTGGAGCCTGTTCCTCTGGGGAGACTGTCTCTAGTCAGCATATTCCATAAAGTTGTGGTGGGTGAGACCTCCGATAGCAACAAGTCTATGGTTGGAATTAGATGACCAGTGTAAGGGGGCCCAAAGAGTCAGCACCTGAGTCTCTGGGTATAGGCAAGTGTACATAGT
This sequence comes from Alligator sinensis, assembly GCF_000455745.1. Taxonomy (NCBI): domain Eukaryota; kingdom Metazoa; phylum Chordata; order Crocodylia; family Alligatoridae; genus Alligator; species Alligator sinensis. Next base: position 1,698,475 of record NW_005842154.1, on the reverse strand, counting down.
TACCACATTGGCCAGGGTGATTTGTGAAAAGGCTTCAGTCCTAACACGGGAGGACCCTTGGGTAGTGAGTGCTACACTCAAGCTAAGGCAATAGAAACAGAGCATATTTTAGAGATGATAGTATAACATCAGGCAACAGCCAATGAGCCAACAAAGGGAGGCCAAGATGGCAGACCCAATTTAGTCCAGTGTTGGCAAGCTGAGACGATGCAAGCCCTGGTGGTAGAAAACTACAAGGTTATGACTCAAGCAGTGAACAGCAGTCTGGATCCCTTGCTGGGATGGGAGGAAGTGGGGGATGGTACGCATTGTGAAAGGAGACAACCCCAAAACAATTATAGAGGTGTTCAAGCAGATGGTCATAACTTCACAATGGGAAAAGGCCACGTGGGCAGCATGGTTAGGAGTTGTACTGACAAGGAAAACCCAAGCAGCATACAGTAGCATGCCATGCAAGGAAAATTTTGAAAAGGTAAAGGTGGCAGTACTGCAGAGCCAATGAAAATTGGAAGGCTTCCAATGAAATACACCAACAAAGTTTTCAAAAGAAAAAGACAGCAGAAGCCTTTAGCTCTCAGCAACTCACAGAGTTGCTCAAAGATGAGGTCACAATATGGCTCCACTCAAAGGAAAGGACTTTGCATGAAGTCATAAAGTTAATAGTATTGGAGTTCATATGGGACTTAGGAGGCGGAACAAAGGGTTGGGTAAAAAGACACCAACCCCAAATGCTGGGAGAAGCAGTTAAATTGGTGGAACATTACATGGCTGTAGGGAGAGAACCCAGGCAATAGCAAGGAGAGGCAAGTGACCATTTGAAAAAGGGAACCTAACCATAGAAAAAGGTGTAGGTAAAGGAAGGAATGGCACTTCCTGGCCTCTCTCAAACATGTTTCCAATGTAGATGTGCAGGGCACTGTTCACAGAGTTGTCCTTGGGGGAGCCTGCCCAAGGAAAGATCGGGAAGTCAAGATAAGGGCTATGAAGGTGGGAAGGAGAACTCCAAAGCAGAAGAAATGGAGTGTGGGTTCAGGGCCAGGGCCACCTGTCCCAGATCGGTTCAAGGGGAATGGCAGGATGGAGCATGCCTCATGCTCGAGACCTGGGTAGAGGAACAACAGGTAGACACAGGGTCTAACCAAACCTTAGTTAGGAAGGACATAATAAAAGATGCCCCATGACATGTAATGGTGCACACTGGTCTGCATCCATGGGGAACCCAAGTGCTATGAACAGGTGAAAACACAGATGAAGGTAGCAGGGAACACCTATCATGCCTTGCTCCTAAAGTTGTTGTATTCAGCCCCAATAGGGCATGACTGGCCTTGGTTCCACAAGCTCCTAGACAGGTTGGTGAAAGGCTGAGGCCATAATAAAGCCCGTGGAAAGACTACCCCTTGAAACCAGAAAAGGAGCTGGTAAGAGAATATGTAGGCCCAGAGCCCGAATCTGCCCAAGCAGTTGATGAAGCAAAACAGATGAATGTTGGTCAGCTGTTGGAGTACAAGCAGCTGTGTGGAGCAAAAGCAGGATAGCTTTAAGCACATATTTGAGGAGAAGAATATAGCCCGCAACGTCAAGGAAGTGCTACCACCCAAGCTGGCCAGGGCACTAGGGCTGTGCGAAATTTCGCTGGCAGTTTTGTTGTGACTCGTTTCGAGCTCAAAACAGCAAAATCGAAACAGCCTTGAAACGAAACGAGGCAAGTCAAAGTGTTTCAAAATTTCTAAACATTTCAAGTTTCGAAGCTCAAGCTGGGCTTGCCTGCAGGGAAACAGAAACTAAAGTAAGGAGAGGGAGGGGAAAGGGGGGGAAGGAGTGCTCTCATTATTGACTGTGTAGCTGGCCAGTGACTGTCATCCTTCCCTGAGGTCCCTTCCAATCCCAGTGCTCTCGGGGAGGGATGGAAAAACTGTATAAAAGGCAGCATTGTTTGAACTGCCCTGCTTTCTGCCTTAGTGTTAGTTGAGTGAGGGCACACCTTAACACACAGTGTCACCCACCCATGTCACGAGTTTTGCTTGTCAGCAGCTTGAGATGCAGGTTCCCCCAAACCCCTGCACCTATCTCCTTGAAACTTGGCAGGGTTCATGCCCTCAGAAGGGGTTCCCATTCTTGCAAGTTTCATCCAAATCAAGCCAGAAATGACAAAGCTGTAGGCTGTTTTGAGCTTCCCCATTATAGCCTATAGGCGAAACGTTGAAACAGCAAAACTGTTTAGACAAAACAAAACGGAACAGAGGTTTCGAATAGAAACGAAATTCAAAACGAAATGTTCTGTCGAAACATCGAAACGCAAGTCAAAACGAAACAGTGCCATTTCTCACAGCCCTACCAGGCACTTCCCCAGATCAAAGTAAAACAGGTTGTTGTATAGGGTGGATCAAGGGCAGATCCGTGGGGAAGAGTCAGCACAGCTGTTCATACCAACCATATATTGCCGAGTTCTCATGTGAGTGTCCCACAAGCTTTCCATGCGTGGGGATCTAGTGATATAACCCGTAAATGGTTGCTTGGCTGTTTGTTGTTTTGTTTTTTTTTGACCGGGGATCCAGCAGGAAGTAGAAAATGTTTGCCAGTCTTGTGCCATATGCCAGCGGGTTCATCCTGGAAGACTGCTGAAGGCACTTATGGTACCTATGCCACTTACACAAGAGCCCTTTGAGTACATGAAAATAGACATCGTACGGCAGCTGCTGAAGAGCATGGCAGAGTACCAATTTATTTTACTGTAAGTGAATTATGCTACATGCTACCCTGAAGCAGCACCCATGCAAACTGTTACTACAGAGAAGGTCGCTGATGAATGACTTAAAATCTTCACCTGGGTAGGCCTCCCTAAGGAGATACTTACAGATCGGGGAGCAATTTTATGTCTTGAGTGTTCCACGAGGTGTGCTGAATCTTGCGGCTAGAAGAGATCTAGGTGTTGTTGTACCATCCCCAGACTGACAGGTTGGTGAGAAGGTTTAACAGGACCCTGAACAGAATGCTCAAAAAGACGGTAAGTAAAGATCCAAGACATTGGGACAAGCTGCTGGATCCTTTAATGTTCGTGTACAGAGAAGCGCCCCAGGGGTATACAGGATTTTCCCTGTTCAAATTACCAAGAGGGCTTTTGGACCTGATCCAAGAAGGCTGGGAGGCACAGGAAGAGTTGGCCCAAAGCCTAGTATACCATGCATTACAGATGAGGGAGAGGCTTTGTCTCGTGCGGGCAACTGCTCAAGAGAATCTTAGAAACAAACAAGAGTAACAGGCAGCATCTTGTAACTGCTGGGTCTGTGAATATAGGTTCGAGGTAGGCAATAGGATGTTGATGCTGTTGCCCAATGAGGCATCTAAATTAATGGCTTGCTGGCAAGGCCCTTCTGAGATTATTAGGAGGGTGAGGCCCATCTACTATGAAATTTGGCAACCAAGCTGGAGGAAGACACAGCAGAGCTATCATATTAACATGCTGGAAAAATGGAATGGAATGGAATCACTGTTTATTACACCTGGCCACGAGCAGCAGCAGTTTCAGGCTTCAGGTAGCAGAGCAAGGTGAGCAGAGTACAGTGCAAATAGGAAAATGACTGTTGGTGGCACAATAAAAGCAGCTAGAGCAGGGACGGGCAAAGTCTGGCCCAGTTGGAAGTGGACTACATTTCCCAGCCAACCCTGCACATGGCTGGGACCAGTCTGTATGGAGATCCCAGCCACAGCTGTGAAAGCTCAAGACTGGGGTTGCCATGGAAAGCAGCCCTAGCCACCCTGGCAGGGTGCATGGCAGAGCAGGGCAGGAGGCTGCTCCGGAGTCACTAGGATCTTGCGATGGGGGCAGCTTGCTCCGGACCCAGGGCAGAGCCGTGTTCTGTAGCCTGCATGCTCTGGGCAGGAGTGCACAGGCAGGGGATTGCAGCTCTGCCCCGGCTCCTTGCAGTGGTAACAGCCTGGTCTACAGCAGAGGCAGAGCCATGATCCCCTGCCCGGAGCATGCAGGTTATAGATTGCAGCTGTGCCCTGGCTCCGGAGCAAGCTGCCCACTTTGAAAGCTCTCAGAGGCTCTGGAGCAGCCCCCTGCCCTGTTCCACTGGTCTCCATGGCAACCCAGCCTTGAGCTTTCAGGCACACCCGCAGCTGGGTTTCCATGGAGACCCGCCCCAGCCATGCAGGCAGGGGCTGCTGGGAAATGGAGTCCAGCTGCCGGCCAGATCGGCCATTTTGCCCACCCCTGAGCTAGAGGGACTGGTGAAGAGATTCCCTCACATCTTCTCCGCCAACCTCCTCCCCTTCTCCTGGGACCACCCATTGGATTGAACACTCGACTGAAACTACACCTATCAGAGTGGTATGGGAGAGTTGGCAATGAATCCCACAGTGACTCCAGGAGACAGTGCAAAAAGAAGTGCAACAGATGTTGGGCCAAAGAGTCAACCAGGAAACCTGTAGTAAATGGATAAATCCAATGGTGATGGTACTGAAAAAGGACGGAACTAGTGCGTGCATATGTAATTTTTACAAAGTAAACAAAATGGTGAAATCGACACTTACCCCATACCAAGAGTGGAAGACCTAATTGGGAGGATCAGTGGGGCCCAGTTTATCTGAACTCTGGTCTTGTCCAAAGGGTAGTGGCAGATCCCCTTGGAATCCTAATCCAGGGAAAAGACAGCCTTCAACACACTATAAGGCCTCTATGAGTACTTGTGAATGCCCTTCAGGTTGCATGGGGCTGCAGCCACATTCCTGCACCTTATGGGCCACATATTAGTTTTATACCATGACTATATTGCCGCCTACATCAACAACAATAATTTTATTCCAAAAGCTGGGAAGGACTCTTGGAGGCCCTCAAAGCTGTACTTCAGGAGCTGTGCATGGCTGGTCTCACGGCCAAACCCAAGAAATGTACTTTAGGCCAACAGGAGGCACAGAATTTAGGATTTTTGGTGGGGGGTGGCCGGATCCAGCCCCTGGTGGATAAGGTACAAGCTTTTAAGGGAATACCCCTTACCATGTACTAAGAGGCAGGTACATGCCTTCTTAGGGTTGGATAATTATTACTGGTGGCTAGCACCAATGTTTTCAGAGATAACTGCCATTATCTGAACTAGCTAAAGCAGTGGCACAGAATAAAATTTGGAAACTGAGGAGGCTTTCCAGAAAGTTAAAGAAATACTATGTATGCACCCTGTGATACATGTTCCCGATTTTATGAAACCCTTTTGGGTGCAAATGGATGCATCCAATATAGCAATTGGGGTAGTATTATCTCAACAGGAAGAAGGGAAGAAAAACCCCATGGCATACATAAGCCACAAATTGCATTTGCATGAACAGGCATATACCACTGTAGAAAAGGAGTATCTGGCAGTTAAATGAGCCATGGAAAGCTGTAGGTATTATCTGGTGGGGAAATCATTTACAGTAGTAACAGATCATGCCGTTACAGAGGCTAAATTGTGTGAAATATAACAACTCCGGAGTAATAAGATGGAGCTTAAATTTACAAAGTTATGATTTTACCACAAAACATCGATCCGGGAAGTGACACAACACCAATTTCTTTTCAAGGAAGGATAAGGAGGAGGACCCATGGGTCATACATGGCCATACGCTCCAAAACAGGAAAAGGGAGTACATAACAGGGCTCCTACCCTATTACTAGGGAGATTACAAATATTCAGAGCCTTCCCCTACTCCCCCACCCTCCTTCCCTCACGGTGATGTAGACACACCCTCCATCTCCCACCACACGCTGTGCTCACTCCCTATCACTGCATAAGGATGATGGGAGGCATTGTACAGAGGAACCAGCTAAATTCCCAGACTTAGGTGTTTTCTTTACTTCTGTGGGGATTCAGGTGCAACTGCCATGGGTGGAATGACCCTGGCAGAGTGCATGCAACCTGAATCAGACTGCTACTCATGAACAGGCCTAAAACTTGACTGGAAAGTAGGCTAGAGTAGAGAGAAACTGGCCACACACAGGATGCTACTGTTTGTACAGCTGTATGTGTTATTTAAAGCTTTTATATGAAAAAGTAGGAAGGATGTTAAATAATTAAATCACATTATCATCTCATGTCAACAGCAGTAAACACAGATGTTTTGGTTAAAAACGAGTGTTTTTGTTTTAAATGTTTTTAGCAAATGTATCATAATACAAACTTATTTTTAAAATGCTTTATAAACAGGATAACAAGGTTCTCTGGGTGAATCTGATATCTTTTATTAGACCAACTTTAAGTTAAAACTTTTAGTTGGTCTAATAAAAGATGTCAGATTTACCCAAAGAACCTTGTCTGCCTCTGTCCTTAGACCAACACAGCTACAACCTACACCCTTATAAACAGGATAGTGTTTTCTATCAACTAGGCATGATTAGAAAATACAATGCAGTACAAACTTATTTTTAAAACCTTTTATCAACAAGCATTTCATATGTAGTAAGTGTGATTTAGTTGTATGGGATACACTGTCCAACTTTTCAAGCAACTTTCACATCTTCCTTTACTGCACCACTTTTCTTAAACAGACCGTTTTCAGTTTTTCCTTTGTATGGTCATTTAATACAGGTTTCACTGCAATTACACTTCGAAGTCAGAAAGAGGACCAGAACAGAAGGTTATAAAGTTTAGTTGTGATTAAACTCAGATATGCTTGTAACATTTTTGAGCTACCTAAAATCAAGAGCACCCCACATAAAAGCTACAGGAACACTGTAGGATTCAAAACAATATAACATAATCTGTGTCCCTGGTCAGTTTGTTGGCATATCCACGTACTTTCTGCTCCCATGAGCAAACTTTCTCAAGGAACCACTATCTATCTGAAGATATCAAGATATCTGCTGGACTCTCTCCAGTTTGTCCACATCTTTTGTGTAGTGGGGAGCCCAAACTGGACAAAGTTCTCCAAGTGTGGCCTCACCATTGCTGAACAGAGAGGAAGAATTACTTCCCTTGATCTGCTGGCGACACATCCATCAATGCAGCCTAGAATGCCATTAGCCTTCTTGGCAACAAGGGCACTCTGCTGGCTCATATTCAGCATATTGTCCATTATAACCCCCAGGTCCTTTTCTGCAGAGCTGCTGCCTGGCCAGTCCATACCCAGTCTGTACCAAGTGAATGTGATTGTTCTGTCCTAAGTGCAGGGCTTAAAACTTCTCTTTATTGAACCTCACGGTACTTCTTTTGGTCCAATCCTTCAATTTGTCTAGGTCTCTCTGAACCTTAAATCTTCCCTCCAGCATATCTACTACTCTCCTCAGCTTGGTGTAATCTGCAAACTTGCTGAGGGTGCATTTCATCCCATCTTCCAGGTCATTAACAAAGATATTGAACAAATCTGGCCATAGGACTGACCCCTTGGGGCACTCCACTTGATACCAGCTGCCAACTAGACATTGAGCCATTGAATACTACCCTCTCAGCCTGATGAGCCAGCCAGTTTTCTATCCACCCCATACTTCCTTACCTTGCCTGTGAGGTTGTGGAAGACTGTATCAAAAGCCTTGCTAAACATTTGTACCCTTAGACAAGACCTTTTTAAATGGTCTGGATTTATTAAACCCATAGATGTTTACAGGAAAAAGAATATTCACATTCCATAATTCCAAGAGTAACTACAAAGATACGCTATGATATGGACTGGCAGAGTCAGACTCTAGTGTTATTTTAGGGTACTGATGAGTAACGTATTTTTATTGACCCCCCATATCTTTTTTACTGAAGAGAGGAAGGGGGAAGGGAGAGGTAGGGGCACTGACCCAAGAGAAAACAGCTTCAGAACAACAGACATAAATCTTGTCTTCTAAGCATTATCATCTACATCCATATCACCTTAAAGTGTAATCTCACGTCCTGACCAACATTAAATCTGTTCACTTCTTGAATGGAAGCCACTCCTAGGAAAATCCAAATGCTGCAAGAAATAATGCCAGTATGTTGAAGGAGGCACTCCTTCCATGAGTTGATATTAAACCAGTCTGTCAGCACTGGCTTCAAGAGCAAACACTGGCACTGAGCACACTGAACCACTTGAAATCCAAGAATTCTTTCAAAAACAATCGTTTCATAGAATCATACAAAAGTAGGGCTAGAAGGAACCTCCAGAGGTCATCCTATCCAACCCCCTGCCTGAGTTAGGATCCTCCCTATCCAAACCACTGCATACAAAGCATAATCTAAACTCTACATAAGACTACTATTAACCCTTGACAACACAGACCTAACACCCTAACCTGCAACAGGTAAAGCAGGGGAACCATGGCAGCCAAACAGCCTACTTCTATGAAATGTTGTCAATATATGCACAAGATCCCAGATAGATGGATATGCCCGCTGTTAGAGAGGGAGGCAAAAACCCACACAGTCCATAAGGTAAAATTCCTTCCAGATCCCAAATATGGAGATCAGTCTGACCCTGAGTCAGACAACACCAGAGGCGGGCAAAATACAGCCCACAGGCTGGATTCGGCCCACTGGGCCAATTTATCTGGCCTGCGGGGCCACTAAAAAAATTAGTAAATTAATATTTGCTCCTGGCTGCCTGTCAAAGCTGACAGGAAGCAGGGACAGTAGGACCCAGGGGGAGCCCTCAGCAGGACTGTGCAGCCCAGCCCAGCCCAGCCCCACCCCCGCAGCCATTTCACTCTCTACCTGCCCCTGCCCTGCTCCAGCACCATGTGGCTCCCAGCTGCATCGCTGGACTGGGGAGCCTGAGGCCATGCCGGTACGTGTGTGTGTGCATGCAGGTAGAGGCAGTGTGCATGCGTGTGCACAGAGCCGGGACAGAGTGTGTGTGTAGGCAGAGGCAGAGTGTGTGTGTGTTCATAGGGTGAGCCCCACACATACACCCCACCATACACATGCACACCCACCCCATCTCGCACTGCCATACATGCAGACCCCCCCCCGATTGCACTGCCATACACGCAGTTGCCAAACCTATTGTGTGGCAACTTCAAGCCACTGGGCCACATCCTCCTCTCTGCAGCAAGAGTGAAAAAGTGCTTTCCCTCTTTTTTATGGGAACCCTTCAAATATTTGAAGACTGCTATCATGTCCCCTTGCAAGCTCCTTTTCCACAAGCTGAATATACCTAGCTCCTTCAGCCTCTCCTCATATGATTTGCCTTCCAAGTCCTTGATCATCTTTGTGCCTGACTCTGGACCCTCTCTAACTTCTCCACATCCTTTTTAAAAGAGGAGCCCAGTACTCCAGATGAGGCCTAACCAGTGCCACACAGAGAGGCACTATCGCCTTCCCCATCTAATGCACCTAATGCTTCTATCAATGCATTCCAAAACCACACTCACTGTTTGTGAGGTTGCATTGCACTGCAGACTCATACAGAGCTTGTTGTGGTCCTTTTCCATAAGTATTGCCATCTAGCCAGGTGTCACCCACTTTACATTTGTGCTTTTGATTATTCTTCCTGATGTGTAACACTTTGCATTTGTTCACACTGAACTTCATCCTGTCAACTCTAACCCAACTTTCCAGTCTGTTGAGATCCTCCTGAATTGCGCTAACGTTCTCCAAAGTATTTGCAATCCTTCCCAGTTTCATGCCATCTGCAAGCTTGCTCAAGAAGCTTTCTATGCCAGCATTCAAATTGTTAATAAACACATTGAACAGCACCAGGCCCAGGACAGACCCCTGTGTGAGACTCCAACCTATGTGGCAATGAAAAAAACACTATACCATAACCCAATGTTTTAATTTCACCCCTTTGCCAAATGTAATATGGCTTGGTCATTGCTTAAAATATTAAAAGTGTTTGATATTTTAATTTCCAGTTTAAAAAGTACATGCTGAAATGCTTAAAATAGCTAGCCTACTGATAACATATTTTATTTAAATGAAATGAAAGCATGTTTTCATTTTATTACAAAAGTTCTTGTGGATTAAATAAAGGTTGAGATGCAACCAAAGCAAGTTAAACATTTACTTTCTATTAAAATATCTAAATCAGAAGATTAACAAAACTGTTGTACATTTAACAGAAAGGAACAGTCAAATCAGCACAGCAGCAGCTTAACTGGTATTTAATGCCAAGAAGTTCTTATTTTGAGAGGTAATCAGTTTAAAGAGGGAGGGATTTCTTTAAACTCCTCAAAAGGAAAAAAAAAAGCACACACATTTGAACAAATCTTTTAATTATAATATCTTCCAAAGAACTCCTTCCAAAGCCTTTTCCCTGCCAAGCCTAATAGGCTTTCTTGAGAAAGACAGGTCTTGCCCCAGATTTCCTGGAAAAGTTGTTTTAGAAAACATTTATGTTTCCATTTAGCATCTTTTCTCATGTGGTGGGGGTGGTTTAGGAATTGTTTTTGGAGTGGGGGAAAAGCAGAGGGATGTTCTGTATCACAGATATAAAGTTCTATATAAAACATAAAAATTTTAATGATCGTTTAAGTACTATCTGTAAATATCACATGGGCAATGTGAAATCAGACAGTTTATCTGAAAAGAGAATATATAATTAATATCCATATGCATGTACTGTTGTATTGTTCCCAAAAAGTGCCTCGTTATTCCTGGGACAAAACTAATTTGCACAAGTTCCAGTTTTACATAATCCAAAATGTTTGTCTCTAAGCCACTTGCAGCCAACTTAAAATATGTAAATATAGGTGATCTGTTTGATTTTATACAATTCCTTTAATAAGCCAAAGCCCAAACATCAATATTTTATCTAGTATTTGATTACCAATATTGATCATATTATTGATTACCTAAGCTTTATGATGCCACCTCAAGGCTCAAGGTATACAATGTGCAATGAATAACAAACAAACCAATAATATGTGAAGTTTTTTATCTGCTGCACAGTATATTTTATCCAAAAATCTGACATTTGAAAAGCTTGTAAAGAAACAGCATGTGCACCCATACTAACAAACCATTAGTGAATTCTCACAGGGACTTATATGAGATATACAAGGATTTCAGTTGCCAAGTCAAAGACTGATGCATTCTTACTTAATGACTGGTGAATAAAGAAAAGGATAAAATGCCCACGAAGCTCTATCAGTTTATCTAATGGCCATTACATGAAAGAGCCAGAACATACTGCCATATCCTTTTAAAACAAGTTTTAGTGTTTGCATTTGTTTTAGCTTCTATTCTGGGTTTAATCCTTTGACTTTTTAATGAATACCCATAAGTGGGGGGGGCACAAAAAAAAAAAAAAAAGAGAGTACACCGAATTGCAAAATACTCACTGAAAACAGGCTTCTAGTTTCATATTGCTCCCTAAAATAATTATGTACAGTTATTTTTACTTCCAGTTTATTTTTTCACGTATTGTAAATATATAAGAAGGAAGATGAGTTGTGAGCAGACTTGAGAGGTTTGTGGTGACAAATTGTGAGACCAAAGTTCTCCTAGCTGAATTAATCACAAGTGATAAAACTGATCATAACCAATTGAAAGAACAATCAAACCTGTAGAATACGATGCCAAACTTCAACCAGGTGTTCTAAAGCAGTCCTACTTTTTCAGCTTTTATCTTGCATATCATCATTATTCATTTATTTTATATCATTGTCCAGTAATATCACTCTGTACACATTAGTCCTATGTTACACCTAGGAGAGTATTAATGATGCTGTAAACAAGCACTAACATTGAATTCCAGTCTAGATCATTCCCAAAAGACTAAAAATGTGTCATACTTTACAGTTACTAGAATTGTACAGTTCTTCCTTTCCTACTGATAGCAACTGTCTTCTTACCAGATCCTCCTTAACATTCACACATTATATGCCTGCACAACACTTTCTTGAGGGGGCCCAGTGTATCCACAAAACATGGGTTGAGTAGAGGGGTGGCAGGCTTCCCTCACTCCTTGTTTTCCAGGAACAAATGTTTCAGGAATAGGTAGTGCAGCTTACATTTAGTGCGCTCAAGCCACAGAGATAATACTTAGCTTCACTGAACTATGCACCAGCAACTACACCCTAAGACTATCAAAGCAGGTGTATCTACACTTTACTGCAGAGTTGACTCACCAGCTCCGCAATAAAGCATCACTGGTTATACATGTGCTGGTATTAGGGCTCAGTAAATTAACTGTACCATAAGGTAGTACTGTCAGGGATAGTACTCTCTCATGGCAGAGTCATTTACCAAGCACAAATGCATGTGTGGACGGTGACCAGGACTGCAGCAGTTTGAGCCAGGGCAGAGCAGCCCCAGGCTGGCAGCAGACTCGGGGTGAAGGTGAGGAGCCAGCTACACGGCTCTGCAGTTTTGGCACTTGATAGCCAGCCCCTCCACTGCCCAATGCTGCCACCTGGAGACCAGGGCTAACCCTCGAGCCTGCTGTCAGCCCAGCTCAAACTGCTGCAGTGCTGGGCACATGTGCAGATGCTGCACCTAGAAGCCGCTGACTCCAGCACAAGCTGTGCTGGAGTTTATCACATCACCTTAATGGCATGTGTAGATGGACCCAGCAAGACACAACTTGTGATAGCACAAAACATATTCAAACATTTCAGCTACCAAGACAATGGGCTGAAGTAAGAACACCAGTTAGAACTTCGATGCTTCTCATACTTGGCTAAAATAAATGTAAAATACAGTAGATTCAAAAGCAAAAGGATTATCTTTAAAAGGATGATTAAGAGACAAGTTGGGAAGGGATTTCATTTTTTTTAATTGTCAATATCTGGATTAATAATTGTGTGTGAAGTGGTTCACTTTATTAGGAGGGAAGAGAATAATGGTTGGGGTTTTAGTTAAAATAAATTAAATATGGTAATTTAAAAACAATATTTAGTAAAGTTGTATTGATGGCCATAGCAAACACAACCAAACACTGCTATGATCAGTATTTAATAAGGTTCTATGTTAAAGAATCCAGTTTCAGTACTGACAAAAGATCTGGTCTCTTTGCAATAAGACTCATTATTGTGAAATCACTTGTTAGATTTTATTACTTTTCTTCTTCTGATAATGTGTCTAACATTCCATGTTATATTCACAGACTTTTAAAATGTCTGTCCATTTTATCTTGTACTCTGTACTTTTCTTTATTTATAAAAAAAACAAAAAATAACCCAGGTACTTCAATTCGAATTTTAGCAAAGCAGCAAAAATTTGATTTTTAGTGAGTTTATAATTATTAAATTATTAAATATTTAAACTTTTTTGAATTATTCATAACAAACAGTTATTTATACCCTATTGCTCTTACAGCATAAAGGGAAGATGGATATTAAAATACAGAAACCCAATAGTTATTATATACTTTTCAACTGGTTTCAGATCATTTTTAAATTGAAGCTGAATAAATCTTGGGTCTAAATTATTGATTATACTTTGGATTAGGCAATAAATTTATCTGTGCCTCTACATACAAGTTTTAGAAATGCACACAAATCAATTGATTTGTGCAATGTATAATAAGTGCATTTAAATAGTATTTTTCATTTTCAAAGTGCTTTACACTCAATTAATTAATCTTAGTAAATGATGTTTCTATAGGAATTAAAAGAGTTTAATATGATTTATTCTTCCCATGTTAACGGAAGTTTGTTGTGCTCAGAAACACAAAACTACTTACACAGATAATTCCAATAAATGCTAGTGTGCACTGGGAAAACAGATTCTACAAAAGATAACTGTTAAGATTTTCAAAATAAAAAGTTAAATTAATTAGAATAAGGGTTTGATGTTAAGAAGGGCCTTGTACTTTCAATCTTCTTTAACATCATATAAGGGAATAAGAGCTAGTGTTTCCCCTGAACTTGCTCTCACTTTGCAATGACTTTTTATTTATTAAGAATTGCATGTTGATGCTTTCTATCAAAGCCTCTGGATATTTTACATCAAGGAAAGAAAAAAGGTGGTTTGTGAAATAAAGATAAGTCCAGAGTGCAGGGACAAGGGGCAGAGGTCCCAGCTGCAGTCTGTATTGAAGAGAAAAGGGCTGTCTCTAAGCAGAGATAAAGGGGCTGCATTTCTGTTAATCCTAGTAGGAAGATGCTGAACCAAACTGGCAAGGAACTACAAAATGTCAATGGTGCCATTATCTCTATTTCAAAATGATTCTCTTATCTGGTAGTTTATTGCTCAGCAGGATTGGCTGCCCATGCCACTAGCAAATGTACCTCTTCTCATCATTCACTGGCCCTATCATTCCACTTCTGATTTTTGACAGTAACACAGGTGTAATGCTAGGATGTGGGTGGCCAGGTCTTGGGCCATTTCAGGACTGAGATCAGGAAGAGTAGGCAGAAGCCAGGAACAAGCCATGTCAGATTGCCAGAAGATCAATCCAAAGCAGGGTCTAGGAACAAGCTGAGTCAGAAAGCTGGGAGATCAGGCAGGGAGCAGCCAAAGAGCAAGCTGGGTCAAGCCGGAAGATCAAGCAGAGAGCCGAGTCAGAGTACAACCCAGAGGGAACAACAAAGCTATCTAGAACAGTGATGCTCAACCTCTGGCCCAGAGGCAAGATCTGGCCCATGGTGCTGTAATCTGACCTACAGGGCTCCCCATGGGTCCAGAAACTTGGTGGCAGGAGAACAGTAGTGCTGCTCCCCTGATGGCAAATCTTTACAGCCCTGGAGAACCCTGGGTCCTACATGCTGGATTTGGTGCCCAATCCCAGCATGTAGGGCAGGGCAGGGATGGTGTTGGTCCCCTAGAACCTAATCCTGCTGTGTGTGTGGTTTTTTCCTTTGTTGGGTTTTTTTGTTTGTTTGTTTGTTTGTTTGTTTGTTTTGGGGGGGGGGAGAATGTCAGTGCCAGCCCCGAAGACCCAATCCTGGCATATGGGGGATCAAAAGGGGTGGTGGCAGGCACCCAGGGCCAATCCGGCCCACAAACAGGTTCTGCACCAATCATCTGGCCCACCCCAAGGTTGAGCACCACTGGTCTAGCATCCAGTTGAACCCTGTTACACAGACACTTTCTGTTCCTGTGCAGGGAGTTCTATGGAGGAATGGAGGGTCAACTGACCCAGACTCCAATGGCAGGGAGTGGGCAGAGGTTTCAGGCCAGTTGGCAAAGACTTCAGATGGAGGCTTCAGGCCTGCCCTGCTCAGTCTGTGTGGTCAGCTCTAAGGAGGCAGGCTGAAATGAACAGCCATGCTGGCCAGGCCAAGGCCTCTGGTAGCCCAAGGCCACGGCCTGGAAATAAGAAAGCAACCAAGGAGTTGCTTGTAAAGTATTTGGGGAGAGTTGCCTTTCAGATCAATGTTCTTTTTTGTACTAGATCAATGACTAATACCCAGAACTTTAACTGCACATAAGAAGAAATGGAAATTTCTTTCCTACCCTTCAACCACAAATGCTGCTAATCTGATAACAGAATGAAGCTTCATTTACAAGTTGCTCACATTTTCAACAAGTACATATCTTTGAAGTACCACAAGACTATATTTCAGTGTACTATAACAGTAAACTCTCCTTAGTAAACCAGTTTCCAAACTTTTTGGATGAACGTACCTTTATATAAATTATGTTTGCTCATGCATATCTCATCTAATGCAAGCAATATATTATGTGGATAGTGACTGAGCCTGTAGGCCTTAATCATTTTGTGAGGAAGTGCACAACACAATGAACAGATGACCCTTTTCACTGAGGTGGCAGGCTTATTTGATTTTAAAATCGGAGAAACTACTGAAGGCTTGTATTGCTGAAGGAAGGAGCCTCAGTATAGCATGAGAATGTCATATTGAATGAAATAGTTTGAATGTTTGTAATAGTTGCCCATTAGCCAGTTTAGGAAAAGACAAGATTCATCTTCTTATCTAGGCCATTGTTTTGGCCTACGTGCGGAAGGTCCTGACTTTGCTCAGTCTTAACTCTTGAATTTTATCTTTAGAGGCCTTTAACAAAGTTAACATAAAAACGACCCTTAAGCAAACATCCCACATTCCGAGAGATCAAACCCTAGGGCCTTTGACAAGACTGGAAATAAAAGTCAATTCAGTGATATGGAAATTCCCCAAAGTAATTAAAATGGTCAAGAAAAGAAACTGATTACCAAACAAAAGAATCTGTTGAGTAAGATCCGAGCCCAAATTTGGGAGTAGTGACAGGTTTGGGTAGGAGGGGCCCAAGACAGCAACTCACTCAATAAAAACTGTAACCTACTGTCCCAATTTGGAGGTAACCTCACTTGCAGAACAACGAAGGAAGAATCACAAGTGTAGGCCAGATCAGACTGATCACCTGAACCACCCTCTCCGTGAACACGAATCTCTTAGTTCACGCTGAAGCTGCGGAGCGCCCAAAAGGCACTGAAGGAAGGGGACTTAGGCCTATCAGTATTGAGGCCAGCCCACTGAACCGTACTACTGAGGCCAACCCATTAAATTGTACTACTGAGGAATGAAAGCATATCTAGGTTTGGCTTCTTGGAATTCTAGGATTGTAAGTATATCATGAAAATAACAGTATTGATTCAAATTTAACTTTTAGTTGTAATTGTTTTAAGGAAGTGCATTTGGAGCACTGTTTCTGATATATGTAGTTATTGTGTTCTTAATGTTTGTGGTATTTCTTAAAGCTAAGCAGTGTTATATGTGTAGCAAAGAATTTTAAAATAAAATTGTGTTGTATGAATTAACAGTGTAATCATTGTGAAATCGTGCAAGTAGCTAAACATTTCCCCAGCCAGTGCATCAAACGAATCAGTAAGTTGTGCGGGATTTTCTCTATTCCATAACCCACTAGAGACAGAGAAGAGGATGAGAGCTGGCATAAAGGACATCAGGAGAAGGGATGGAGTGAGTGAAACAAGTAGAAAGCTTAGAGGTAAAAGACTGAAAAGAAGATGGGATGATAAGTGTGTGGAGAAATGAGAAGCAGACACGTCATGGACTTCTGTTTTTTACTTTGAAGAATGAAATCCCAGCTTAGGAAGGTTCTTTGCAGAAACACAAGTGGGCACGTTGAGGAAGGGCAGTTTGAGGAGGAAGTACAAACATCACACACCGTGTTGAGATATCTTGACCTATGAATATAGCGTCAAGATTGAAATTGTGGAGAGGTACCACATTTACTACTTCTAACAGTTTGTAGAACTGCTCTGTTAACTCAAGTGGTAGAGGACTTTGCTTTACTCAAGGTGTTGGAGGGAGCACCATAAAAGACATGGCCACTAAACACTGATCCAGGAGACCTTATGTGGAACATTTTTTTTTCTAAGAGGAAATGTACAAAAGGAATTTGTAGCCAAGTTCATATGCAACTTCATTAAACGGAGAACATTTTTTTTGAGAAGGAACAATGAGCTATATGTTAAAGTGAGTTTTGCAATAAAACCAAAAGGAAATGCAGACACCTAAATTTAAAAGAAAGAAACAATTATCTCATCCTAATCAAAATGCCCACTAATTTTCCAGTACTTTAGGATTTCATTCAGATGGGGTACCAAGACCTGGAAGAAATTAAACAAAAGATTAAAAAATGATTTTACTTGTGTTGTGGAAACACATGAAACTACAATTGCTGAATTTGCATTCTGCTTTTCATGAAGACTAGACATTTATTTAGAATGCTATAGTTATACATGCATGATATTGTCATCTTCAGACAATCTGAAGATCTTACAGTCATTATAAATACCCAGTACTTCTTAGAATTACAAGCATCCATAGCACACACTAATGGACAAATTAATACATGTAGTATCAGTAACAATTCAAAATTTAAAACTCTTGGATTTCCAAACGATTTCTAGTCCATGCTTTAACTTCAGCTAGTGCCAAATACTGCTGTGCTCTTATTTAGTCATTTCTCGCAGACTGCATATTCCCTTGTGCCGTCAAAAATTCACTGGTTTCAATTTGTTTTCATGTACAATTTAAAGTGCTGTTTCTGAAGGAAAAGTTCAATATGCCTTGGGTCCTATCTTTGCAAAAATGAAAAAGAATCTGCTCTTGCTGTGATCAATCAATGCACCTGGTGTAGGCTGGCCCCTCGTCTTATAATCACATACAAGGAAACCTCACTAAACACATCATCTATCATTAAACTGCTGCCAAAAACAGATATGCTCAGCAATGCAAACCAACTATGAAGCTGATTAAATGTAGCCAGCATAGAGCGTGACTATAAAACACATGGCCCACATTAGGCAAACATGCTGATGGGAACCTTTGCGTGTGTGGCCCTTAAGAAAAAACAGGCAGGCGTCCCCTCCACAGAGACCTCCTGCAATACCAGACCAGCATCGGGAAAGCCAGAACTTGCCCTTGCACCCTCCCCTTGGTGTCAAAAATGCTATATTTGACCTTAGCCAAAAAAATTGAGATGCAAATGGGAGCCTACCACAAGGACAGGTTAATGCAGCCCAACTGAATAAGATATATGGTAGTGCTCATTAAGCACAGTCCCCCATATTGCCAACTCTTTTTCAAGTCATGGCGAACTATTCCACTGCATACATTTTTACTTCCTCTTCACTCCCACAGCTGAGCTATACCTTTCTTTCCCATTTCCAATGATTCCTGTTTCTTTGTTTTAAATGCCTGGCAAAGATGATGAAATGGGGCCCCAAACCATTCACCCAGAATCACTTTGGCGCCCCCTCTCTGACTGCTGCATGATTAATGTGGCCCCATCCACCATGAGATGAAATCAGACCAGGTTGCCCTGCTTATCTTCTGCATATACATTTATGGAGCATCCCAGGACTCATGACAAGAGCACCTGGTTCCACTCATGAGTGGGGGCTAATTAGCACATGGCTGCTTTGTGGAAGGTATCTGAAGTACACACACATACTGAACAGTGCTGAGCTGTGGGGTCATAATGGCTTAAAATGGAGATCGGCCAGGACTCCAGTGGGGCCCAGCCCAATGAACTACTGGTGTGTGGTAAATTATGAGCCTTTAGCCTTGGACTAATATTATGCATAGTTTGTACTACATATAAGTAGGTGCCAAAGCGCTGCTCAAAAGTGTGTTTATGAAGCACCTGTTCTAAAACTTGCAGCAGTTTCAAAAAAAGAACATGAATAAATTCTGGATGAACTTAGTGCATGGGTACTACATGTAAACTGCTACAGCCATGTTTAATTTCAAAGTAGTAGTTTTCAATTTTGCTCTTCATTTCCTTGTGCGCAGGGAGAGCAGGTTCTGACATTAAAGAGAGAGGAAAGGGGCTGCCAGGGGACAGAGTTGGATGGGAATCAGAAAAAAAAAGGGCTACCTGATGCTGCCCCCTAATTTATTTTCCCTTCTGTAGCAGTCGGAAGCGACAAATTCAAGGCAAACTTCCAATTAGATTCTACACCTAGACAATAACAAAATTATACATTCTCCATATATATATATATATTGAGTAAATACAATACTGTCCTGCACCACATTTACTGCCCTTGCCTCTGTTAAATAGAAAGCACAGCACCTGTTTTGATGCTTACATTGCCCTCACCTTTGTAACTTCTGCCAATTTACATGTAAGGATGTCCAGTAAGAACTTTAAAAAACAGAATGAGAGAGACAGGGCATACCCCTTCTGTACTTTCAGTTGATTTAAACAGGATTTAAAATCAGGACCCCTTCAATCTGTATTGAAACCACTTGCTTTCCCTAGTTAATCCCCAAATGGAAAAAAAAATTCAATCAAAAGTATTATATTTATTTTGCATTGTCACCAATGAGCAGAGTTCTGAAGATGTACGAGACGCTCAAGATTGATTTCAACAAATGAAATAAATCAGAAGTAAATTGTCACATATGAAGGTCTGAGATTATACAACTGACAAGTACAATTCAAGTGTGAAGCTGGAATTAAACTTGCCTCTAGTGTTGGTAAGCATTTTCATTTTATTTGTCATAAGATGGCATCTAAAATTCCTTCATGAAGGTTAAAAATTTATTACAGCAATGAAACTATTAGTGTCATTTTAATTTCTTGCCTAATTTTCAATGTGTGTCATTCATATACTTTCCTGTCAGATACTTAATTAGAATTGAGGGAGACTAGGGAAACCTGCCTGATGAGCAAGATTTCTTTATTAAACTGTGTTTACTGGGATTCTTTTCATTTAAATACAATGATCCAAAAAAAACCTCAGACAGACTAATACAGCTCAAGCAAGACTCTAGGTGGGGAACTCTAACAGACAACTAAAATGCTGCCTCTTACTCATAAATCAAACCTGCTTCAGCAGTCAGATCAGGCAACCTCTTATTACAGGATAATCCTAAATGCACAGCCAAGTGCAACTCCCTCATAAAGCAAATTCTTCAGCAAACAGTATGGAAAGGGGAAAAGGAAGCTATCCTAATCAAAAAGGCATCTCGAGCTTGCTTAGTGAATTTGGTCCATGTAGGGATATTACTGAAATCTAGAAAAGCTATGTAGGACTGAGTGAGATTAAATATTATAAAAAGTGAGAGAACAGGGATGAAAGCCTGAAATCCATTTCAGGAGAACCCATATGAACAAGGTAAAATGGATGTGACAGTCAGAGAACAGCATGTGGGAACTCCAGCGAGGTAGCAGAGAACCAAGAACACCTCTGTTGTTGCCATCATGCAATAAAATGTATTCTGAGGATTGATTTTCATAGTATAGTAGCTTTTCATCTTGAACTGATTTTACATACCACTCATTATTATCACTGGCAGAAACTACAGAAGCATTTGTGGTGGCAGCAGCAGCTTTTCCTGTATGAGAAGTCTCCATGTAAAGAATATCAGTCCTTCATGTATTCAGTCTTGCTTAATGGTTAGTAAAAACACTCCCAGCTACACAGGAAGTGTGTTCTGAATAAGTGGTAAAAAAGAAGGGGATTTACTACGCAGAATCAGGAAAACAACTTACCTGCTAACTGAAGATTTTCCAGGGAGGACAGGGGTGGGCAAAATCCAGCCTGCAGCAAATTCCATTTCCCAGCAGCCCCTGGGGTGGCAGCTCATTCTGGCTGCCACCATCAGACCCAGCCCTGCCGCCTGGGCACCCTGATCCATCCGCCCCACACCTACCACCAGGGGTGAGACCTGCATAGGGAGGGCACATGGCTGGGCATCTGGGATGGGGCCGTGGCTGGGAGTGACATGGGTGGGCGGGTCAGGGGAGACCCCAGGAACTTGGGGTGGTGACAGCACGGGACCGAGGCTGGGGCCGGGCTGCAATCTGCTGTCTGCATGCCACTGTGACAAGCGTAGGCTCTGCGGCAGAGGTGTGCATGGAACAGATCACAGCTCTGCTCTGGCCCTGACCCCAGTCCTGGAGGGGATGCAGGGCCGTGACAGCACAGGGCCATGATAGAGTGGGGCCAGGGCCAGGACCAAGCCCCAGTTTTGTAGCCCCACACTATCACAGCCCTGTGATCCCAGGGTCTCCAGGGACTACTGGGAAATGGAGTCCAGCCACTGGTCGGATCTGCCATTTTGCTCACTCCTGCAAAAGAACACATTTGCAATTTTTTTTAATTTGTACTCTGCATCAAGGTCAAAACCTACAAGAAATCTGTGGACAATGGCATCACATACATTCTCACTCACAGGCCAACAAGTGTGGACTCCATGTTAGATAAGGAGTATGCTTCAAGCCACTTTTCTCCTATGTATTTACCAGGAATGCACTCCTATAGAGTTCAAAGAAAGGAACAGTCATGGGGAGTGTAAGTCTTTGCTGTCAAAATTCACATAAATACAACTACTTTATTAATCTTTCTTCTTCCTTTAAAATGTACACCACCATAAAGAACATGTAGAAAATTAATTAGCAGTAATATCATCAGAAGAAGTTAATTTCTGAAGAGCTACAAAAAAAAGATTGAGGTAGGGATGTAAATGGTTAGATAACAAGAATGCTTCACAGCAGCCCAAGGAAGCTCGGTGGCAACTGGAGCAGGCGGTGCCGGGTCTGAGGCGTTGCTGCTTTGGCCCTCGCACAGTGAACATAGCCCCAGGCAATTCCTGAGGGGTGGCAGTGCAGCAGCTCCAGCCTGGGAAGCTGCTATTGCAGCCCTAAAGCTCCCCCTGGGATCCCTGCACACCACCGCACCTCAGGGATGCTCTGTGGCCATGCTCACTGTACAAGGGGTCAGTGGTGACCCATCAGACCTGGAGCCATCTGCTTGTTGTTGGGCCAAGGCAGCTGCATGCTCAGCCCCACCTCAGGGGAAGAACACAGCACATCCAGTAGAGGTCACCCCACTGGAACCAGACCCTCTCTTCCCCTGGGGTAAGCTGGGGAGGGCCCAGCCCGGCAGAACAGAGGAGTCTTCCAGGTCCGGGCCGCAGCAGCACAAGCACGGTGGGAGGTGCCTGGAGCCCATCACCCTGCCTGGGCCCTGTAACAGCAGGGGGGATGGACAGACCCACCGTAGAGCCTGGAGTCTTGCTGCTGGGGTGGGAGGCCCCTGATTGGCTCCTGCAGGGGCCCCAGCACCGCCCTTTCTCCCCAGGGCAGAGGGATCTGGGCAGGAGAGGTCTGTAGCTCCAGTTCCATCCACAGCCCCAGCCCCAGCTCCAGCCCCTGCCCACAGGGGTGAAGGGAAGCTGCAGCTCTGTAGCTGGGCAGTGCCCCTTGGTGGCTCAGCTGCATCTGCCACCCCCTGTCATGGACTGGGGCCTGCAGTGCTGGGAGCACAGTG
>NW_005842154.1:1648975-1675893 GCF_000455745.1 Alligator sinensis | reverse complement strand
GAGTTCACTAAACTGGGTATGAGCTATTGGTTAACATTTTAACTGATAAAATTGGAGGAGGTTAAACAGTTAATTTTTAAAATTTTATTTACATTCCTAGTTTGAGGAACTGCTCTACAAAATCAGGCATGAGATATGAAAAGCCAAATTATGAAAGTAATGCTGTGTCTAGTAGTGAAGCTTCCACTAAAACCCTATCTTGGTTCAGTGGCAAAATACTTTTAGGTCATGCATAGACCCAGACACAAAGCTTCCCCCTTCTCCGCCCCCCCATAAGAAAGATCAGCTACATCCAAAAATGTATGTATAAACTTTGATCCATTTACAAGATCTGTGCTTACAGACACCATCCACAAACGTTCAATTTCTACTGGGAGAATCACCATTCTCCTAGCAAAAAACCAAAGTGTGCAGACATTCAAACTTTTCCTTCCAAAGCAAATATGGCCACTCCCAGACAAAAGTAACCTGAAAACAACCAAGGTTAACTCACTCTCAGGAGACTGAATACCTGCACACTTTTCCCTGGCTTTACTATTCTTGAGGACCAGGAGAAGTGGGACTGGGAAAAAGGATCCTGTGCCCTCCCAAGACCAGGGTCACACCAGTTGGGAGAAGAGGGGAGGCACAGCCCCAGCTGCTCTACACCTGCTTCCCACACCAGAGTTCCCAGTGTGAGAAGCAGACAGGAGCTTTCCTGCACTGCTCCCTCTGCTCAGCTCCTGGGCTCTAGGAACCAAGCACAAGAACTGCTGCCCCCTGCCTGCTTCCCCTCAACACCTCCCTGGTAAGCCTGTGTGAAGCGGTTAATATTAACTTTGGATTTGAATTCAGCCGATTCAGGGGGAAGTGATTCGAATCACCGTCCTGAATTGATTTGGAGATTTGGCCACCACCAAATCAGCTGAATCTCTGAATTGAGCAGGCCCCATCCCCCGCCCACTCTTCCAGCTCCATCAATGGCTGCCCCACCTAGCCCCAGCATCCCCGCACTTTAAAAAAAGCCCCGCACTCACTGGTTCCTGCCAGGCAGGGGGGGCAACCCTGCTGCCCCGCACTGCCGTGCTGTGTGTGTTGGGGGGGGGTCTGTCACAAGCCCCCAGAGGCCCCAATGGCCACTGCAGCAACCATTTTTTTTTTTTTTTTTTTTTTTTTATGCACCGGGAAGCTGGGGCTGGGTGAGGCAGCCATTGATGGGGCTGGGAGAGTGGGTGAGGGTTGGGAAGTGCTCAGGGGGGGCTACTTACCAGCACAGAGTTTGGGTCCAACTCCCTGTGGCAGCAACCAGGGACTGCCCAAATCTCCCCAAAGTTATCCAAATTTTTCTGAATCAATTAGGAGACTTTCAAATGGATTTGGACCTTTTTATTGTTCTCCGATTCAATTCATATTTGGAGATTCAGTTGCTGAATAGGCCGAATCTCCTCCAAATCAAATCAACAACCAAAGCTTCACACAGCCCTACTTCCAGGCTCAGCTGAGCAGGAAGCCTTGCCATTGTAGTGAAATCCCTCTGCCTCACTCTCCATTGCCTTGGGTCAGCCCAGAGAACTATAGAATCATAGAAAATTAGGATTGGAAGGGACCTCAGAAAGTCTAGTTCAACCCCCTGTTCAAAGCAAATAGATCATCCCAGTCAAGGTTAGTCTAGCTAGGTCTTAAAAACCTCTAAGGATAGAGAATCCACAACAACTCTGGGCAACCTGTTCTAGTATTTTACTACACTCCCAGTGAGAAAGTTGTTCCTAAAATCTGACCTAAACTTCCCTTGCTACAACTTGAGACCATTGCTCTTTGTTCTATCATCTGCCATCACTGAGAACCGTCTAGCTCCATCTTTTGAACCACCCTTCAGGTAATTGAACGCTATTAAATCCCCTCTCAGCCTTCTCTTCTCCAAAAAAAATAAGCCCAGTTCCTTCAGTCTCTCCTTGTAAGTCATGTGCCCCAGCCCCCTAACCATTTTTGTTGCCCTCCGCTGGATTTTCCCCAATTTGTCCACATTCTTTCTGTAGTGGGGAGCCCAAAACTGAACACAGTACTCCAGATGTGGCCTCACCATTGCTGAATAGAGGAAGCATCATCTCCCTTGATCTGCAAGCAACACACCTACCACTGCAGTCCAGTATGCTGTTAGCCTTCTTGGCAACAAGGGCATATTGTTGCTTCATATTTAGCTTATCTGTGCACTTCAACCCCCAGGTCCTTTTCTGCTGACCTGCTGCTCAGCCAGTCAGTCCCTAGCCTATGCCAATGTATGGGATTGTTCCGCCCTAAATGTAGGACTTTGCACTTGTTCTTCTTGAGCCTCATGAGATGTCCTTTAGTTCAGTCCTCCAGATTGGACAATGGGGCAAGGCAGACTGCCATGCCCCTGCAGCAAGGTGCCTGGAACCTTGCTGCAGCAACTGAGTGCTCCCCCACCCTCTGCTCTTCTCTGGGTCAGCTGGAAGAAGTGCAAGGAGTGGGGCTATTCTTCTGCCAGGGAGAACCACAAGAGTTCCCACCACACGAGAATGCCCCCTTCCTGCCAATCAGCTGACTGGCAGGACAGGGGGGCATTCTCCCCAGGGGCAGGAACCCTCCCCAGTAGACAGCTTGTCTTCTTCCCAGGCAGGGGAGAGGACAGCCAGTCAAGAAGGGGGTGGGGGGGTGGCAGTGGGAAGAGGTGGTCAGGAAGTAGCTTGCCTGTGAAGCTTTCCAGTCATTGGACGGGAAGAACATTTTTACTGTCCATTTCTCAAGCTATTTTTCTACAAGAAGAAATTTCTTCCTTGTAGAAGTGAATGTCTATGCAGACAGAGGGGAAGCAACTTGGTGTTACTTTTATGACATAATCAGGCATCTTTAAAAATTGTATAATTCTTTCCAAAGAGTAACTGACCACTTTGTTGCAGGGTTGTTGGTTGTAGCCTTTAAAAAAGAAGCTAAAAGTAAACAAGAAGTCTGTGAAGATGTAAATGAGTGAAAGTTTGGAAGACAAAGGGTAGAGATGGGGGGTGGGGAGGAAAGTGTGAAGGAAAACTAGTGGTTAGCTAAAAGGCAGGGTACCTGTAGTGTTAGATTCTGTCAGGCAGGTTGTAATGTGTCATAAATCCAATGTCTATATTAAGTCCATGATTTTTTGTATCCAGTAGATTTATGAAGTTTGTAGGCTCGTCTATAAAAAGTGTTTTGTAAGTTTCCTTTGAGGATTAGAAATGAAAGATCAGAAAGGGAGTGATTGTCTTGTGAGAAGTATGAACCCACAGGTAATTGGATTTTTTTGTCTTTGATGGATTCTCGGTGTGCGTTCGTTCTGGTACGCAGCTGTTGTTTGGTTTCTCCTACGTATTTTCCATCAGAGCATTTAGTGCATTGGATGAGATATATTACATTTCTGGAAGTTCAGGTACAAGATCCAGGAATGGCAATGGTTCTGCTGTGGGATGTTGTTATTATGGGAGTGGTGGAGATGTATTGGCAGGTTTTACATTTCTTGTCCTGGCACGGTCTGGATCCATTTCGAGAAAATTATTCTGGCACACATCCAGGAGGGGCCAGCAGGGAAATGCATGCTCAGGGGCAACCAGCACGGGTTCATCAGCGGCAGGTCATGTCAGACCAACCTGGTGACCTTCTACGATCAGGTCACTAAATCATTGGATGCAGGGGTAGCAGTGGACATAGTCTTCCTGGACTTCCAGAAGGCTTTCGACACTGTCTCTCACCCCGTTCTCATTAGGAAACTGGGGGACTGTGGTGTAGACACCCACACAGTCCAATGGGTCGCCAACTGGCTAGAGAGCTGCACCCACAGGGTGGTAATGGATGGGTCCTTCTCGGTCTGGAAGGATGTGGGCAGTGGGGTCCCGCAGGGCTCGGGCCTCGGGACCGCCCTGTTCAACATCTTCATCAGTGATTTGGATGAGGGGGTGCAAAGCACCCTGTTCAAATTTGCTGATGATACCAAGATGTGGGGGGATGTGGGCACAATACAAGGGAGCAACAGGCTACAGTCGGACCTTGACAGGTTACAAGGATGGGCGGAGGAGAACAGGATGGGGTTCAACACAGACAAGTGCAAGGTGATGCACCTGGGGAGGAACCACGCGGCAGAATCGCCACTGCTGCAACCTCAAGAGGCCCCCAGGTCAAGCTGCTGGGGCCAGCCCAGTGCTCAGGGGTGATCCTCCCCCTCTATGCGGCACTGGTCAGGCCGCAGCTGGAGTACTGCGTCCAGTTCTGGGAGCCGCACTTTAAGAGGGATGTGGACAGCATCGAGAGGGTCCAGAGGAGGGCCACTCGCATGATCAAGGGACAGCAGGGCAGGTCCTATGAGGAAAGGTTACGGGACCTGAACCTGTTCAGCCTCCAGAAGAGAAGGCTGAGGGGGGATCTTGTGGCCTGCTATAAACTAGTCAGGGGGGGATCAACAGGCACTGGGGGAGTCCCTGTTCCCCCGAGCGCCGCCAGGAGTGACCAGGAATAATGGTCACAGGCTGGCGGAGGGAAGGTTTAAGTTGGATATCAGGAGGCGCTACTTCACGGTCAGGGCGGGTAGGGTCTGGAACCAGCTTCCAAGTGAGGTGGTGCAGGCTCCCACCCCGGGGTTTTTTAAGAGGAGGTTAGATGACCATCTTGCTGGGGTCGTTTGCCCCCCGGTACTCTTTCCTGCCATGGCAGGGGGTCGGACTAGATGATCTGCCCAGGTCCCTTCCGACCCTAGAAACTATGAAACATTTGGTATGGTTTGGGTCAGAGGAAGTTTGCTTCTGGTGATGAGGTTAGCGAGGTTCGGTGCTTGTTTAAAGGCTAGGATGGGTGGTTCTGAATAGATCTCTTCAAGAATTGGGTCTTCTTCTAGTATGGGTTGCAATTGTTTGAAGATTTTCCATTGTGCTAATGCAGTGGTGCTCAACCTCTGGCCCACAGAGCTATGCCATTCAGCTCAAGGGGCTCCCATAGGTCTGGAAACCAGATGGCGGGAGAGTGGTAGCAGTATTAATTGCCACTCTCATACTGCCAAATTTTTGCACCCGTGGGAAGCCCTGGAGCCAAATAATGTGGTCCCTTATGCTGGATCACACCTGCCATCCTACCCCACATGACAACCCTTCGCCTCAGAAGATTGAGCACCACTGTGCTAATGAATGAGGTTAAAGGAAAGAATATAGGAAATTAACAGACCAGTTTGGTGGAAGCTTAGGGTGTGAACACAACAGTATCTTATCCTCAAGAAGTACTATGAAAGGGGAAAGAGAGGGATAGAGGGAAGGTGTAAGAGTATAAGAGAGTGTGCGTGTCTGCGCGTGTAAGAGATGTAAAATGGGTAAGGATACAGTCATCTTAACCTTGGTGTTGCCTAGACTCAGGTTCCAAGTTCAGACAGTACCCATCTAGCTCTTGGATAAAACTTACCAGATCTCAAAGCAAAAGAGATAATTATAATTAGCTGCACTTTGCACATAGGAAAACTGAGCTCCAGAGGAGGACAATGATGTGCCCAAAATATCCAGTGAGTCAGAGGCAGAGCTGAGGACAGATTACCCATCTTCTGAGTCTACTCCAGCACGCTATACACTATTCTGAACCTGACCTTTAGACTTGTGAAAGAAAACACAGAAAAGCTTGAAAGGCAGACACCTGAAGGCTCCAATGCAAAATACAGAAGAGTTGAAAATCAAGAGAGACAAAGACAAATGAAAAATATTTGCATCATTCAAGCTCTTTCTTCCCTGAAGGCTCATGGCAACAAAGGTGGTAAAGGTGGCACTTAGCTCCAGATCATGGGGAAAATGCAATACTGGATTTCTGCAAGTCCTTCAGTTCTGTCAGAATGGTAAAAGAAAAGCATCAAGCTTATTGGAACAGGATGCACTGCCAATCTAGGAACAAAAACATCAAAACATTTATAGATTTTAGGAGCAAAACCAACAATTAAACAATAGTTAACTGCAAAGAGCAAGAAAGCAAAGAGGGAAGCCTGGGAAAATCTAAGAGTTTTCCAAGAACCTGAGTGAATCAGGCCCACTCGTTCTGATATAACATCCAATCTGAATGCTTGGTGCCAGAAGTGTGTGCAAACTTTCCTACCACTGCTTTCCATATGGGCATGGCTTCAGTTCCATGAGTGGATATCTTTGCTGTCAACACTTAGGAAATTACAGAATTCACAAAAGACCAGACTTCTCGTTTAAAATACTATCATTGCAAGGATATAGTTCCTTATTGTGAAGTTTGACATTTGGTTGGCATTTACTATACAAAGCAGCCAGTGTTTTTCCAGGTGGAGATTTTGACAAAGGCAGTTCCATACGCTGTTTCAAACTGTATGTTTTTATGAGGAGTTAATGTGATCAATGAAAAAAAATCCTGGGTTTGGCTGTTGCTGACTTGTGCATCTGTTCTCTCCGCGCTCATCCTTTCCCCACCACCCCAGCCTTCAAACTATGCTTGTGTCAGTCTAGCCACCTCTCTACTGCCTCTGTTTATTTTGACAGATGAGCACCACAAGGATTGATGCATGAATATTCCTAATTATTTGATCAAATAAGGTAGATGTGATTTAATGGAGAGTTCGGGTGGAGTTTTGCCACAGCAGCATTACTTCAAGTGAAACACAGAAAGATTCTGTATCTTGCTAATGTTTTATGGTGCATCTTAAGCTTGTGTCAAAATTATCATATAAAAACGTAATATAAAAAAATATTTTAAAAATAAAGAGTACTCCCTACCCTTTTTTTTTTCTTTTTGCAATTCAGTGAGTGGGTCTGACTGAAAGCCTAGCTTTAACTGATCTCTTTTGTTTTATGATTCTATGACAACTTCAAAACAAAACTAACAACACACTGAAATTATCATTTGGTGGACATCTACAAGTTACAAGTATCACCCAATTAACTCATTAATTGTGCAATTACCTTTAGTCCAGCTACACATGCAAAGTAGCAATCACATGATAAAAAGCTCCAACCGTATAAAGTTACACCTCAAAAATGTGTTCTAACTTTATACCTAGTTGCTGTTGAGCTTTAATTTGCATATATTGCAGGGTCCCCGCTGTGGCTGGGAGCCCTGTCAGATGACACGGCTCCCAGCCACAGAAGTACGCTATGCTCCGCATGAAGCCCCTGAGCCCCAAGGTTTGTGGCTACTGGGATCCCCAAGGCTCAGGGGTGCATTAGGTGCAGGACTCTTGGTCTCATATGCCTACGAGGCACAGCAGAAACCGAAAGCCCCATCAAACGTGGGACTCAGTTCTGGCTGCACCATAGTCCCCATGGCAGGGAGTTCCTTTAGCAGTAGGCCTGTGCGAGTGGAAAGTATCCGCTTTGGATTCGGGTTCGGCGATTCAGAGGGACAATAATTAAATTTAGTGATTTGAATCACTGTCCCAGTTCGATTCAGCCAAATCCAAAGATATTTAGCACCAAATCTTATAGACTATACAGGCAGGTAGTGCCAACGGGAGCAGCTGGAGGAGCCCTGGCTTGAGCCAGCAGCCCCAGAAGCCATGGGGGCTGGGAGGAATGATTGGGGAGCTGGGGAATCAAACCAGGATTTGGGGAGAAGTTCCTATTCATTCCCCCAGCCCCCCGATCATTCCCCTGAGCTCCCAGTTCGATTCCCCTGACCCCCGATCATTTCCCCCAGCCCCCGCGGCTTGTTCTGGGGCTGCCAGCTCAAACCACGGCTCCCCTGGCTGCTCCCCCGCTGGGGCGAGGCAGGCAGAGCTGGGAGCCCCTCCTCCCCTCCGGGGGGGGGGGCAGTGGGGGGAGCAGCTGGACAAGCCGCAGCTTCTCCTGGGGCTGCCGACTCAAGCCGGAGCTCGTCCGGCTGCTCCCTCAGCTGCTCTCACCAGCACTGCCTAGTGCCTGCCTGTACAGCAGGGGTGGACAATTATTTCAGGATGGCTGCTCCCCCGCTGGGGCGAGGCAGGCAGAGCTGGGAGCCCTGGGAGAAGCCGTGGGGGCTAGGGGGAATGATCAGGGAGCTGAGGGATCCAACTCGGAACTGATGAATCAAACTGGGAGCTGGGACAAATGACTGGGGGCTTTCCCCCAGCTCCCGGTTCGATCCCCTAGTCCCTGAAGTTTCTCCCAGGGCTGCCAGCACTACCTACCTCACGGTGGGGGGGCAGCTGGGGGAGCAGCTGGACAAGCCGCAGCTTCTCCTGGGGCTGCCGACTCAAGCCGGAGCTCGTCCGGCTGCTCCCTCAGCTGCTCTCACCAGCACTGCCTAGTGCCTGCCTGTACAGCAGGGGTGGACAATTATTTCAGGAGGAGGGCCGCTTAACTGAGTTTTGGCAAGCCATCGAGGTCTGCATAACAGGCAGCCAGAGGCAGATACATATTAATTTTCTAAATGTTTAGGGGCCCCGTGGGCCGAACAGAATGACCTGCTGAGCCGCATCTGGCTTGTGGACTGCATTTTGCCCATCCTTGCTCTACAGTCTATGGCCAAATCTCCCTGAATCTCTCGGAATTGATTTGGAGGCTTCTGATTCAATTTGGAGAGATTAGGGCCTCCTGGTTCGATTCAGATTAGGAGATTCGGCTGCTGAATTGGGCCAGATCTCCTCCGAATCAAATTGGCTACTGAAGCTTCTAGCTACGAGCTGTGGGAGCCCGCTACTGCTTGCCAATGCAGGGGGAGTCCAGGATCGAGCTGATGCTGTGCAACATGTGGCGTGGCAGGCGGCACAATTGTGCAGATCTTGCATTATATCCAGCCATGCCTTTACCTGCAATTAAGATGTTTTAGTCATAATAGGTAGAACTTATAGACCTGTCTATACTTGTTTTTCTAGGTTAAAAAAGGGGTTTTGGGGGGCATTTTCAGAGTAACATTTAGATAGTGGTTTGTTTTATTGTTTTTTATGAGTCTTTGAGCAAAGATACAGTTTTCTTCTGCAACTCCTAAGGGATTTTACTTCATTTCAGGTTAAGCATGTGAAATAAATGCTTTCTGATATCCTACCACAAAATGGCAAATGCTCATCTGCTTAAATCGTGTCATCTCATAGTGGTGTAACAACAGCAGTTTGGAAAAAAGAGCTTAGGTTAAATGACACGCTGTTTTTCTTTTCTGATGTTACCTGCAATTGAGATTTTTTGTCATAATAGGTAAAACTTGATCTATTAAATTGAAAGGCACCTTTCCCCCATTTACAAACGGGGGAAACTGAAAGGCAGTAACATTCAATGTGATTTGGTGAATGTCACACAGGAAAACTTCAATAGAGCACAGAATGAAATTTAGATGTTCTTGATTGCCAATGCGTGCTGCAGCTACACAACAGGGAATTTAAGTAGTTCAGTGCCATGGCAGTGCCAGGATGCAAAATGCCACGTTGAACTTTTTTCTATTTGCATAATTCTTCACTGCTAAATTCAAGGACTTTATTAATGTTCAAAGTACTAAACGTTGTGTTTATGTTTTTCAGCTGCTGCAATACAACACACGATTTTGATCTGCAATGTTACAATTTGCCATTGCTCAGAAGCAAACACTATCATGGAAAAATAGCAGCAACCAGAAGAATGATGCTAGTCCTCACTGCACAGCATCATTTCATTAGATCATGCATGAAGTAACATGCACTGCACTTAAGTAATTCTTCACAGTTATTACTGTTTGTGGCTGGCACTGATTCTCAAACCCGTTCTGACACGGTAAATTTGGATTTAACAGGATATCCACTTGGAGTCTCCCCTATTAGCAATAACTCAGTGGAAGAACTAGACATGGAGCCTTTATGTATCTGCATGTTAAAGAATGGATTATCTGACCTATTGCAAAACAAGAACTGATATCAAAATGGGAAGGTGATAAGCAGCATATTAGTTACTTTCTTTGTCACTAGGAAGAGAGGATCTTTACATGAAAAAGGCAGCACACTAGTTCCTTCTCCTTCCCTGACACTTTATCATTCACAAACACCAACATCTTCTGATCTGTGAAGGTAATTTTTTTTTTATTTCTGTAACACTTCTTGAGTTTAGTTACTTACCTAGACAATGTTCCTGTTCCCCTCAGTTTTCTGTCTGCACCTCAATTTGCCAATTTAATTTGATTCATATTTAGTATCTGTTTATATTTGTTCTGGTGAATTAGGGTCTGGAATTTAAACTGAAACCATTATTAATCCCAGACAGAATACCTCACAACCCTAAGAAATGGAGCACATTGTTTGTCATCAAGAAATGTTTTATTCTGGTATCTCAGAAAGTTAACCACTGAGATGCACTTCTGAGAGGAAGAGGGAACGAAAAGGGAGAAGCACTTTCCCCTCACAAATGGGGAATTAGAGCACCCCTTGCTATGTTGCCAGTGAAACAAGGCATTAAACTGCTTCCCTTTCTCCTTCATTTGTTTTTACATTTTCCCTGTAAATTTCCAGGTAGCAAGTCAGAGATCTGATTTACTTCTGCATCTTCCATCATTCACTCCTCCATTTATTTTAATTGGAGAGGATGGAGTGGAGAGAGAATTCTCTGCAGGGACGCCAAGCTTTTCTATAAAGATTTCTCTACTTGGCATGGGTCTAAATATGGGCACACCAATGCTTTAAAATTCTTTATCCACATTCAACCACTGCTGCTGCTGTCGAACAATAGATGTCCCGGTAAGGAGAAACATTGCACTTGCAATGTTTTACTTCAGTAAAAAGTTTAATGTGGATAAATTTAAAGTAAGAAAAGCATAAAATCTTTTTTAAAAGCAGAAGTGAAATGTCCTCTCCCAATACAAATAAAATCAAGGATTCCCACATGTTCCAGGCTCAATTTCATGAGCAAATGAACCTATTTTACAAGAGGCTGATTATTTTTCTAACTACTATTGCCACAAATCTAACCTGGGATTGGTTCTTTCCTTATCGGACACCATGACACATTATCAAACGATGGCTTTCTCACTGGCAAGGGACAGAAATTACACATAGTGATAGGCAAATGGTTCAATACTGTAACACAACAGAAGCTTTCAAAATGGCCAAAACTGGTTTAAGATAAACTCGGATAGATGTAGTATCAGACTTAACTGATTTAGGTTAAATTGGTTTATTGAACTTCTGTCCCAGATCCCCTCCAGATTCAAGTTAACGCAGTCTCCCAGTATCCCAGGATGCTTTGCACCTCCCCCACCCCCCTCACAGGGTGGGTGGCTAGCCTTGGCTCAAGCTGTCTGCTCCAGCTGAGCAGGGAGGCATGCTCCAGCACCCTCTGGCTTCTGGCCTTGGCCACTGCAGGCATGTAGCTGCATTTCCAGTTTGTTTGCTTACTGCTTCAATCTATGCAGTTTAGACTAACTTGCCAAGATTTAATCAATTTAGTCTTGGGGTTTTTAACCATCTGTACCTTAGCCACAATCTTATAGATGAAAGTCATTGTCTTTTAAAGTACACTCGGGTCTCTCTTTTTGTGAGGGTTGCGTTCCAAAAAAACCTCGCATAAAGCTAATTTGCATAAAGCTAATCCATTATTACATGTAATTAATAGGGATACATACCAGCCTCCCTCTACTGCTCCCCCAAACCCAGACAAATTCAAACAGTAATCACACAATACAACTGCTGTGCAGAGAGGCTGCAAGCTCCCCGCTGCAAGCAGCAGCACGCGCAGTGGGTGTGTCACCAGATCAGCACAGGGCAAGCTGGAGAGGCACCCAAGGGAGGGAAGCAGGACAGCAGGGAATACTGGCTGCTCGCCACTCCTGGCTCCACCCTGCTTCCCTTCCCCAGGTGCCTCTCCAGCCTGGCAGGCATGACCCGGCAAACAACGGGGCTGTGCGGATGGGCTACGAGCTCCCTGCTGCACCGGGGTCGTGCCCGCCGGGCTGCAGAGGCACTGGGGCAGGGAAGCAGGGAACACCAGGGCCATGCAGAGAAGGTGCTCACCCTGCAATGCAAGCAGCAGGTGCATTGCCATGGCAACACGAGGCAAGAACCTTTTCTGCACAGCCCCGCTGTTCCCTGCTTCCCTGCCCCCAAGCCTCCATAGTTCGGCAGGCATGACCCAGTGCAGCAGGGAACTCATAGCCTCTCCATGCAGCCCCCCTGTTCCCAGTCGTGCCAAGTCACGCCCACTGAGCCGGAGAGGCACCCAGGGCAGGGAACCAGGGAGGCAGGGAATGACAGCTGCTCGTCCTGAGCTGCCCTGGGGATGCGCCTCCTGTGCCTGTCACTCTTTGAGGCATGTGGCCACAGCAGCAGGCCGTGGGATGCTGGGACTAGGCAAGGAGCGGAGTTGAGCTGGGCCCAGGATCAGGGCTGGGTCCACCGCGCCCATGCGTCTGCCCCTTCCCCTTGGAAGTTTGTGTGGCAGCAGGGAGCCGGCCCTCCCCCTTCCCCAACAAGCCACTGGAGGCTCCATCCTGCTCCCCACTGGGGCCCTGCAGCTGCACACTGTGACCCTGGGCCCCAACCACCCCCCAGCTAGACAGCAACCCGAGCCCTGCCCAGCTCCCTCCCTACAGGGGCCTCAGTCCCCCTCCTCTCCGACCCCACTGAGCTGCCCTCAAGACTACTTGGGGCCATGTGCTTGTGCTGTAGTAGTGTACATGCACGTGGCACCACCTGTTTCACCACCTTCCTTCTGCTTCCTCCCAGCTCCCTGCAGGCTGGAACTCTGCCAGGTTGCAGGGAGCTCACTGCCGGCCAATGTTGCATAAGATTGGATTTTTTTTTACACAAAGAGAATTTCTGGTATAAATAAGGTCATCACATATAAGCAGATTCATACAAAACAAATTTGCATAAAGAGAGACCCGAGTGTAAACAATTCTGAAGGGTGGAAGCACATGAAGAACAAAGTCCAGCATACACCCATACATGGCTGTATTGGCTTTGCAGAGCTTCCTGACACATCCATGAAAACTATTTCTTTGCTATAGTAAACAGAAAGGAATACAGACCAAGAGCATTTCTATTGTGTAAGGTATTATATATGAAAGTTTACTTTCAGAGTTGAGAAGACCTGTAATAGTTTCAACCTCTCTGGTGGCACTCATAATAATCTGGGTTTTTTCCAGTTGTAAATGTCAGAAAAGGACAGTACTGAGACTTACTTATCTTCACAAGTCAAGTGGACATACACAGTGATCTGGTTAGCTTAGAGGGTCTATTCTGCAAGTACTCAAATCTCCAGTGAACAGCTCACTACAACCCTAATTTTAATTTGTAGTTCTAATGAAAGATATAAACTTTTATAGGTATCAACAAAGCTCAGAGAGGACCTAAATCCATTTCAGTGCTCATTTAGCAGCTTCAGCTGTGTGCAATTAAAACTTCAGCATTAAATGTTAAAGAATAAAATAATGAGACACTTAAAAAATAATCTGTGCTTCAGTGGGCCATACTAGGAAGAGATTTCATATGATCATTTACAAGACAAAAATAGATTTCTACCAAGAGACAAAGCCAGTAGTCAGCATTAGCACAAACCGTCTTGAGTGTCAGTATCTTTTGAAAAGAAGACATTAACAACAAAATGCTATGGCTATACTATATTTCCATAACACTGACTCCTTTAACTCAGATCATTCTGTGAACTCTTTATGACAATATCACAACTGCTTCAAATGCATCGCTAATTTTAAACAGATGGCTATCAAAATTCCATCCCTAACCTTTGGACTAAGGATGAGAAATCAAATCTTGGTCGTAGCCTAACTTATCATGTATTTTTATGTAACCACTGAAGTCAAAGGAGAGATATTTTCAGAACAAAAAAAAATGTTGAAAATGGTTCAAGTGTTTTATTTTTTCCTTAAAAGAATATAACTTAAATGTTGGTACAAGTTCACTTTAAACTGTTAAAATATGGCTAAGGTAGAAAGAAAACAGCAGATGAAATACAGAGATGCTGGTAGGTTTTGGGTAAATGCAAGTTAACACCTATAATGTACACAATTATCAAAATAACAAGTTAGTTTAAGACTTTTAAGAACCTGGGTAGAAAATGTAATGTACTGTACTAGAAACATGCACACAGTTACAACTTAAAAGAAATGAAAAGAAAACAATGAAAATTGTATACTTTATTTACAGAACTGAAATGAATTTTAATACAGAAAAGGAAGCCAACATTATATATCTTTATAGATAAAAGGGATACTTATATCTGGGGAAGCCAAAGAATGTTACAATTTAAGATGATGAAGTGTTACAGCTTGCACACCAAAATTAAAAAAATGAAAATAAATTAAAAATGAAATGGTTACCAAGGTAATGCAGGTCAAGGGATCAAAGGTGAAGGGATTAAAAAGAAATCCAAAAGGACGTCTGCATCAAGATGTCTGCAAAACAAAGAGCTACAGTAAGTAAAACTAATACCTTTAATGAAATTAAAACAAAGTTACTGAAAATTAACCTGCTTCCAACCTGAATATAGTAAACTGTATGGTATCTGCATGCATCATATCTTTAATTAGCTATAAAGTTCCATTCTTTCTATATTAGGAGAACTATGATTTTCCCCCCGAATTTACTTGTCAATCTTCTTATTCAAATAAATTCTTAAAAAGGTATGTTTCTAATATTATGAATAGCTTTAATAAGTCAGGAAAACTAACACAGGTATGTTAAAGTATGACCTAAATCTTCCAGGCATGATACAAAAGTCAAAGAAAGCCCAAATTATTTATTATAATGATAGATAAGTCATGTTGAGGAGGGAAGGCATTATTTCAAAAAACAAAAAACTGTCAAAGAGCTTCAATATAATTGTTTTTAAAATTCGATTTGCAATGCAAAATTATTTGCTTATTTTAAGACACTGGTTTATTCAGAATAACTAAAGAAATACTGTAATTGACACATGCATACATGTAAATACTAAAATAATATATCAAATTAAGATTACAGTAAAAGTAATTTAAAAATGGTAATTAAGACAAAGTCTTTTCCTGATAAAGTTTCAATTATATAGAAGCCATAAAAAATCTTTGGTGCACAGTTCCAAGTACCATACAGTAACTTAGGTAATCATCTCACTGAAATTATGCAGAAATGATAGTATATGATGCTAACACACCCTAAAAGTGAGACAGACTGAAGTTTTCCTTCAACTGAAGTTTCCCATTTCCTACAACACACTAGTTTCAAGAGAATTTTTATTTTGACATTTTTCACTTGGAGATGGACAAATACTTATATATTTCAACAAGCCAAACAAACAAACAAAACTCCAAGCACAATTTACATCTAAATTCAAACAGGTTAGGGACAGCAGATGACTGAAAATACAAAATGATTTGATGCAAAGATTAACATTCTAAGGTGACTACTGAATTCACCCTGGAATTCTGTTGCAAAAATTACATATTGTTATTAAACAAATTATTTTATCACTATGACAAATTACCTAGAGGAACAGATAAGGAAAAAGTCTATATTTCAAGAATCCCATTCATGTGAAACAGCTGGCTCTCTGGTGTTAAAGGAATTTCTGTCTGTCTTGGGTTTAAAACAAAATATTTTCAATTAAACTCTTGCCATTATAACCAATCTACCATCTCTTTCCCAATTCACCATACATAAATTACTCCTATGCAAACTCTGTTTCAAATTTCTCTTGTTAGAATGTAATTTTCAGCTACCCGTACATTAAAACAAACAAATGTCAAAATATGTCTCATTGGAAGGACACAGAAAGGAGATCCTGCTAGCTTACAGCAATCAATAAAGAAACAAAACTATCAGAGTCAAACAGATTCTTTCCTCAGATTAAGTTTTGTTAAAATAAATTGCTGCTTCCTGCATTGGAGACAAATACAGCAGTACCTTGAGGCTGCATTTCTGAAAAACAAGAGGGTTGGCTGGATTTTTTTTGCTTGTTTTGTTTTGGTATGGCTTGTTTTTTTTGCGTAGCTACTGGAACAGGAATGTAAACCAGCATTTCATTTCTACTGGAATGCTCATCTTATATTGAATCTGTCCTATATGTATTCACTGCTAGGAGGCATGCAAGCAATTTTAAATGTTATAGAAAGAATCAATACCCCATCACAATGGCAGTATGAAGCATACAATCCTTTGGAGGAAATGTTATTTATAGCATTCTAGTCTTTGCAGTGAGAGGTAAGAAACCAGATAAGTAGCATAAGCATGATAAAGTTTGACTCACATCAATAGATGTGCTATCATTTTGGGGGGAAAATGAACACTTCAGATGAAATAACAGGATTAAACATATGTGGATATGTAACATTTCCCAATAGCTCATACCCAGAGTCCAAACAAAAGTATAAATTTAATTTATATGATAAAATGTTAAGAAGGGATGTAGCTAACAGCAAAAAGAACAGAATGAATACTGTGTAAAGCAACATACCTGCAGACTTTAAAAATGACAATTGCTACCTTTGCTTTTTGATGCTACCTGTCATCTAACAATAAATCAGTGTTTAATAAGTATTTATTTGAAATTGAAGCATTCTAACAATCTAAATTCTTGAGAAAGAAACAAAGTAGACCAGGAACAAGAATTAAACTTAAAAATAGCTCAACATAATGATGAACATTTGGATTCCATGCAAACTATCCCTTGAACAGATTTAGAAGGCACCATTTATTAATAATTAGATTCATAGATGTTAGGGTCGGAAGGGACCTCAGTAGCTCATCGAGTCCGACCCCCTCCCCTGGGCAGGAAAGAGGGTTGGAGTCAGACGATCCCAGCTAGGTGCTTGCCCAGTCTCCTCTTGAAGACCCCAGGGTAGGGGAGAGCACCACCTCCGTTGGAAGCCCATTTAAGATTCTGGCAACCCTTACTGCCAAGTTCTTTCTAATGTCCAAACCCAAATCTGCTCTCCGTCGATTTGTGGCCAATGTTCCTAGTTACTCCAGGGGATGCCCTAGTAAATAGAGCATCTCCTATTCCCTGCTGCCCTCCCCGATGAATTTATAGGCAGCCACAAGATCACCTCTCAGCCTTCTCTTGCAAAGGTTGAAGAGACCTAGGTTCCTCAGTCTCTCCTCATAGGGCCTTGCCTGAAGGCCTTTGACCATATGAGTGGCTCTCCTCTGAACCCTCTTGAGGTTGTCCACATCCCTCTTGAAGTGCGGCATCCAAAACTGGATACAGTACTCCAACTGCGGCCTGACCAGTGCTGCATAGAGGGGAAGCATCACATCCCTGGACCTGTTCATCATGCATCTACTAATGCGTGATAAAATGTGCTTAGTCTTGTTGATCACTTCATCACATTGACGACTCGTGTTCATCTTGGAGTCAACTATAACTCCAACATTGCTTTCCGTTGCTCTGCTGCTGAGAAGGTTATCCCCCAGATGATAAGTATGAACTTATTAGAAACTTATTCCACAAAAGTTTCCAGAGGTGCAAAGCATATTCAGCTAGTTTGAGCTGTCTGAAAGACACTTGAAAGTTCAGTGGAATAACTTGGCTTAAAGTTCAGACGATTCAGATTCACGTGCATCTTTTTCTAATATGAATCTCAAATGCCAATAACTACCTCCTCCCTCCCCCATGCTACACCTTTTCAATTACAAATGAATTTCAAGTGAACAGTCAGGCTGAACACAAGGGCAGCGAGAGCCTTAAACCATTTCTGAAAATGATACTTAGGTGATTTTGCAAATTTTACCCATTAACTTTCATCGTGGCTTGGAAAACCTCTTCCAGTGGAAGATAAAAATTGCTTTTGTTCAGGAATGTAGGAATGTGGGAATTTGATTTCTTTTTTTCCCTTTTTTCAGTGGTAAAATAGAGAAATTCACTAAAGTGAAAACCTTGAACCAAGGAACTGAAACTCCCAAAATTTGGTTTAAAACAATAAATTCTACCAAAAAATATAAACTTCATTTCAAAACCATGTTTTTACTAAAAAAAAAAAAAATAAATCTGCCATTTTACAATTTGATTTTCAATCAAAGTTGTGGGCATCACTGACAGATTGGCAAGACACGCTTCAACTTCATAAATGCTGCTGATAGCATTCTGCTGGCAGAGCAGTGCTCCAGATGTCTCTTGTATCCGTGTCTGGATACCAGACATAAATGATGAAACCGCGAAGCAGGGCCCAGGGATGATAACCTATTAGAATTTTCATAATTTTGTCCAAGCCCTGGAGCCAGAATGGGACACTGGGTTCCTTGTGGAACTGATGACTTCAGTACATTTCTTTCCAAGCTTCTTGTCTTGCTCAGAAGCAGAAAAATCCAAATCATGTTTTGGGAATCATGTCTGGAAACTTCCCTTCCTTCAGAGCCTGGTGTACATCCTATATCAGAGGCGGACAATTATTTTGGGTGGAGGGCCACTTAACGAGGTTTGGTGAGCTTTTGAGGGCTGCATGGGTAGCCCTGCCCCTTGACAGTTGCCCTGCCACCTGGTTGCCACCTGCAGGATAGGGCCAGTGGCAGAACTGGTCTGTTCCCAGTGCTCAGCACATCCGCCCAAGGACCAGGAAGGTTCAGCTTGGTGCCGCCGCCCGCCTCAGCCTGCAGCAGCAGCCTGCTGTCATCCCACACGCAGACCTGGGGGCACGCGCCCCCTGGAAGAGCCCGAGACATCTCCCAGAGCCGCCGCAGCAGGGGCTAGGGTAAGTGTGGACGAGCTGCGCCGCATCCTGCACCGCCTGGGACTCTACTTGCTGCCACTCCCTCCAGCCCCTGCTGCAGCAGCCCCAGGAGCAGCCAACACCAGCTGCCTGCACCACAGCAAGGCACAGCCCAGGACCTGGGGTGAGTGGGGACAGGCAGATCCCAGGCACGGAGGGACAAGTGGAGCATGGTGCAGCCCCAGGAATGGCATCCTTTCCCCCCTTCCCTTCCCTAGTCCCAGCCTCCCTCCTTCCCTCTCACCACCTTGGGAACCTATCCCTTCCAATTCAATTCGGACCTTTTAATGAGTGTCTCAATTCAATTCGGATTCAGAGATTCTGCCGCTGAATCGGGCCAAATCTCCTCCAAACTGAATCAGCTACCAAAGCTTTGCACAAGCCCTAATCCTCACATCAGGAGCAACAGAACAAAGAACTGTGCACAAGTGCCATTTAGGTACAAAAAGTGAAATAAAAATCTGCCTCAATTTCCTTTTCCTTGCTTTTAGTATCTGTTTACTTCCTCCTTCCATATCATATTTCTCCTCTCTTTGCAGACCTATTCCTCCAAATCTTTCTTGAAATATTCTCAATGCCCTATTTTAATTCTCCACTCTATCCTTACTACTCTCCCATGAATTATGATCACCCACACTGCCTAACTACACTCTTCATCTCTGTGTTCCATATACCAGGGAAATAGCCAGTAGCCTTTAATTTCTTCATAAGGCCTTCCTTCTTTCCACTCCACTAAATTACCCCAATCTGCTCCACTTCCCACCCACCACCCTACTTTTTTTTTTTAGAGAGCTGTGAGCCAGACCTTATACATCACCAGCAGAGGCCTGAGAAGAGAGCAGCACCCTTAACAAGGAGGAATCTTTCCTCTGAGATGGCAATCATTGTATCATGCTCGCTAAGAAACAACAGGTTTTTACATTTCTCGCTGCCCCCCAGCCACTAACCCTGGCCTCCTTAGGTCTGTGATAGTACACTTTTTATTCCTCCGAGGCTTCTGTTCCCACTTTTGCTATTTTATTCATGTTTGTAAACAACAGGGACTACAATGAGCCCTTTCTAGATAGTGCTTATAACAGATTTTCTGGAAAATTGCTTCAAGAGAGGAAACACTTCTATTTCTTGCCATTATTGCAATGTTCCTTTTTATCAAAGTATGCTGTTTTTTACATCCTGAATGTTTTTATTACCGTTTCCTTCACAGAAAGCAAATTTATAGTGCTTTCCCAATAGTCTTTTTTGTAAAGGACAAGCCTAAATGTACAAAACCTTCAC
Organism: Alligator sinensis; assembly: GCF_000455745.1. Taxonomy (NCBI): domain Eukaryota; kingdom Metazoa; phylum Chordata; order Crocodylia; family Alligatoridae; genus Alligator; species Alligator sinensis. The sequence continues at coordinate 1,656,051 of NW_005842154.1, read as the reverse complement.
TTTTATTTGTTTTGGGGGTTTTTTCCTCCCAAGTCTAGCTCTTTCATTTTTTTATTTCTTCTCAAGCCCTTGGTTTTTTTTTTCTTTTCTGATGTCTTCTGTGCAAAACATTTACCCTTGGAAATATTAAGTGCGAGACACAAAAGACAGGATTTTGATCACTTAGAAAATGTAATATCCTCAGTTTCCATTCATTTAGCAAGTGAACCAATTCATCTACATTTATATATGCGGTTCCCTAGCAAAAATACATTTAAATTGGCTTTGTAAATTGACTTTGTTGTAACACTTTCCTTGTAAAATGCAGTGCAAAGTACAACTCACATCACACACTAGTGAAGATGTTGCTAAGATCTGTGCATGTTAAACACCTGAGCATATGATGTAATAGTAACTATGACAACTACTCTCAGCGCTATAAATCAGCAAGATCTCTAATATAATATTGTAAATTAATGTATCTTGCAGTATTCACAGTAAATATTTAAACCCATTAAAGAATGGGTTTAAATATTCAATATCTCAAAATATGCAATATTTTTGTGAGTTCTATGCTTTACATTGATAATATATTTTGAGAGTACCAGAGGAAGGAATGAACCCTGAAGAAGTTTTATCTGAAGAGGAATGAGATGAAGTTGGGGTAATTTTTCTTACTGATATTTTCAGGTAAAATTTTCAAATGTTTCTAGGATAACTGAGTCCCAATGAAGCTTCTTAAATGTCACCTATCAGGCACATAGTGTCAGACTGGCATGCTGATTTGCTTTATAAAGAAGTCCCGTTTTTAAAATAAGATGTTACTAAAGTTCAAATAAATAAAATGTAATCACTGGTAGGAAACTGGGGTCCCAGTTTCTACACACAGGTTTCCCTTTACAGCAGCCATTTGAGAGATGCCCACCAATTATCTGGTACTTAATGTAATGTGACTCCATCATCAAGCTGAAGGTATGAATCGGAATGAGTATTTGTCCCCTCTTCAGTCATAGAGAACTTACTCCTGCTGCTGTAATCAGCAGAGGGATTTGAGCGGGACAAGAGCTTGTGTAAAAGATGCTGGCTGGCAAAGCACTCTCTTTGAGTAGAAACAGACATCGCCTGATATCTCATTTGTACTGCCATAAACATTTTGATGGCAGCACAAACGCTGAGCAAACAGACACTGATACCCTTTGTTGCGCCACGTGAAAGAAAAATCAGTGGGCAAGTCCACGCATGTAGGCACATGCGCTTGCAGCAGCTCAAAGACAAGTGGCACAAATTTGAGCTGGGGATTTTTCCCTCAGCGCATGTGCCCAGAAATGCACTTTGGTGTGGGGCATATTGTGCTACTTGGGGCAAAATAATCCTGCCCAGCTCCTCCTGGATCTGCAACCAGGGGGAGCTAGAGCCTGGGGCCAGCAGTATAAAAACCTGCCCTGACAAGCAGCTCAGGGCTACTTGCCCTTCAGAGCTTGTGAGGGCCGGCCACTTGACATCTGGGGACACTATTCCTTGTGCCAGCTGGACTGTTTAAGCAGCCCTAACCTGGAGTGGACCCTGCACCCTCTACCCACTGCAGCAGTCTGGCAGTGGGGGCTGCTGCCTGGCTATGACCTACTGCCACCTGCGACAGCACGTGGCCCCAAAGCTGCATGCCTGCCAGACCCGGATGGGGTGCCCCCACTCTGCCATCTGGGCAGCTATCACCTGGAAGATGTTCTCAGTGTGATGGCCTACTTTGAACTGTCAAAGCATGTCCTCCTGACCACAAGTGACCAGGTCAGCCACCTCCAGCTGGGTCCCAGGTACCAGCCCTGAGCAGGCTCCTATGCCTAGGTCCTGACATCTGCCTCACTAAGCAGGAATTCTGGTGGTCCTTATTTAAAAACTACAAAATCTCTGATAAAAAAATCCCAACTTCACTCTTTAAAACACCCCAAAATCAAAGATCACTTTTATACACACACACACACACACACACACACACACACACACACACGTACGTCAAGCCAACTGCCCGTCAAGAATGACAGGGGGGCTGGCATGGAGTGCCGCCACCTAATGCACCATTGCTGCTGCTGTTCTGCCTCTTGCCATCCTCCCCCACCCTCTGTCTGGTCCTTGGCGCCACTTGCAGGGAGTGGGGTGGGGGAGCCCCACCCTCTGTCCAGTCCTTGACGCAATAAAAGATAAAATATTTTATTATAAGAAAAAGAGCAATTGCAAGGAATCAATAACCATAAGCTGAGTTACAGATATATATATATATTATATATATTATATATATATTATAAAAGCCTATATGAAAAAGAGAGAGAGAGAGAGAATTCAGTTGGGCAATGTTTTATTGATATATTTACAATGTCTATCATCCTAATAAAATAAATTCTAAATATCTATATTTTTTATGTTTGTTTTTCGTTTCTTATCATATGGCAATTAGAGCTCCCCCTGACCCCTTCACTAACTAGGATGTGGGGACAACTGCCCCTGCAGCTACAGCTCCTGCCAGCAGGCCTCATCCTGTATGGCAGCTGGACATGAAGGGTGTGTGATAGGAGGATGTGGGGTTTGCAGGAAGGGTGGGGAAAGGGTGTGGAGAAATGTAGGAGGATGTGGGTGGTTCTTTGGATAGGTGTGGGGGGGGACTGTGGGTGTGGGGCTAATCAAGAGGGGTGGGTCCCCTACCCCCATCAGGGTGCAGGCCCCCCCACAGCACATGGATTGCAACCCCTGCAGGGCCCCATGCTCCTCCCCGCACCCACCCAATGGGGCTACATCCCACCCCAGCACACCCCCTCCCCCTGCTGAGGCTACATCTCCCCCGCAGGGCCAACTCACCTTCTCTGCAGCAGCGGCTGCGGGGGGCTCAGGGCCCACTGCAGCCAAAGACCCCATCAGTCCAGCACATCCCCAGTGGCTCAGAGCCTGCACTGCCTGTGCCACTCGTCTCAGGGCCAGCGCAGTTCAGTGTGGGGCCATGCTGCTTCAGGCAGCACTGGGGCCATTCATGCCGTCAGGCCAGACTGGTTCTATGGAGGCAGGTCCCAGCTCAGAGTGTATGTCATGCTGAGCTGGGTCCTGGTATCACTGGGGCCACTCGTGCTATCAGTCTGGGCCGGTTCCATGGAGGCAGGACCTGGCTCGGTGCAGAGACTGCGTGTTGCACCGATCCAGGTCCTGCTGGCACTGGGGCCACTCGCACTGTCAGGCCAGGCCAGTTCTATGGCGGCAGGACCCAGCTCAGTGTGGCACGCAATCCCTGTGTGTCAAGCCATTTCCTACCAGCACTGGAGCCACTTGTGCCATCAGGCCCGGCTGGTTCCTTGGCGGCAGGACCTGGCTCGGTGTGACACACAGTCCCAGTAAGCCGAGCCGGGTCCTGGCCCCATGGAACTGGCCCAAATTGAGGGCGCAAGCAGCTCCAGTGCTGCCTGAAGCAGCATGGCCTAGCACCAAGCCACGCTGGCCCCAGGATGAGCAGCACAGGCAAAGCCGGCTCTAAGCCACCAGGGACGCAACACACCACTGGGGGCTCTGGGTGTAGCAGGCCCTGAGCACCCCACGGGCGCTGCTGCAGAGAAGGCGGGTTGTGGGCCCTGCAGGGGGGGCTGTAGCCCCAGCAGTAGGGGTCGCCTTGCAGGGGGCAGGTGGGGGACCCACCACTCCCGATGAGATGAGGCCTGTGGGATCTCTTCAATGCCTAAGACCACCTGCAGATTCCCCACAAGGACTTTCTGAATACCTGGCTGTAACAAGACATTGTCCTCGGGATTACGTAAGACCTATGCAAGGCTTTCTATTGTCTTTTTGGCTTATTATATTACATTTTAAGATAGACTAAGTTATGTGCTGTCACTGTGTCTTACTGGGCTGTGTCTTAGCTTAGGTGAAGTTTTTCTATTGTTCTTTGTCATATGCTTGAAATCGCAAAGTGCTGTGTTCAATAAATGATCTCTTCAGAGAATGGACTATTCTTCTTCAAGCATTTATGAATTTAGTGACACTAAAGTCTAATATTAACTCTGGTAATGGCAGCACAGCTGATCTGCTTCATTTGGCAACCTTTATTTCTAGTATTTGCGAACGCCTCAGCTTTGAAACTTGCTTTATTCTAGTCCTATTCTGTTGCCTTTAAGGCTAGTTTTCCCCCCTTTATTTTCCCTTCACTCTAAATGACGGGAGAGGCTTGTGCAAGATCATGAAGCGCACAAGATCACGAAGAAAGAAACAAGTATTTCCAGCTGCTGCATTCTATGCTGGAAGATGGATATGAGAAGATTCTGGAATAATATACTTGTATACATCAAAGAGAACGTATAGCAAAGGATGGCTACTCCCTTCCACAGAATATGAATACAAACCTAATACACATCTGTTTATACTGTGCTCATTCCTTCCAGTTTAGCGAAGACCAGAGTGTGATACCTGTAAGGTTTCTCCTCTCTTCCAAGACTTGTGAGTTCACTTTCAAACCTAGTTTCCCTGTACACAGCATTTTGTCTGCAGTGAAATCAGTGGGCCAACTTACTATAGTAGATTTGAAAATGATGTTTCAATGGCATTTTAAAAAGTGACTTTCATATAGTGTCACCAAAGTCCTAATAAAAAAGTATTTAAAATCAATTTTTAAAGAGTTAGAGAAAATATAAAATATTAACAAACAAAACTGCACTATGTTTTCTGTTTATGCTATCGTGGGAGCATACCATGAACCTATAAAACACAAGCCTATCTAAACGATGCAAAGCAACGGCATTTTGAACATTAACGTTCTGAATTTCTACTGCTTTGTGATATTGACTAATTGATCAAGCAGCTGCAAACCCAGCTTGAAATGACAGTGAATTGTTATTCGGTAATGTTCTACCTCACCTCTCAGTCTCATTTCAAATAAAAGCTAAGAGACAACAAGAATATTAATACTAGAATAATTTTAGTCTGAGATGAGGCATGATTGGAACCCACCAATCTTCAAAATTGAAAAGCTAGTGCACTAATTCATTCTGTCCTCCAGTTTAATTGGGTATTTTTATTAAAACAAACTTATGCAGAAGAGGAAATAGTTTTTGACAAACATTTTCATACATATCCCAAAATACTTTAGAAAAGCATCAGTCAAAACAAAATCAGTTAAAATGCCTAAGGAATGATGCCTAATAATAATGGAAAGATCTTAAATTGATAATTTAAGGAAGTTTTCTGAGTGTTTGAAAATTAAGACACTTGATCATTTGTCCTTGTGAATTCTACTGCTCATGCCCATAACAAAGTATGAAGGTAAAAATCAATACCCTCGATAATCTTTCACTCACTCAAAAAAAACAAAAAAACAAACAAACAAACAAAAAAACAAAAAACAAAAAAAAAGCAAGAGCGTAAACTGTGGCAAGAGGCATTGAAGGAAGGGGGGGTGAAGCAAAACTGTCATATAGGCTTTCTTTGAACACAAAAAAGTCTGGATGTGTGAAATAAGACAATATCTCCAAACACAGTTATATTGTTAAACTGACAGAAAGGGACTCAGAGTCCCCAGATGTTTGCTGCTAGAGAACACAGCCTATCACCCAACACTGTTTTGGAGGTTAGTGGTGCTTCAGAAAGATCTGAGAAGACAGGCTTAACTACTAAGATGTCTTACTTTCCAGGGATGGTATTTTGACACCTCCAGTACCAAAGCTATCCAAAGATAAATGGGAAGCCTATGGCAATACTGCAGTTTCTCATACACAAATTAGTCCTCTGAATCAAAGGGCAAAACTTGCTAAGGGAGTTCACCATGATGCCCTTATTTCTGAGAAGTGTTCACTCTTTGAAAAAGCACTTTTGAACTCTGAATTCTGATACTGCAAGCCCAACAACTAAGCAGCTTTGCGTCTATATAAACTTCTAGTCAGGGACTGAAATAAGTATTCCATTTTTGAGATTCTGTCATGCACATCTTTAGGTTGTTCCTGTCTTCAAAAGAATTAACTGCCCCATTAATTTTAAGAATTCCAGCATATACAAGTTACAGAACTAATTCCAAAGTAAATGCACCTGATCAAGATTTCCTTGAAAATCTTTTGTTTCAGTTATTTCTGGAACAGTGGACAACAGGAACATTTTTTTTTTTTGGAAAAGCTTCAGGCTGGGCCCCAATTTTCTCCATACAGATTAGAACACTGGATTAATATGGGATTTTTTTTGTCCCTTTCATATGGGCAAAAACCATACCCTAATGCCAGTCAACAACTCAAGGAGCAAATGAGAGAGGAGGAGTGTAATCAATCACACAAAACAGTATCTTCTAATTTAAAAAATATCAAGCCATTGAAAGATTTGATCGTTCCTAAAGCACTTCTGAAAGGATCATGACCATAGTTCCCCATCTACAAATATCGCCATTATCCCCTGCCTCTCCTCTAAGAATGGAGATTTCACAACCTCTCTAGGTAGACTGTTCCCATGCTTTACTACCTTCCTTGTGAGAAAGTTTTTCCTAACATATAACCTAAACTTCCCTTGCTGCAACTTAAGACCATTGCTCATTGTCCAGTAATCTGCCACCACTGAGAACAGTCTAGATTCCATTCTCTTTTGACCCCCCGCTTCAGGTAGCTGAAGGCTGCTATTAAATACTCCCCTCACAGTTTTCTCTTCTGTAGACTAAATAAGCCCAGTTCCCTCATGCTCTCCTCAGAAACCAGATGCCCCAGCCGCCTAACCATTTTCACTGCCCTCCACTGGACTCTCTCCAATTTGTCCACATCATATTTGACGGGGGGGGGGGGGCGCAAAACTGAACACAGTTATCCATATGTGGCCTTACTAGTGCCGAACAGAAGGGAATAATCACTGGGGCTATGCGAAGCTTCAAGTGCTGATTCGATTAGGAGGAGATTCGGCCCAATCCGGCAGCTGAATCTCCAAATCCGAATTGAATCAGGAGACCAATAAAAAGGTCTGAATCAATTCGAGGCTCTCCAAATCAATTTGGAAAAGATTCGGAGAGCTTTAGATATTCAAGCAGTCCCTGCTCGCTGCCGCAGGGAGCTGGACCCGGACTCTGTGCCGGTAAGTAGGGGGCAGAGGGGGTGGGGAGGGCTGGA
>NW_005842154.1:1640986-1648750 GCF_000455745.1 Alligator sinensis | reverse complement strand
GGAGGGGCTGGGAGAGCAGGAGGGGGTCGGGGGGCTCATGACAGAGCCCCACATGCAGCGTGGGGATTGCCACCCCACCACCACCTGGTAGCAGCCAGTGAGTGCTGGGCTTTTTTTTTTTTTTAAAGAGCCAGGAGGCTGGGACCAGACAGAGCACCCATTGACAGGGACAGGAGAGCAGGCAGGGGATGTGGCCAATTCAGAGATTTGGCCGATTTGACAGCAGCCAAATCTCCAAATCAGATTCGGTTGAATTGATTTGGGACAGTGATTCGAATCACTGAATCAAATTACTGTCCCCTGAATTGGCCGAATCTGAATCCAAAGCAAATACTAGCTGCTTCGCACAGTCCTAATAATCACCTCCCTCAATCTGCTGGCAACACTCCTACTAATGTAACCCAGTACACAACCAGCAGACACCACTGGCTAATATTCAGCTTTCTGTCCACTGTAATCACCAGGTCCTTTTCTGCAGAGCTGCTGCTCAGCCAGTCAGTCCCCAGTCTGTACTGCAATTCAGCCTTGATGCCATATTTGAGCTCTCCAAGATTATCATCTTTATGATTCTCTCCTCTCATCAGGCCCAGAACACTGTTTCTCAACTAATATCTGGTGTGATTCCTACTGAGGCCCCTGGCGGACATGCACGCAGTTGGGTCTCACATACCCCTAGGTAAAGTAAATAAATTAGGAAAAATCAACAGTTTTCCTACAACACAACCTTGACTTGCTGGTAGAGAAATGTTTTTCAACAGTGCAATTAGCAATTAACTTCACTGCTAATAGTGAGACGAGCACAAAAATCCTTGTATATGCAGCTACTCCTACTGTACTGCTTGCTTTAATTTTAATTCCCTTCAGTTTCACTGCGCCTGGCCACAGGCGACGACCTGGTAAGAGGCCTCCAGGTTCTTGACCACCTGGGCAATAGTGATCATCGCGTGCTGGAATTCACCATCCAGCGTAGAGTGTCAAGGGCCCGCAGCAAGGTGGTAGCCCTAGACTTCAGGAGGGCCAACTTCAGTGAGATGAGGAGATTAGTGGGAGAGGAACTGGGGTCCTTGAGGGCAGAGGAACTCAGCGTCCAAGAGGAGTGGTCGTTCCTTAAGGAAACGATACTCGGGGCCCAAGGGGTGTCCATCCCGACAAGAAGCAAGGGGGGGAGGAGTGTCCAAAAGCCCCCCTGGCTCACCAAGGGTGTCCGGGAATGCCTGCTTGCCAAAAAGGCGGCGTACGCCCGGTGGAAGGGGGGTGTAAACTCCAAAGAGGAGGATCCTTTAGTGGAAGTGTGTTCCTCTTTGATTCAGTGAAATTACTCCAGTAGCCCATTAGAACAGTATTCTATTTTAATTATCATTTCAGTCTTCCTTCTGGACCCACCTGTCTGCAGTTCTCCTCAAGGCTTTTAAGACTTTTAGTTTGCAGGGCCCCTGGCATGGCTCTACGAGTGATCGTGGTGCTTGGGCCAGGTGCCAGATGATTGGAAGGTAGCTAATGTGGTCCCCATCTTCAAAAAAGGGAAAAGGGAGGACCCGGGCAATTATAGGCCCGTCAGTCTTACCTCAATCCTGGGGAAGCTCTTTGAGAAGATCATCAAGGAGCACATTTGTGATGGGCCGGCATCAGAAATGATGCTCAGGGGCAATCAGCATGGATTTATTAGGGGGAGATCATGTCAGACCAACCTGATTGCCTTTTATGATCAGGTCACAAAGGCCATGGACGCAGGTGTCGCGGTGGATGTAGTCTTTCTGGACTTCAGCAAGGCCTTTGACACCGTCTCTCACCCCATCCTAATTAATAAACTAGGCGACTGTGGCATAGATGCCTACACAGTCAGATGGATTGCAGATTGGCTGAAGGGTCGCACTCAGAGGGTGGTGGTGGATGGATCATACTCGACTTGGGGGGAGGTGGGTAGTGGAGTCCCCCAGGGCTCGGTCCTGGGGCCTGCGCTGTTCAATTTCTTCATCAGCGATCTTGATGTTGGGGTGGAAAGCAACCTGTTTAAATTCGCTGATGACACCAAAATTTGGGGGGAGGTGAGCACGCTAGCAGGGAGAGAGAGATTGCAGAAGGATCTGGATAGGTTACAGGGGTGGGCAAACAGGAACAGGATGTGTTTCAATACGGACAAGTGCAGGGTGCTGCACTTGGGTAGTAGGAACCAGCAGCACACTTATACGATGGGGAGCTCCCTACTTGAGAGCACGGAGGCGGAAAGGGATCTTGGTGTCATTATTGACTCCAAGATGAACATGGGCCGACAATGCGAGGTCATGGTTGGCAGGGCTAACCGGACCTTGTCGTGCATCCACAGGTGCATCTCGAGTAGAGCCAGGGAGGTGATCCTCCCCCTCTATGCGACGCTGGTCAGGCCGCAGCTGGAGTATTGTGTCCAGTTCTGTGCGCCCCATTTCAGGAGGGATGTGGACAACATGGAGAGGGTCCAGAGGAGGGCCACCCGCATGATCCGGGGACAACAGGGCAGACCCTACAGTGAGAGACTGCGGGACTTGAACCTATTCAGCCTCCACAAGAGAAGGCTGAGGGGGGACCTGGTGACCGTCTATAAACTCACTAGGGGGAACCAGAAGGGTTTGGGGGAGACGCTGTTTCCCCTAGCCCCCGCTGGCATAACAAGGAGTAATGGGCACAAGTTGATGGAGAGGAGGTACAGATTGGACATCCGAAAAAACTACTTCACAGTTAGGGCGGCTAGGAGCTGGAACCAACTTCCAAGGGAGGTGGTGCTGGCCCCTACCCTGGGGATCTTTAAGAAGAGGCTGGATACCTACCTGGCTGGACTCATTTGAGTCCCGTTTTTTTGTTTAGGGTTCTTTTGTTGTTCTCCCGCCCTGGCGGGGGGTCGGGCTAGAAGATCTATTAGGTCCCTTCCAACCCTAAAACTATGAAACTATGAAACTTAAATTCATTCTGAGATGCAAAATGTTTTCTCTCTAGTTTTGCATCTCCAATCCTCCTCTTTGTTTCTACTAGGGCTTTTGAACCCTATATGCTGCAACAAATATTAGAGCTATACAGGCAGCTGAGGTGGCAGAAAGAAAATGGTGCATCCCTGGCACATAAAACTTACCCTGCCCCCCCCCCCTCTGCAGGATGCAGGTCTAGCTCTGCCCCACAGACACAAATACTGAAGAACATCTGAAGTGTCACAGCTCTGACTGGTCTTCCCTGTGGCTGCTGTAGCAGGGCCTGGGTTTGTGTTCAGGTACAGAAAGAACAAAGAAAAGTCTCAGTTCGCATCCAAAATCTAACCAAGTGATTGCTAGCCACAGCATCTCATTTGCTCACAGAAACTGATGAAAGAAAGGGCCTGCTGGTCTAGAACATTATGTAAACACCTCACCCCAATTTTCAAAAGTCTTTCTGTCAGGATATGTTAGTCTCCCCATCCAATAACTGGGTCAAGTCTACCAACCCTGGATAACTTATTTTCTGCTTTTGATTCTTGCCCCTATCTGCCATTCTAACATGTTAATAAATACTTCCCTAATCTTTCCAATCCCCTGGGCCAAATCCTACTCTCGCTATTAGGAGTATAAGGGGACCTAACTGTAAACCTTGCTACACAGACCCATTATCCTACATTTGCCTCTAACTGCACCCTTCTGCATCTCAGCCTGTCCCTATCCTTACTACTTAATGCAGTGGTTTTCAACCCATGGTCCACGGAGCCTTGGGAGTCCACAACTATGTCCAATAGGTTCACAAAAGATTACTATGATCAATCAAAAGGGTGTGAATACCCACACTTACAATTTAAAGGGATCTGCACCTCCATTTGAAACAGATAAAGGGGTACGCAGATGAAAAAAAGTTGAAAACCACTGACTTAGTGTATGTATACACTGACGTAAGCTATGTACGTCTTAGTCACACCACCCTCCTTATGTCCTGGAAGGGCCGGGGGTTGCTTCCTTTGATGCCACAGCTGAGAATCTGGGATTATTGCCCAACTTGAGAATCAGGTTCAAATACTCTATCTGGCTCCACCATGCTGACATAGCACCTAAAGACACCTTCTTGATGGCTACTGATGTGGTGCTCAGCTTGTGATGACCTTTCTTCATGAGCCAAGGCAGGAGAGGGTAGGCCAGGTCCCTAGTGATAAGGGGTAGGACAAGGATGCCACTGACATCTATGATGGAAATACTAGGGGCATGGCATCCATTGTCCATTATTTGGGGGAGGGTGGGGATGCAGAAAACCCTGGCACTGTGGGTGCTGCTTGCCTATCTGGTCCTGGTGGCTGATGACATCCTGAAGCCTTTGTGGTTCATGGAGATGGAGAAGCCTTTGTGGTTCATGAACTCCTGGGTACCCTGGTATGGGAAGAGGATGGGGATGTGGGTGCCATCCACAACCCCCACATTGTTGGGGAAGCCCATTCAGCAGAAGCTGGTGACAACCTACTTCAGGTTCACAAAGCAGACAAAGTGGTTGGCCACATTGCTCTGGATGACCAGACACACCTCCTAGACAGCTGTTTTGACTGTGGACTTGTCCACACTGAAATGGTTGATGAAGGAGCAGAGGCTGTCAGGGGTGGCTAGATTCCAGATGGTGATGGTCACCTGCTTCTCCAGAGTGAGGGGGATCACATAATGCTGATGTTTTGATGCTCAATGTCTTGATGCTTAATGTAGGGGACTAGTTGGGTGATAATGTCCACTAAAGTACTCTGGCACATCCAGAAGTTCTGAAGCCACTGCTCATCATCCAAAATGCCCAAGACAAGTCTACTACCATCAATTGTTGCTGGTGATGTGGGCCTAGAACCATTGCTTGACAGTCTGGAGGTGATGCCAGAGAACCCTAGAGACCATGGTGCCCTGGATGGCCTCATCCTCATCAGCCATGTGAAAGCCATTGGCCAAGTTCAAAATGCCTAGTGACCCTGGGGTGCAGTAAGTAGCCACATGTGGAATGCCCAGCTTGCAGGCATGAAGGTGTGTGCCATCATGACCATCTGCTAGGCCAACTCTAGACGGGCATATGTAATGTCCCACAGCCTCTGGCAAGTCACGCAGTATGAAAAGCAGGACATGCCATAGTTCCTGGGGCCTGTGAGCTTGGGCACACACAGTAGACCATGTCAGGGTGAGGCAAAGAAACTGACACAGGCAATTAACAAGAGGGGGCGATCGCTCCAGGTCTCTTCTAAAAGTCTCTGGGCAGGCAGGAGGAAGGGGCCACTGAGAGAGGGAAATCCCCAGGGTGGCAGTTGCGGGCATTTCCCCATGGCAAACCGCCTATGAGGAGTAGTTCATATGCTTAGTTGTGCTCAGCAACAATGCCTGGCAGCCCAGGAAGCCTGCAGGGCACGCAGGGATCTATGCACAAGAGCCTGTCTACAGGCCTTTGCCAGCACAGGCTGCCTGTTGGCCTCCTCTCCACAAGGGCAAACCCTAGTATACTGCTCTCTAAAGCTAAACTTAGGTTGCTCAAACTACACTGTGTAACTTAGACTGGTTCTTCTCCATGTTTTGTGAATAGTTGTACACACCCCAAGTCTAGGATCTCCTTATTGTCATACAACTTGTTTCCCCATATGTTGGCCCCTGTCAAATCCCTTCCTCCTTTTGGCAATCACTTCAATATAGGGTTGCCAGGCTCTGGAACGGGCTCCCAAGTGAGGTGGTACTCTCTCCTACCTTGGGGGTCTTCAAGAGGAGGCTGGACAGATATTTGCCTGGGGTGATATGATCCCAGCACCTGTTCCTGCCAGGGGCTGGGGATCAGACCTGATGATCTGCTTAGGTCCCTTCTGACCCAAAGTACTATGATAATATACTCCTTCCTCAGACTTCCTTGCCCCCCTTCTGTGTCTTCCACCTTGACTAAAATTTCATCTGGACCATATTTTCTTCCTCCCCCCCCCTTCCCCCCCCCCATTCCTGGATATGCACACCCAAATGCATCTTTTCCCAACTTATCACTGTTTAAAGCCCGAGAGGGTAACTAATGACAAGTCTTTGCTCTACCTTCACTCTTAAACAGTATTACAGCTTCTAGCTCCATGTTCTGTCCCTTCTCATCTTTCCAACCGTGCCTTCACTGTGTTCTCTAACGGCTCCAAGGGCAGTTGCTGTAAAAAACTACGGGAGCCTCAGTCTCCTCTCCTCTGCTCTCCAGTTGCTCTCATTGAAGCCTCTCGGAATATCAACTTCTCCTGACCTTCTATATCTAAATCTTCATCCCTTGGCCAGTCTATGTCTCTACCATGGCCTGGCGACCTCCTCCTGGGGTTCCTGTTTTCCAAACACTGAATAACTGACTGTAGTTATTATTAAAGTACAAAACAGAAATCCCAGCTTTGCTCCATATTGATAAACCATGTAGGGACAGTTTGTTTACACAACAGTAGAGAGCTTTTGGTGCTTCCCACAAAAGCAGAAAAATTTTAAGCCAAGAAATAACTGAGGAACAAACAGATATATACAGAACTCTATTACTAGACTTAAACCCTCAATGCTCATATGCCCTTTCTTGCAAAGTATTCTTGATAAAATAACAAAAATAAGGAATAGCCTTTTCTTGACACATTTGGATAGTTTTCAGAGCACTGAAGTAACAAGGATTTTGTACATCTCAAATTATGGTTAACACTCAATTCAGGGCATGGTGAAGAGCAACATAGGCATACCCAAAGGCTGTAAATAGATGTCATTGGTGGAGTGCAATCAGCTGTGCCACAGTACGTCACTGCACAGCTGATTATAATCCATGGACATCTACAGACATTCTGCCCAGGAATTCCTGGGCTGTGCAAGACTGGGCCCCTCAACCTAGCAGAGCTCTGCCCTGTCCAGGCTATGTGCTGCCTGTGCTCCTCCACCATAAACAGATGCAGCCTGCAATAATGAATCCCAATTTATTACTACTTTGTCATGGCCACAAATTTGACTATTTGTGGTGCAATAGAAAGTATGGATGTCGGTTTGCTTTCACTTTGCATCACCATAAAACATTTTATGATAACAAAGGTGACATCTTGTTTCCACCCAAAAAGCCAAAACTTGCGAGCCAGCAGACTTGCCTTTAAGAAACTATATTCACGCTCTACAATTGACAACTTTGTATCGTGAAATTGATATAATTCCATTTCAGCATAATGCATTTTATTACATCAATATTACATTATATGTGTTTTTCTATGAACGCATTAATATTTTGAGTCCATGGTTATGCTCTATCCGTCATTACTGAGCAAGTCATATCTAACCAAGTACCAGCAATTCTTAAATTAAATCCAAGTCAGAAGAAAAGAGATGGACAACCTTTCTTGAAACCAGTTACATACAATTATCCTATATGTATAGAAGCAGATAAATAAGGGTACATTCATCACAGAATCACAAAAGGCCAACTAAAAGGTAATGCCTCCAGTTGTGTGCACAAGCTATTTTACATGAACGCATAATTAAAAAAACAAAATGAAAACTGACAGAAGTCACAGGCTGAAGACCAAAACATTGATCTTTCACGTCTAAATGATATTTCTTCACTTGTGGTGTGTGAATATGTACAGAAGAGGAGCTACCTGACTCTTACTGCAACTCAAGTTGCCCGTCTGCCCAGCAAAACTACCAAAAAAACCCCAAACCCAACACAGTAGTTTCAAAATGATATATCACCTGGTATATCTGGACACTTGGGAACATAAGAACATACATAAGAACTGCAATTTACTGGTTCATACCACAGGTGTATCCAGGCAAGTGTCCTGTCTGGCAC
>NW_005842154.1:1630040-1640955 GCF_000455745.1 Alligator sinensis | reverse complement strand
GGGGCGGTAAACAGGACCCCTTCCCCATCCCCATCCCCCACCTCTGTTTACCATATTCAATACCTACTGATGGACTTGTTGGACTGGTTCAATAACTACTGATGGACTCCATGAACTGGTTAATTGCCTTTTGAAGTGGGTGTTTAAACCTCATTCAAATATTGCTTTAAAACCAATTTAATCTATGTCCCCTATCTTTTTTTTTTTAAGGAATGTATAGTGTTAATGAAAGAGGATTTAACCAATGATTTATTACATTGGGAAATACTTCTCAAACGATGTAGGGATGTTCCAACAGCTGACAGGACTGCTGGCTCAGCAACAGTTTCGAAGCAGGAACTCTGATGTAATGGACTTCAGGGGGCAGGGCCTTCTGTTCTGCTGCCTGGAAAATTCATTTCCATTTTATGATAGTAATTCCTTGCTCAAACACTGTCATGGTGGTGTTTTAGCCTTAGGAGAAGTCAAGTTAAATGGGCCCACAATAATGCCCCGCACCATAGAGACTGTTGTCAGATATCCACTTCCTTTCTGTCTGCACATGACTACCTGCTTTTCAGAAATGGATCATGTCTGTTGTCAATTTAGAATGGGCACATACACTTGGCCTAAATACCTTGGCATACAATTACAGCTACAAATGCCTTTTAGAAATAGCTTTGAGAAAGCAGATCACCAGGCCAAGAGAGAGAGCTTTATATTAATAGAATACTGAATTTTACACAAGTGTTAGAAAATTTGAGCCCCAGGAAGATGGAACACGGACAGGTGCTATCTTTACAGGCAGCATATCATGTTCCTTCTGCTTGGTTTCTCATTCCGTATTTTCAACTTCTGGCTAATTTACTGAAGCATTTCAGAGCCAAGTCCAGACAGGCTCCCTTGAATCTTCTGTGGTGAGGGACCAGTTTTAAATTACTTAATCTGCACCAGATTACCTGTCTGTTAATCTCTCTCTGCAAGAAGTTCCTCACGTTCTTCCCTGCAAGAAGCTTAAGAGAGTTGGTGAATTCTAGGGCATATTGTTATTTGGTACAGTCCAAGTCATATATTCAGGAAAAAGGTATAATTTATGTAGTGCTGGTACAAAGTCATAATGATAACTAAAAATATTAAACCGGCAGAATGAAGTATTTTAATGACTGACTCTTAAAGAATAAAGAGTACAAATGTTCTTATCTGAATAAACAGCAGCTGTACATCTCCCATTAGACATGACTTTTCCAAGGCAAGTGGCTAAGAGTGTCCATCCACTGACAAAGGGATGCATAAGCACCATGTCACCACTCCTGGTACAGGGAACTGACAAATATCACATAACCACTACTGTCTTGTGTGCATGCAAACACTTATTAGAAAGTTTCAGCTTTATTTCTCCAATGTATGTAAAGATTTGAGGATTTTCTAAAAGCAATTTTAACCTGATAACATCCCTTATAAAGATACCAATTTTTATTTACTTAGCACTGATCAGATGTCATCACAACAAATCATAAGTAATCAATGAATTATTTATAATTCTGCAGGCTAAAGCAAGGATGGCAATTTATTCCAACTTTAGTCAGCAGATGTGTTCATTCATTTTAACAAAAGAAGGGTTGAATAATGTATCCTCTATACAAGAAACTTTTTAAAATCATTACAAAAATGCAAGGGATGGATGGAACTAGAGTAAAGGAGCACCACTGCAAAATTACTTCTGCAGGACATTCTTACTTGCAGTTGTCTAACCCTATTAAAGCCAATAAGACAAAGTGAGTAAATTTGCAGGTTTGGACCCTAAACTAATATACTATCTCCTTGACTTAGTAATACCTTTTAGAATAAGATGCCTCGTTCTCAGTCTTACTGTGAAAGCACTTCAAGAGCTAGTGTTTTCATTTAAAGAACTGCAGCTGAAATTTAGCACAACATGCTTTCAATATGAAAGTAAACAATTTGCCTATCAAAAATGATGGGGTGCGGGTGGGGACAAAGCGCTGCCACCCACCACCCCACACTGTCCATGCCTCCCAGGACCTGGGGGGGGTGGGGGGAGGAAGCTTGCCCTGCCATTCTCTCTGTCCCCCTCCACCAGCACCCTGCACCGATATCACCTCCAGCACCAGTGGCCTTGCCCCCCTGCTCTGTCCCATCCATCCCCACCATCATGGCAGCGCTCCACTCCTATTGGTTGTTTCACTAACCAATCAGAGTGCACCAAAAGCATTACGGACAGACAGACAGATGGACTAAGCCCTTTATTTTATACAAAATGATAAGGGAACTTAAAAAACAATGGTACTTTCCAGTTGAAACAGTTATTTAAGACTTTCTGTTGATTTTTATTCTTTTGCCCAACAAAAGGTTCTTGTCCAATTTGTCAATTTCTTCTGAGAGTGGATTTGCTATTTTATAAGTTATGTAAATGTGCAAGGAGCCCTTTGTCAAAACAGACATATACAATAGTACCTTGACATGTGGTAGTACCTAGAAATTTATAATAGAAGTATTTGACAAAAGCAAGACTAAATGAATATGCAAACAAATCTGGAGATCAATTCCAGTGTAAATTAATCGTTAAAAAAAAAAAAAGAAATACTCTTTTATAATTTTTTGCAAGGTGTTTTGTAAGCTCTGAAAAAAATGTTATTGAGTCCTGCATATATAATTAAAAAGGGCAAATTCAGATACTGAAAAACACTGACACTTCAAAGAACGTATGCATGTATATACACAAATGCTGAATAAGGCCTTTGACAAGGTATCTCATCATCATAAACAAACAAACTAATAAGCTTCTGTAGTTTGAAATGGGCTTTCCATGTATAAAACTTTGGATGTTGCTTACAAAAGTCATGTGACATTTGCTATTCCTAGGATATAAATCCGTTGATTCAGGTTGTGAAACCAAATGACTGAAAAGGTGGCTTCTATTCTAGTATCTAAAGGAATGGCCACAACTTCAAAAACAAGTAAAAGTCATAAAACAGCCTGCAGCCTTTTTGTTCCTTAGGCTGCTGTCAATGTAATGTAGCTTTTCTGCATATTGTCCCTTTCACAATACAAAACTTGCCGTGTTAATCAGTTCAGGAAGTGGAGCTTAACATATTATGCACGCATTTGATTTTTATATTTTTATACGTTCTGTACTTGATAATCCTGAGCAGAATTATTTTAATCTCTCTCTTCCGAGTCAAGCCAAAAAGGACCATTTTATTTTTGCCAGTAGGAGAAAATCTGGCTAGCTGCAACAGCAGCAAGAAACTTTTGCTGTATATCTGTTGAAGAACCTACACTCCCAAAGCATCTTAATTAACCCCATTAAATGGCTTAAAAAATAATGTAGACAACATTTCATTTTGTTTCTGTATATTTTTATTAGGAATCCCCAAGTTAATAGAATAGCTGCTAGCCCCTTTCTAAAAAAATTATATATATAAATGTTTTGCCATCTTTCATGGTGGGTTCCAAGAACCCATTTCTTATGCCTCATCTTTGAGGTGAAATAGAGAAGCCAGAAATATTGGGTATAGCAAATGGGATGGTACTATCTGTAGACATTCTGTCAGTATAAATATTGAGCTGAGGGCAATTTACATCTGATTCTGTCATTTTAAACAATTAGCCAAGTGCTCAGAGTCCCACGTGGATATTTTTCTTTTTCTTTATGAAAATAAAATATCACTTGACAAAATTTTACTTTGTTGTGCATTCAAGTCATAGTGTGTTGAAAACAATGTACGATCATTTTTTAATTATCAAAAAAGTGCATAAAAGAGATCATTCATTCAACTGGATTCACTCAAGAATAAAAACTGAAAAGGAGTTGTTTATGAAAAAACAACATAGACTAAGGTATCTGTCAAACTTTAATGTTCAATTTGGTCACAGTTTTCCAGTATCTTACGAACTGAGCTTCAGCGCACAAAAGCTTGTGCCCTCTCTGTTTATATCTTATTTAGTTAGTCTGTAAAGGTGTCTTGCAATATACCCTGCCTTCCAATATCTTAGCCCCACACAGTTATAAGAAACAGTTGAGTTTAAAGTTCTATCACCATAAAATGATTGCAATGAGCAAAGAACTAGAAAGGGAAGGGTAAATCAGAATAGTTTTTCCTACAAAATTCTTCCTTCATTAGAGTGCATGCTGCATATCAATTATTAACACTTCTATTTAAAAATCACCAAGAACAATAACCTTTCAATTCTATGAAATCATTAAGCTTGCTCAAAACATTTGCTAATTACATAAACATGACTGAGAAACACAGAGCAAGCAAAGTTAGTATCAAACTGTTGGAAAAATTTAGTATAGCACAGAAAAATTATGATGATATCTCTGTGTTTTTTCAAAGGCAAGACATAATAATTAGGGATCTACCCAACTTGAGGTGGCCAGCTGAATTCACAGGCAGATCATGGGGTCAGCTGCTATTTTCAAGGGCTTATTGTGGTGCCGCCCCCCGCCATGCCCTCCTGCCCAATGCCTCTGATTAGGCAAGGAGATCCTGGTGGCCCCATCCCCCACTGCTGTTCGGTGGAGAGGGCTGTCCATCCTATGGCCCCAGTCTTCACTGCTTATTGGTGGACAGGGTTGGGAACCCTCAGCCAATCAGTGGCAAGCGCAGAGGCAAAATGCTGGAGAGCCAGCATTTTATTTTTAGTAAGTCCTCCCCCCCGCCTCAGCGGATTTCATGGAGATCACCTGATTTTGTGGTTTCCACAAAATATACAACACTGAGATTTGAGTAGGTCCCTAATAATAATCCTGCTTGAAATGCTTCAGTTCAAAGGAAGATTCAATCTCTTTCACTTATTATCTTTAAAATGCAATAAAAAAGATCCCATTGGGCTATATTCAGTCATATAAGCAAGCATTTTTTACCCAGATTCTTACTGAGAATCTAAGAGGCTTTTTTAGTGCATCCATAAAACCTTTTTTCCTTTACTGTGATTTCCAAGTTTTTCCTTAATATTTTTTCTAATTGTCAGAATGATATTGTGTAGCATTTAAAGATCTGTTGGTTACTGGTAGAGCAGGGAACTAAACATAATGGAAAATTTTATATTTAATTAACCAGGGATTCAAAAATGATAGAATATGTCCTTTCCTGAGATGCACCTTTCCTTAACCCTTGTAAACAGCATCTCAGCAGTTTTTGCTATTAGGGATGCAGAACAATGGCTAAGAAAGCAAGCACCTCAGTATTAAATAGTGCGACTCCAACCAGGATGTATATGTAAATTATTTTGATCTATAGATCCCAATTATTCTTGATAATTTGCAAATAACATAATTTGAAGTTCTATACTTAATTAGAAATTTCCTTTCTGTATATGCAACTGTAATGGGGTCCCTTTCCCCATTACTAGAGGGAATGGGTGCCCAGGACAGCCCCTTGATCTGTCCAGGACCTGGCACGCTTTTCCCTCCAGCCCTTCCTTTCTTCATTAGCTCTCACCCTCCAGCCCGCTCCCCCACCACACACATGCATCCATTCTTAGCTGAGGAATGCTTATCACAGCATGCCAGTGAATGCAGAAGCCAAGGAAAAAAGGACACCAGGTATGGGGGCAGACAGCCCTGGAGGACCCAGGGCAGAAGTACCAGGATCGGGCAACCCACAGTCACTATATGTGAGCCTGGCCCCAAGGAGGAACAGGAAGGAAGGCTGAGGGGTGGGCGTGGGAGAAGAGAGTAAGCCACAGACTGCAGTGGGCAGGCTTGGATACTGGCTGGATGAGGAAAAACTGCAGAGAGGCAGATAAGTTTCAAGCCTTATTTGCTTTTCAGTGTTTGTCCTGGAGGAAGAACAGCTGAGGATGAAACCAATCTGCAGGAAGGAGATTTTGTGTTAGTAGTCAAGCTGACGCCTGGACAGAGGTCCTCAACTTGGTGGATCAGGTAGTGGCTGAAGGGACAGAGGCCATGGAAAGGAGGGCAAGGGCAGTACCCAAAAACTCCTGCACTCAAAGAGCAGCCTGTAGAAACAGAAGGATACATCCAGCATGGTGGATGTGAAACCGGTGTTGACCAATGGGAACAAGTGTGATGAGAGACTTACTGTAGGCCAATCCTGAAAGGGCCGACTGAGGTAGTAAAGGGGACAATGCGACTCATGGTTGCCAATCCTGTGTCAGGAGCACATCCTGCTGTGACAGAAGCCTGTGGTCCTGAACAGTGAGCCCAGAACTAACTGGTGAAGCTAGAGCAAACTTGAGCAGTGTTTGGGTAACTCCAACCAGACATGGACCTGGTGCCCAACGAGGCCAAGTTCATGTTAGTTTATCCCACCAAGGCATGGTGGGCGAGGCACTGACAGGCAGCTCAGAAAAGAAAGGCAGCAAGGAGAAGATCCGGGGAATAGGTACACCCGGCCCTCCTGGGGAGGTGTACAGCAACCCTAAGAAACTGTTTTAACAATCACTGCATCCTCAAATTCTTACACTAGAGAGACCTTTTGCTGCTTGGTCTTAGCAGATATAATGTTGATCTTCTCCAACACGCCTTTCTACCTGGAATACTATTTTGAAGGGAAGTCTACTACTACGTATGGTGTTAAGAAGACTTGTTGACAGAAGTCAACTGCCTAGCAGCAAGCAAATATTGTTAATTCCCTGATAGGAATACTTCAATGAAGGTGCTGCAGAACTAGGTTGTATGTTTGCGGATTTTCAGCTGGTGGTGTGAGAGAGACATTGTCCAACAGGAATGGTCTTTTATTTTACACTTTTACTGTACTCATATGGTATGCCACAAAGTTAGTTGTCAGTTTCTAGATGTAACGCAATTCAATGAGAAGCTTCAAAAAGTCAGCTCCAAAGTGGCACAGGAAGATGCTGATAAGAAAAAATATCTAGAACAAACTTGCAATTCATTCATGAACGCTATAATCACACAAATACAGTGAGTTGAAGAACGCTTGCTAGGTAAGAATTTTCAGACCAGACCCTAAGGATTTTAACTGTATTAATATTTTTTTTCTGTATTTCTAAGAGAACATTCAAGAGCTTCTCATATTATACAGCATGAAAAGGACATTTTGTTCCTCACATGTAAAACTGAATTGTGCAAAGGGGGGCTCAGAAATATAGAATATGGACTCCTCTTGTGAATTTGGGAATTTCACAAAGTTATCAAGCTTCATCCTCAAGGAAAAGAATCTCTTTGGTTGAAACAGGGAACCACCTTTGCAACCAAAAACCTGAAAGAATTAAAAGTCCTTCTTTTTTGCTTGGAGGCTTCCCCAAATACATGGGGTGACAAACAGCTGAATCTCAAAACCTTACCAAACTAGCACGAAAGAAAAAGAAAATCAAGGCAGGCTGGCCTTATTTTAAAAAGTTACAGAATTTAAGTATACATCAAAGACATGCAAGGGGGTGACTAATCAGGATTCCTGGTTTTCTCTGTTAAAAAAATCCAAAATTCTCTGATAAAAAAAAAAAATCCACATCTTTCCATGATTAAAGTGAAACACGTGTGTGTGTGTGTGTGTGTGTGTGTGTGTGTTGAACACTGTTTTATTGATATATTTTACAATCTTAAAGCAATTTGGAAGCCAACCAGTGCCTCAATAATTACAATAAAATACATTCTAAATACCTATAAATTTTGGCATTTGATTTTGGTTTTTTTATCATGGAAAATCAAATCTCCCCCTGCCCCCTTCGCTCACCAGGACGTGGATCCAACTGCAGCTGTCCCCCAGGCTGCTATATGACACTAAGCAGCCCTGATATGCCACTGTCCCTCACTCCCAAGCCACAGCCCTCCCAGCGCCCCACACTCCCAACCCACAGCCCCTACATACCTCCACCTTGCTCCCTCCCAGTACCAGCTCCCCCCCTGCATCAGGATGTGGGTCCAATTGCAGCTGTCCCCCCTGCTGCTTTGTGGCATGTACAAAAGTCAGAGTCCAAGCCCTGACTAACATACCTGGTAACAGGGGGGGGCTCCATTCGCAGCAGGTTCACCACAAGAAAAATGCTGCTCTTATGTCATTTCAAGCAGAAGCATTTACAGTAAATTGTTCTAGTCCAGGAAATGCTGGAAGTGCTCCAATCCTTGGGATTGGGATTGAAGAATCTGTTTTGAGCACTGGGGTTATTCATGCTGCTCTTTCCAGCTCTCAATAATATGGGGGTTTCCACATAACAGCTTGTTGGCCGGCCTGTGTTGCATGTACAGAAGTGATAGAGAACAAGCTTTTTTATAGATTCATAGACGTAGGGTCGGAAGGGACCTTGTAGATCATCAAGTCCGACCCCCTGCCCTGGGCAGGAGAGAAAACCAGGCTCAAATGACCCCAGCCAGGTAGACGTCAAGCCTCCTCTTAAAGACCCCCAGGGTAGAAGCCATCACCACTTCCCTTGGAAGTTGGTTCCAGATGCTAGCCGCCCTGACTGTGAAGTAGTGCCTTTTCCTGCCCCCGTTTCCTGCAGCCCGGGCCTTTTCTTTCCTTGGGGAGTCACTTAAGCCAGGGGTGCTCTGACGCTTCTAGCACCTATGCAGCTGTTAAACAAGGGGCCAAGTGTGTCCCCGTTCAACCTGATCTCTAGAGCCCCAACAAGCTTGGGGCCCAGGCAGGGCCCTGTTTGCCTAGTGCAGGATGCCTTCATGGGGGCCACTTCCCACACTGGTTCTGCATGTCCTGACCCTGCTGGATGTTGCCTTTGCAGAGCATGCTGAAGCTAGCCAAGTTCCTGATCCAGAAGGGCTCCATGAAGCTCCTCCAGCAGTGATGGGAGTCTAGTGATGCAAGGGGCCCATATGGCTCTGCTGGTGCCTGTCAGGACAGGAACTTGCAGGCACCTGAGGGGAAGCGAGCCTACCCAGCTCCAGCTGCAGCTGCCACCTCTCCATGGCCCCTGCAGGAGGAGGAGAGGAGCAGGGCAGTGGCAGCTCATGGCAAAGAGGAGAGAATTCCAAGCCAGCCAGCAAATCAGAGCAGCCATGGACACAGTGCCACCAGCTAGCACCAGGGCAAAGGTAGCCAAGGAGAACACCTCCCTGACCCGGTGGGCACTGCAGAATCAAGTGCTTCAACAACATCCCCCTGGGTGACCTGCAGAGCAGGTTCGAGGCCTCCAATGGCAGAGCTGCCCTGGCTCTGACCCCGGCTGGCAAAAAGATAAGAGCCAAGCAAGATGAGCCATGCAACCCTGCCAGGAGCCACGCTCAGGCTCGAGCCTTTTTCATCCAAGCTGCCAGGCACTGTGGAGGCAGGCAGCAACCACCTGCCGGGCCAGAAGTGCAAAGGCAGCTCCTTCCCTGGCCACCCAGCACCACATGCAGGTGCAGCCAGGAGCAAGGGGAGAAGGCAGGGCCCCCACCTTCCTTGGACTCCAGTGACTTGAGTACCCCAGCAGTGGGATGAAAGGGTATGTGGGGCAGAGCATGGGGAAGGGGAAGGTCCTCAGGTGGTACCATGGAGCAGCCATCCCCCCACGACCTCCAACTCAACTGCAAAGCAGTTCAATGAAGACAAACAGCCATCAAGGGCAAAAATGTGCGTGTTCGTCTGGATGCACCCTTATGATCTGTCATGTCAATGTGTCTTGACAACCCTTTGAATTCAGAGGGCAAAAACTTCAAGTTGACCCTAAAGAAACAAAAACAATCACGTTCTTGGATTCTTAGTAGAGAAAACTTATACAGCAAAGCATCTAACCTCTCTCACCCTGGCTTGAGGTAAGAGTAACCCAGAAGGTCAATTTGAGAGTAAACACAGGGAGACAACTGAAAAGAATGGAAACCAAGCTTGGGGAGAGAAGCAGGTCAAGTCTTCAAAAGGAAGTCAGTCACAGTCTAGCTAGCAGAGACACTTGTAAGCACCTTAAAATATTATCCTAATTTTAAAACTACTAACGGCTACAAATTGTTAGAGAGAAGGTTCAGGCTGGACATCAGGAGACATTACTTTACAGTTAGGGCTGCCAAGCTCTAGAATGGGCTCCTAAGTGAGGTGCTACTCTTTCCTACCTTCAACAGGAGGCTGGACAGATACTTGGCTGGGGCAATATGATCCCGGCACCCATCCCTGTCTGGGGCAGGGGGTCGGGCCTGATGATCTGTTTAGGTCCCTTCCGACCCCAAGTACTATGATACCCTCCCCATCGGCAATCAGCAGCTGGTGCCCCTCCAGAGTCAGGAGGCACCAGTCACCCACGCCTTTAACTACCTGAAGGTTGGGTCCAAAGAGGATGGAACTACTGTTCTCAGTGGTGACATATAAGAAAACAAGGAGCAATGGTCTCTAGTTGCAGCAAGCAACATTTAGGTTGGTTATTAGGAAAAACCTTCTCAGAGGGCGGTGAAGCACTGTAACAGGTTACCTAGAGAGAGGGTGGAATCTCCATCCTTGGAGGTTTTTAAGGGCCATCTTGACAAAGCCCTAGCTGGAATGATCTAGTTAGGGATGGTCCTGCTTTGAGCAGGGGGTTGGAATAGATGATCTCTTGAGGTCCCTTCCAACCTTAACTTTTTATGATAATCAGAACGTTTTAGCATACGTTAGCATACGTATAGCAAAATGACATATTCTGCACTCGTTTATTCTTGGTTGAATACTAAATATTTTTAGTTGAATTGAAAAGTTTTTGAAAGCTGTTTTCTTCATCAGGATATTGTTCAGGACATTTCCAGTCAGCTCTAGTTGCATTTGTGCAAGAAGAAAGCAGATAAGTCTGAGCTTGTGCCCCAAACGCAAACTCTACAGGCATCTTCAGTGTCAAACACAAATTCCTTCAAAAGCCTGCTGTGCCCCTCCAGTGGCTATGAATAGGTATGGTTATCAGGTAATTGGTAACCATATGCAGTCAAAAACCCCAAAAGGAAAAAGTAGTAAGGAATGGAGGGAGATTTTGCAACAATCAGATGTCCCCTGCTATTCATTTAGAATCACTAATTTTGTGGGCAAGCCAATCCCAA
>NW_005842154.1:1612652-1621476 GCF_000455745.1 Alligator sinensis | reverse complement strand
GAACTTTGCGGCCCCGGGGGGGGAAGCGAGCCTCCCCAGCTCCAGCTGCAGCTGCCACCTCTCCATGGCCCCTGCAGGAGGAGGAGAGGAGCAGGGCAGTGGCAGCTCATGGCCAAGAGGAGTGAATTCCAAGCCAGCCAGCAAATCAGAGCAGCCATGGACACAGTGCCACCAGCTAGCACCAGGGCAAAGGTAGCCAAGGAGAACACCTCCCTGACCCGGTGGGCACTGCAGAATCAAGTGCTTCAACAACATCCCCCTGGGTGACCTGCAGAGCAGGTTCGAGGCCTCCAATGGCAGAGCTGCCCTGGCTCTGACCCCGGCTGGCACAAAGATAAGAGCCAAGCAAGATGAGCCATGCAACCCTGCCAGGAGCCACGCTCAGGCTCGAGCCTTTTTCATCCAAGCTGCCAGGGACTGTGGAGGCAGGCAGCAACCACCTGCCGGGCCAGAAGTGCAAAGGCAGCTCCTTCCCTGGCCACCCAGCACCACATGCAGGTGCAGCCAGGAGCAAGGGGAGAAGGCAGGGCCCCCACCTTCCTTGGACTCCAGTGACTTGAGTACCCCAGCAGTGGGATGAAAGGGTATGTGGGGCAGAGCATGGGGAAGGGGAAGGTCCTCAGGTGGTACCATGGAGCAGCCATCCCCCCACGACCTCCAACTCAACTGCAAAGCAGTTCAATGAAGACAAACAGCCATCAAGGGCAAAAATGTGCGTGTTCGTCTGGATGCACCCTTATGATCTGTCATGTCAATGTGTCTTGACAACCCTTTGAATTCAGAGGGCAAAAACTCCAAGTTGACCCTAAAGAAACAAAACAATCATGTTCTTGGATTCTTAGTAGAGAGAACTTATACAGCAAAGCATCTAGCCTCTCTCACCCTGGCTTGAGGTAAGAGTAACCCAGAAGGTCAATTTGAGAGTAAACACAGGGAGACAACTGAAAAGAATGGAAACCAAGCTTGGGGAGAGAAGCAGGTCAAGTCTTCAAAAGGAAGTCAGTCACAGTCTAGCTAGCAGAGACACTTGTAAGCACCTTAAAATATTATCCTAATTTTAAAACTACTAACGGCTACAAATTGTTAGAGAGAAGGTTCAGGCTGGACATCAGGAGACATTACTTTACAGTTAGGGCTGCCAAGCTCTAGAATGGGCTCCTAAGTGAGGTGCTACTCTTTCCTACCTTCAACAGGAGGCTGGACAGATACTTGGCTGGGGCAATATGATCCCGGCCCCCATCCCTGTCTGGGGCAGGGGGTCGGGCCTGATGATCTGTTTAGGTCCCTTCCGACCCCAAGTACTATGATACCCTCCCCATCGGCAATCAGCAGCTGGTGCCCCTCCAGAGTCAGGAGGCACCAGTCACCCACGCCTTTAACTACCTGAAGGTTGGGTCCAAAGAGGATGGAACTACTGTTCTCAGTGGTGACATATAAGAAAACAAGGAGCAATGGTCTCTAGTTGCAGCAAGCAACATTTAGGTTGGTTATTAGGAAAAACCTTCTCAGAGGGCGGTGAAGCACTGTAACAGGTTACCTAGAGAGAGGGTGGAATCTCCATCCTTGGAGGTTTTTAAGGGCCATCTTGACAAAGCCCTAGCTGGAATGATCTAGTTAGGGATGGTCCTGCTTTGAGCAGGGGGTTGGAATAGATGATCTCTTGAGGTCCCTTCCAACCTTAACTTTTTATGATAATCAGAACGTTTTAGCATACGTTAGCATACGTATAGCAAAATGACATATTCTGCACTCGTTTATTCTTGGTTGAATACTAAATATTTTTAGTTGAATTGAAAAGTTTTTGAAAGCTGTTTTCTTCATCAGGATATTGTTCAGGACATTTCCAGTCAGCTCTAGTTGCATTTGTGCAAGAAGAAAGCAGATAAGTCTGAGCTTGTGCCCCAAACGCAAACTCTACAGGCATCTTCAGTGTCAAACACAAATTCCTTCAAAAGCCTGCTGTGCCCCTCCAGTGGCTATGAATAGGTATGGTTATCAGGTAATTGGTAACCATATGCAGTCAAAAACCCCAAAAGGAAAAAGTAGTAAGGAATGGAGGGAGATTTTGCAACAATCAGATGTTCCCTGCTATTCATTTAGAATCACTAATTTTGTTGGCAAGCCAATCCCAATACTTAAAACAAGTTCTGGGAATTTTACAAATGGTTAGCTTCTAACAAAGGAGAATTATCATTGGCCACTGGGTTCTGTAATCTTTTGTGGCTGCTACTTAGCCCCTCCTAGTCTGACTGCACTGCAGGGGTAGGCGGTAAAGAGCTAACTTTTTTAAAAGTTATGCTTTGTATACAAGGTAAAATAATATTATTTTGACATTCAGCTACTCACTTTTTAAGTAAGAGCAGGAAAAACATTATCTCTTAAACTAAAGTAGAGCAAAGCAATGTCATTATATTTGAATAGGAAAATAATTCTTTAGGTATCTTTAACCTAGTAAAGGAATTGTTCCATATTGTTAAAATAAATTGTATCCAGTTACCAGTGACCTACACACAATATTATTCTAGTTAAGTTTTTTTCATAAAAATCTCTCAACAAATGTTTATTGTAGATTATCAAAATAGAGAATATAAACATTAGATAAGCATCTTTGTGTGTGGGAGATACTATAATTTAGGAAGTCTTTTAAAGGAATTATTAACCAGAAAATAGCTAATTACAGTGCTGATGTTTCTGAGACTCTTTGAAAGCTGAAAAATTTGTTTAAAATAACTAAACTTTGTGTTGTTCTCTTTGAAGGCAGGCTGTATTCTAGAATCAAAGTCTGAATGATTCTTCATTTTCATGTTTGTTAAGAGAGAGTCTTCTTATTTATGTAGCTTCTCTCCCCTGCCCCTTACATGAGGTATCTGAGTCACGGCAAACTAGGAACTGTCCTCCTGTGAAGTCTCAGCCATAATTGGATCCTGAAGAATTGGTCTCGTCTAGCATCAGCTACATAACCCTGTTTTCTTCCTTAATTCTGAGCTCTTTTCTATGGGGCTAATTCTCTGTGCTGGTGCCAGATTACACCTGAAAGAAGCAGCTCAAACATCAAGGCTTACTAAATTTGTGAGTTAACAAGAGATTGACACCCCATCTGCCAAATGATCCATGAGGGCAAAAACTTTTAGAAGCAGTGCCTTTCTCATACCCCTTTGGACAATAAGTCTGGGGCCCTAAGAAACAGACCAGTGACCTGCTTTTCAACTCCTCTGTATTTCATGGACCCGTAACTGCAACCATATGGCAGACATGGGCTTCAAAGTAGTTTTATAATTAGGATAATATTTTAAGGTGCTTACAAATGTCTCTGCTAGCTAGACTGTGACTGACTTCCTTTTGAAGACTTGACCTGCTTCTCTCCCCAAGCTTGGTTTCCATTCTTTTCAGTTGTCTCCCTGTGTTTACTCTCAAATTGACCTTCTGGGTTACTCTTACCTCAAGCCAGGGTGAGAGAGGCTAGATGCTTTGCTGTATAAGTTCTCTCTACTAAGAATCCAAGAACATGATTGTTTTGTTTCTTTAGGGTCAACTTGGAGTTTTTGCCCTCTGAATTCAAAGGGTTGTCAAGACACATTGACACGACAGATCATAAGGGTGCATCCAGATGAACATGCACGTTTAAACCACTTTGAGATGCTGCAAGAGGCACACTGAGAAGGAAAAAAATGTTCCCTGTGCTGCATGTTTGCAGTGTGGGCTCTGAATCTGATACCTGGATTTCCAGGTACCAAAAAAACCCACCCCAGAAAAAAGCAGGGAAGGGCAGAGTTCCCCAGCATGCCCCGAGGCAAGTCAAGGCTCAGACATCCAGAGATGCGGCGGACAGGGGGGGGGCGGCGGCATTCCCCAGAGGCCAATCCTGGCACTAGCAGAAGTGCTGGCGTCACACTGGAAGTGCTTCTCTGGGGTGGGGGTAGGGTAGGGTAGCCTCCCTCCCTCCCACCCTACCCTGAGGGATAGAGTCCAGGTGCCAACCAGAAGCACAGCCCTTGTTGTTCCAGACCTAAGTGTATTACACTTTATCACGTAATTAGTTAGCAGTTAGTCAAAGTTGGATATTCTCATTACCCTCAGGAAATTACAAAGCTGATGCAAGTTTTATACTTATACAAACTTATACGAGTTTTTCCAATCCTGCATTGCCTGTTGTACAACTATGTAAAGGGTTACTGCAGTACCTAACTTGCTATTTTCACATTAAGTTCTAATCCTCAAAGGTAACTTATAAAACACCTGTTGTAGACAAGCCTACAAACTTCACTTCATAAATCTACTAGATACAAAAAATCACAAACTCAATATAGACATTGGATTTATTACACGTAACAACCTGCCTGACATATGATTCACCAAGTACCTGCCTGACCTTAACATTTACACCTCTCCCCCACCCTTCCTTCCCTCCCCTCCTTTTCTACCCTTTGTCTTCCTAATTTCCAGCTATTTACTTTTTCACAGACTGACTCTTTGCTGCCTTCAAGAACTGAACTACAGTAGAGTCTCCCTTACTTAACTTTGGCATTATTTTCCCCTTGCTTCCCTCTCCCCTTTCCTTCTCTACCCTTTGTTTTCCTAATTTCCATCTATTTACATTCTCACTGACGCACTTTTAGCTTCTCTCATTCCTTGGAGATCTCAGAACAGCAGAGACTCCCTATGCTTGAAGAAGGGTGCTTGTGCCCAAAAGCTTGCAAAGAACTTTTTCCCCCCCCAACTACTCAGTTGGTCTAACAAAAGATATCATACCTAACCAAAGAGGCTTGCCTAACAAGTAAAAATAATCTAAGTTACTTTGTGCTCTCCATTAAGTGCGATTTAAAAGGGAGTGATTGAGTTTTATAAAATATATCTCCATAATTATTGTAGATGCTATGAAAAGTACTTTTACTTTTCAAATGGTTTTAGCATCTTGATTAAACCCCACCTTGTGTCACCCCCTCAAAGATGTTTCCACCTTCAAACACAGCACATGCTGTCAACAAACCCTCCTCTCCTGGGCTTTATGCCTTGCCCCAGGAAGTACTACCATGCAGAATTGTAACTGACTCTTGCTAACACTCCCATGGGAGTGGGCTTTCATAAGTTTTTATTAAAAACATGAAACCAGAGACAGACTTGTGCTGCTTATATTGACACAAATAATGAGTCTTCTTTACTGTCCTGATGCCCCAAGCAATTTTTCCCATGGATCTTCCTCACTAATGTTTTTGTGACACAGAAGAGGCAGCTAAATATGGTATTTACTCAAATAAAAGATGACCCTGAATATAAGATGACCCCCCACCAATAATTAGATTCTATATATGGAAAGTTGATCAATTTGTGGTCATTTTCCAGGTATAGAATCTACTTCCTGGAGGTTTGCCTTGAATTAGTCCCTATTACATTGCTACAGCAGGGAAAATAAATCGGAGTGGGAGAGGAGGGGTCAGGTGGTAACCATGGTCTCTGCCCCCTACAACATCTCCTCCTTGCTGTCAGACCTTGCTCTCGCTAAGTACATGAAAGTAAGGGGCAAATTTGAGAACACTGGGTGCAACTACACGCTCATTAATGCACTTTTGTTACTGTGCACTGAATTTAGTACCTCTTATGTGAGGTACTAAATAAATGTGCATTAGGCTGCCCTAATGCGTAGTAGTAAAAGCGCACACTTTTTTAGTGACACTTAATGTGCAGTAGCCTATTTTTACTAAGCATTAGCATATCCACATGGTTTTTGATGTGACACTTTAATGTGCAGCAAAATAAGTTACTGTGCATTAAAGCGCAAGTGTAGACACGCCTACCGACTTTCAAATAAATGTGCCCATAACTTGCATATAGGCTAATTACTATGAGCACCCATAGACTTAATTCATCCAGACGTGATGCATTTCACCTTTTTTTGGAACTGCTGTAAGGTTTAGCAAAAGTACTCCATAAACACACTTTTAAGCAGCACTTTTGTACCTACTTACATTTAATTTTTTTTTTTTTTAAAGAAATTTGTGTTCCAAGCCAAATCAAGTCCAAATCCGTGAGTCAGTCCAGAACCATAAGTGGCCCTACAACCAGCAAACATCCTCCACCCCAAGCTGGGGCTTCAGATATTTCCAAAGTCTTTTGGCAGGCATCCTACACGCAGGCCCAAGTCTGGAGGCTTGGGGTTCGGATGCCCCCAAATTTCACCTGTCCTCAGCCATATGGCTGCAGACGCAAGCTAGGGAGGAGCCTCCCATTTCCATAAAGTGGGCTTTAAGCCCCAACACTTTGGTGGGTACTAAACCACACCGGAAGAACAGTTATCCCCAGATACGGTTAAGGAAAACTGCCTTCATGGACCCAGATACATGGTGCTTCCCCTGTTGATGCTTGATCTGAGTCAAAAGGCCGAAAAGCGACTTACACTTATATATAATATTATGCATAATATTAGTCCACAGCCAAAAAGATCACGATTTACCATATAACAATGGGCTGGGCTCCAGCAGAGTCTACAGTGTTTCAAGGTATGGTGACCCAACAGCACAGCACTGCTCAATATGGCTCAGTATACTCCAGATACTCCCTACAAAGGATCTATGCACCCCCGCTCATGACTGGAACCACATACTCATGTGATGAGTACAGGGCTCCTCTAGCTCCACCTCATGGAGGGCAGGGCCACATTAACCATGTGTGACAGGCTGAGAGAGGGTATGACAAAGGGATTCTGGGTAAACTGGGACCCCCATTTAGTGATGTTTGCAGCAGTTTAATGATAGATTATGTATTTAATGAGGTTTCCTTATACGCAAATGTAAAACAAGGAGCTTTCCTTGTCTTATATTCAAGTAAATACAGTAGCAGTTTAAGTTACCGTGGCAAAACATGTATCAAGAGGGGCTCTGACTAACTGGAACGAGAATATTACAAAATCCCACAGAAACTATGCTAACCTTAAAATAAATAGCTATTTGTGAGGTGCTTGCACATTAAGAATTACTTTATTTAGAGATGTTTTTAACATAAACATGAATAAAGATCATTGAAAAATTCAAAGAACATCCAATGCTGGAGAGTTCTTCAGCAGTACTTAACTGTTTTTTTAATAAACAAGCCCATGGCAGCAAGAGTACTTAATCTGGTCAACTGCCTTCCTGCTGCTGATTTCCAAAGGCTTTCAGGAGTTTCACAAAGGGTTTCACTCTCAGTAACAGAAAGCTAATTGCATACCTGAGTTTTTTCCCTTTTACTGCAGACCTGTGTTATGCTGTTTAAATGATAATCATTTTCCAATCAATGTTGGTCCTTAACATCTCTCCTGTAAGTCTCCAAGCTCTCAGTATGCTCTGCTGCTCTTTAGAAAGATTCAGGCAAATATTTTAATGTTAAATGGAAAAAATGAGCGTGACTATCGTTTAAAAAAAAAACAAAAAAAACAAATCCCTAGAGCACTAAAAGGGAACTTAAAAAAGGACCTACAAAAACAGACTTTTAGTTGCATAATCAAACAATGGTGAAGCAGCCCCAGGATTTTTATGTGTTTGTTACAGAGAAGAGGTAGCCAGCCCTATCTACTATTATTTTACTGTCTGAAAATATACAAAGCACCTTGAGTTACCAACAAAACAGTCCCTGCCCAAAAGGACTTAACACTTAAACAAGCATTTTCAATAACTGCCGAGTCCACAACATACAGTTGCAAGTCACTGAAAACCAGCATTCATCATCTCCCTCTTTTTCAAAGATTAGGCATGTGTGCAACAACACAATATACTCAGCATATTTGGATGCTCTCTCAATTTGTTTTCCTTTAACTACAGTTGAACAATCCACACTCTTATTCCTATAAATAGTGGCCCAAAATATAAACTACAAGGGAGGGGGTTGTTTTGTTTTTCACATTATATTCATTACTTTAACATAAAACTGAAATGTATGCAGAAAGCCAAAAAAAATATCTTAGATTTCAAATACTGATAAAGAAAAATGGTGTTAGGTATCGTTCAGCATCTCTCAGGGGTATTCTATGAAACACTCTCCCACCATGAAAGTTCCCATTTAACTGACAAATGTTCTCGATGAGGTAAGACTAATGAAGGATTGTGAATGTCATGTAAATGAACTTCTCAAACAAAAATAAATAAATAAATGGAATAACCCATGTAAAACAGTTAAATTCAAGTCAGAATGTACTTAAGCAGAGCCCAACATGCAATTAAGAAATGCTATTTCTTTACCCTG
Source organism: Alligator sinensis (assembly GCF_000455745.1). Lineage (NCBI taxonomy): Eukaryota > Metazoa > Chordata > Crocodylia > Alligatoridae > Alligator > Alligator sinensis. The sequence continues at coordinate 1,613,265 of NW_005842154.1, read as the reverse complement.
CAACTCCTCACCACCCTCCGGACTGCCCCCTAAGTTTTGAAAAATATGTGAATTTCAAAATAAATTACAAGGCAATCATGGAAATGGCATTTCAGAATCTGTTAATCTATGCTGGGCTTTAAAAAATTCAGAAGACATGTTAGGTTTGGGTGGATTTTATAACAGTTTATACTCTTCAGTTATTTCAAAGCAACAAGAGCCTGGCTTGACTTTGCAAACTGCCAATATAAGAAAGTAAAAGAGTTAAAAAGATTCAAAGACTGAATTAGTCCAAACAAATATCTACTAATATGTATCCAGCAAGAATAAGATCACATTTGGCACAGCAAGACTGTGGAACCACAAATTAAGATGCCAAAGCAAGGGTGCTGGAAATTAAGCCAGGTAAACCAACAAAATGAGAAGAGCTACTGTGCCCATCCCTCCTTTTTATGTCCATAATTTGATACCAGTGCCAAGCAGAACTGGTGTACCGAAAGAAGCTTTACCATCATGACTCCATTGTGACACTGTCTAGTCTTTATCATCCGAATCCTGAGATCCAGACCAAACACAAAAAGGTTCCCAGACAATGCTTCCAAACCCACTGGTTCCAGATAAATCCTGAAAGCAC
>NW_005842154.1:1570090-1612621 GCF_000455745.1 Alligator sinensis | reverse complement strand
CTGAATTCCTGCACTCGGCTTCACCTTTACATTACCTTTTATTTTCTCATCCTTATGTCTTCTCCTTCCCCTCTGACTTTTTGTCTTCTGTTTTCTTTATAATAATGAACTAGCCAAGACTTCATCTGCAACACTGCTGTAAACCATTTCTCGTTCTGTGCCCTTCCCTAGCAGCAAGCCCAGAAGTAAGAGTCAGCATCAGAAAGCACTGTCTCTATTTGCTGTTCTTCTCTCTCTCCTTTCGTGCAGTTGTCTTCTTTCATCTTTAAGGAAACAGGTCTGGACTCCCAACAGCAAAAGTAACCACCACTGCTTTCGGCTCACTTCAACTAACCTTTACTTTTTCCCCCTACCAAGACAGTTAATTACCATATAAAGCAAGACTGTCAATTGTGATAGCTGGGTCTGTTTCCTTTCTACAGAAACTGGGGAGAGAGATAAAGAGTGATATCAAAACAAAAGGCTTATTTAATACTTTATGTCCAATATTTATATGTAAGGGTATCTGAGCAGAAAATGAGTCTCTATCACAACTGTGGAGTGGCTATCAAAACTTGAAACAGCATGTAAAAAATTGCCAGTGTGAAGAGAAGCCACTAATCCATTGGATGGCAAAAAAAGAATGCAACTGTGTTCACTGCATGCATACTAACAATGCAACACACTGGTACCCAAAGTCTACTTTTAAATAATTATTTTCTAGAAATAAAGTACGATGGTGTTATCTGCAAAGTTATGTGAAATTCCACTCAGCTTCCCAAAAAGCAAAGTACATAAAGTGTCACAAGAATCTCAATAAAAAATTATGAAACCATAATTAAACAGCTTAGCTGATCCTATGATTTTACAAACTCTAGTAAAAAAAATAAATTTTACAAGGAATACCTTCTTCAAAGTAAAATATAAAAACACCATTAACTTCATTTTAAAAGAGATGACATTTTGATAAGGAAACATATTTCCATCAAACATTTTAGTTAAATGCGCATCATCTGACTGAAAGCAAATATCTCAATAAAAAGTTGTGGGCATTTTAAAAGGCCACATTTCTCTTACTATGTAAAGCATTATTTTACTTCATGTAAAGTCTAACTACAGATTTCAAAGGGTATTCTCCCTGAACTAGGGACATATAATCCTCAATTCCATGTGAAGTATTTCATACCATTTTACAAGTGAGGAATAATATAGAAGAGATTAAGGAACTTTCCCAAAAAAAAAAATCACAGAGAGCCACTGATAGAGGGGAAAACAAATGTTTCCCACACCTCTGTTCTAATCACCTAATAATGGCAAGTCTTCAAACTTCACAGGATCTACAGCATAGCCCCTATTCCAGATCAGACATGTCCATGATGATCTGGGAAATTTTAAGACCAGGAAGTTATTGGTATATAAAGCATATTTCAATTTCACTGAAATGTTTCCACAAAAATTGACAAAAAAGCAACCCTAAAAGGTGGATCTAGGCAGTCAGAGTCCAAACTGAATTAGATAGATAATAGTGTCAAAGATTTGTTGATCACAAACAGTACGTTTCTGCAACTCTCTCGCAATGCCCTACATAGTTTGCTCTACATAGTTTCAAGTTTTTCCATAGTTCCAAATCTTTTCACAAGCCCTATAAAATAATACACATATCTGTTTAGCAAAATTTTCTTTTTTTTAATTAGAAATATGTCCAAGACTCACTCACTAGCTCAAAGTAAGTAATAAACAATGCCAAGTGCATGTCACTGAAATGTAATGCACTACTATAAAAAAAATTCTACCACAAATGTCTTTTCTAGTCCTGATTAAAGTCCTTCAAGCAAAATCCTCCCTTCCTATCAAGTCAATCTGCTCCTGACTTGGGAGCAAGGGCAGGAATTTGCAGCACCTCAGTTGTTCTGTGTTAACAGTCCCTATACCCAAATTTAATAAAAAATGGAAGCTAAATAGGACCAGCTTACCCATGACTGAAACAGGGCTAAGTTGCCTCTGTTGAACTTTCGCTTACCTCAGAAAAATTCAAATTTTCTAACACTGTGTACACAGAATTTTTCTTAAAAAAAGAGAAAAACAAAAAACCTGTTCATCTCTACCAACTGAATTAACATTAAGGGGCAGTGCTTAGATCACTACAGTAAGTAAACTAACCCCAAAATATTTCTACAAGAATACAACAGAGATGCAAATTCCTGGAACATGGATTACAGGAATTTCTAGTTAAGTCTTTATAGAATCAAAATGTTCACTTACCTCTAATTTTATGAGTTATTGATTAAAATATAAGTATCAAATTAGTTAATCCTACACAAGAAATACATATTTGTTTGGATTCAGACAAATACCAATATTTATTTAAATCATAATAAAGCATCACAACTGTGGAGAAGAGGATACAACACAAACTGTAGGCTCTGATAACAAGCAAAGGTAACTTTGCACATCTGCACCTATACTAAGGCAGCAATCTGCTCAGGAAAATTTTCCATCAACAGAGTTGATCTAGGCAAAAGAGTCTGTTCTCCAGTCCTGAGACAGGACAAGGCCAACACACTCTAGCCATCCAGGGAGTTTGTACACGTGACGAATATTGACCGTTTTTGTGGTTTAATTGCATCACGCTGTACATGTGTGGAGGTTTTTTACAATTTAAATGAGTTTCCTACATTGCAAACTAAACCACGCCCACATGTAGTTTAATTAGCAACATAGCTATTTGTAATGTTGCAGCCTTTGACAGCTTGCCCCCACCCCACCGCAGGAGAGGTGGCCTGAAGGCAGAAGTGGCAAGGGACCCGATCCTTCCCCCCCCCCCCCCCCCCCCCCCCCCCCCCCCCCCGCCCCCCTCACCGAGCTTGCCCATGTCTTCCTCAGCTGTGGGGGGGAAACTGACTGTGGGCTGAGCAGCCCCTGAGCTGCGGAGGGCCCTGGTCCTTTCTTCTGCGGTGGTGGCACCCCCTCACTGTAACAGAAGTCCCTAATTTGAAACAGTGTGTTTTTAATTATCGCAATTAAAAACCCACCGTTTCAATTTAGGGGACCAAACCCCTGTCACATGTACAAGTGGCCCCAGACGCTTTCCACTATAAATTCATTGCACCCAGCAGAATATATAACAAAGAGGAAAAAACAGCTTCTTTCAGAAGGCAGACTGTTTCGGTTGCATGCTGTCTAGAGTGTCATTCCTATATCACAGTAACGGCCTAATGTAATAAACTTTTCAAAAGCAAAACAGCATGGTTAACAACGGCAAAGTCCATGTGCAAGAAGAGCAAGGTAAACTGATTCAAGAATCATTGCCAAGAAGCTGATCTTCATTAAATAACAGCTAAAATATTTGCCAATAAAGTTAGTTTCAGTATAACTACTTCCAAAGTACTGCAACTAACACTAACAAAGCTTTCAACAAATATGGTTTCATGTCCACTGTCTACAGTGTGACTGACATGCCAAATAGTATACTTGCAATACACTTCCATTGTCTTCCTACACTATTAAAAACTTATCAAAACAAAAAGCGAAATAATACTCTCTCACAATGCACAATCATTCCCCTTAAACTTGACAACTGTCAGACCTCCTTTATTTATGGATAGAGGAATTCTAAAACACTGCGAAACAGTTTACAGGCCACATGTGCATGCAATTCAAATAATGCAAAAACTACTTAATTTCAACACTAAAAGAACCACTAAAAAGTGGTTGAAGTAATTAAACTATGTTTAAGATTTCATGGGAGTGTGTTAAGAGCAGTTCTTCAGAAATCCTGGTCTAAAAAACACATTTTTAAACTGCTTGGAATTGTTACTAGTTCATGCACACTGCTATTATTGCAAATATGATCACACCAGAAAACTAATTTGATAGTAAAAGCTGTGTTAACCAGAATTTAACTAACCAGAATACTCTATTAACTGGAATTTCCAATAACCCCCAAAATAAATCCTCACTTCAGCAACTGGAATCTTTGCCAAGTTTATCAGGCATGTGCATGCGCATCAAGTATTTGCACTACAAGTATGACACCGTTTTCCATACAACTCTCAGATAACCAGAATTTTTAGATAACCGGCACCTGCCTTACACCACTCATGCCAGATAACAAAGCTTTTACTGTATAAGGGGAAAATGGCCAAGTTTCAGATTTATAGTCTAGTTCAAATTACTAAGATAAAAAAGTCTAAACATAATACCAAGTACTATTCTAGAATTATTTGAAATTTCTGACAACAGTTTTTTTAGAAGACACACCAAGCCCGCATCATGTATTGTATCATATCACATACCATATTTTGTGAATTAAAATGGACAAGTATGAATTTAACTCTGTAATAAAAAAGTTATATTTTTGACAAATCACTTGCCAGATTTTTACAAACTGAGTTAGTATTTTTTGTGCTTGAAGGGCCATCTTCTATCATAAAACAATGTCAGTAGATTTTATATAGATTTTATAACTAACTGTTATGGGAATAAGAACAATTAGCTTGTAACAGGCAAATACTTAAATTACTTCATCTAGTGAAATATTTTTCTAGTTTATTATTTCTTAGAATGAGAGAGTTCATACAAATATGACAAAAGCATTTTTTGAACAAACAATTCTATACAAGCCTAAAATTATGCTGTGGATCCTAAAGTATAACTTGTATCCTGACTGCCTAAAAAGTTTGAAAAACAGTTTCAGGCATACAAATAAACTGTGCTCTAAGCTTCAGGTTGTATCTATAAACATTTGAATTTTAAAAATAAAAATTTTAATTTATCTTGTTTTGACTAATCCCAAAACACTGTTATGGTTGATGGAAATTATATAAACAGACTCAAAATAGCATCCTCATTTGATTTCAGAATTGGCTTCCAAGTCTGAGACACTTGATCCTCCAGATACTGTGCTCTTACCAAAGATCTCTCAAAAATTCCTCAAAAACCTAGGGTGTATTCAAACAGAAGTCTATTTTTCAAGGAGGGATAAATATCATTTGACTGTTAGGAAGTCTATCGTAAGGTATTTTAATAGTAAGGCATTTTCAATTTTAACATAGTGTAATATCAAAACCATACCTTCATTAATTCTTGACAACAGTAAGAACATTTAAAGAATACATATATAGAGTTTACTATGCCTCTGACAGCAACACAGACTCCTACTATATTAGTCAGCTTGCCCATCTTTCATTTTGAAACAATACAATCCAAAACTCAGTCTACATTTTTTAATCTCATTTTATTCTGTAAAACAACAAGCTGCTCAAGATAAGTGACACACTTTCCCTTAGATACCTAAGGTAATGTGCTCCCAAACAAAGGAATGAACCAATTCACATCAAGAAAAATACTCTGTATTAATAAAAAAGATTAAGCTACCTCATTAGTGTTCCAACGGTGCCTCTCTTTTGGTAAACTTGAACATTTTGGTAGACATTCAAGCAGCTTTTTCGGTAAAAAGATTTTTACATGACTGCCATTGCTGTTCCCATGATCATCTAGAAAAGAGAAAAGAATACTTATGATGCACGTAATCTCAGGAAAAGGGATTTTTGTTAAGAGTCAGTTTATGCAGAACTTGAAAATCTACTGACTGACATGCTACCAAAGAGCAGCTATCTTTCTTCATGCCAAGTGGTCAAAGGAAAACAATCATCATCACTTCTGCTGAATTTAAGCTTTCATTTTTAAAGTATCTACCTCCTTCTGAATGTGCACTGAATACAAACAGACATAGTGCTAGCTTTTTAAGGCCATGTCTATATTGGAATATTTATTACTAACAGCAATTGTGCTTGGGGCATAATTTTTTCTTGAAACATTTTATACCAGCAAAAAACTGCTTTTGCTGGCATAGTTTATTTCACTCAGGATATCAGTATAAGCTATACTGGTAAAAGCCATTTTCTGCTTGTATAAACTGTCTACACTAGGAGCATCTTTTAATATAGAACCTTACAAGCAAACTTATCCTATTGCAGAACTGGCCTAGGCCTAGAGATCGGTCCAGTGCCTCTGCAGCTGCTACCACTGCTTTGCCAAGATGAAAAATGAAAAACTCAAGGTCAGTCAGGTTTCTCTGAAGCTACTGGGAGCTCTCTAAAGCAGTACAACCTCATCAGAATCAGGTCACTTCTCATCTGCTACAACTTGGGAAGGTGCATACAGTTTAATCAAAATACCCTGTCAACTGGGAGTGAAGTGATGGAAACCCTTCTATCTTCAATCACTCAAGCAGCATGACAAAACAAAAGGAAACTGAATTATCCTTTTTTCCAGTAACTAGAACAGTCAGTGGTACATGGGGGCTTCAAATTCAGAGACAACATTCTGATAGAAATCCCCAAGCGAAAAACAGGACAGTAGGATACAGCACACAAGCAACATGATCTGGACAATAAAAGGAATCCATTACATCCATTTACACACCTCATGTTCATTTTCTAAAGCAGTAATTCTCAACCAGGGTCCCACACAGCGTCCTGGGGTACCAAGACATCCTTTTAAGGGTGCCACAGGGTGTCACACAATATAAACACTGCTAGGTGTACAAACACAAACACATAATTCTAATATTATAAAAGCCTCAATCTGTCTGTTCATAACAATTTATTCATGCTCTGATTAGCCAAGTGAAACAGCCAATCAGAGTCCGAATATGCATTCAAACAGGAGGTGGCAGGGCAGTGGAGCACCGTCATGATGGCGGGGACACAGGGGATGGAGTGGGAGGGGCAAGGCCTCCCCTCCTTGGGCCTGGGCCCACTCCTGTCCCACCCCACATCAGCCCCGAGCCTGCTTCTCCCCTCCCCCCGCTGGTGCAGAGGGGAGGCGGGGAGCAGGCCCAGACCCCAAGCAGCAGGAAGAAAGGGGGGAGCAGGCCTGGACAGGGGGGTGGGGGTGGGAATGGGGCTCCCCTCGCAACCCACTTCCCCCTGTCATTCTTGACATGCAATTGGCTAGCCTAATATAATAAAAGGCCTAGTCTGTCTGTCTGTAACGCTTTTGGGCAACTGCACATGCACCACTGAGAGGGCAGACGGCAATTAGCTCCATGGTCTGGGCTCGGCACGCCCACATTTGCACCACTGCCAGGGAAGTTTGCAGCGGCAGTGAACACACCCTGACTGCCCTAGCAGCAGGGCTTCCTCCCTGCCTCCCACCACTGAGAGGGCAAGCGGGGGGGGGAAAATCACAGTGACTCCCCACTGCCCCAATGCCCCCCAGAACAGCCAGCAGGGAGGGGGAGGCGGTAGGCAGGGAGGGAGGAAGGTGGACACAGAGCAGGGGGGTGGAGCAGGGCTGGACCTGGAGCAGCAGGGTGGAGCGGGGCCGCACCCAGAGCAGTGGGGAAGGGGGTGGGGATGGAGCAAGGCCAGACCCAGAGCCGTGGCGTGGAGGTGAGAGTTGAATGGAACTGGACCCAGAGCAGGGGGGGGCGGGGAAGAAAGCATGGCCAGACCCAGAGTGGGGGTTGGGGGCCTAGATGTAGGGCTCCATCCCTGCCCACGCCCCGCTGTCATTCTTGACGGACAATTTGCTAGATCACAACATAAAACCAGAGATTTCAAAAGGAATTCATAGTGTCAAAAACATTTAGACCTAAAGTCGTCTTTCCAATTCTTTGCCATAGAAGAATTGCTCTATTATTTTTCTGTAGGCAAAAAAATCTATAAAAGCTGAGAGCTGGGATGCTTTTAGTCTAAGGGGTGCCTTGAGTCTAATGGGGTTGACAACCAATGTTCTAAAAGGACACTGACTATAAAGGGCAAGGAAGAATGATAGTGTTAAAACACATCTGTATACTGCTATCTGCTGCTATACATATAGCTAGACACTGCTTCCTAGACTAGAGTGCTCCTTCCTGCAAGTAAGGCCTGCATTCTTTGTTTCGGGATCTATAACTTGACATCTAAAATGCTGTGCATCAGTAACCTGTGATTTATAACTGCCATAGATCTCTATGTAGTCTGAATACTATCAGTAACCATTATACATTTTCTTTCAGGTTACTGATAAAATGCTAAGTATCATGTGGCCAAGAACTAACTACTGTAGAACCCCCTAGAAACATGGACACTACATGGACATTCACAATTAAGAGTTGGAGAAATGCTTAAAAAGAATTCATTTAATGTGTGCCGTGTTAATTTTTGTACCATGAAAGTTTCTTCTTTCATAATGTTTTAACTATCATATAGAACCAAATGAAAACACTTCGGAGAAGGCAACATATATGACATCAGTACTGTTACATTTACCATCTAAAACTGTAATCTTATCAAAAGCAGTATCAGACTGGATCTACTCAAACTGTTTTCTAGGAATGCACATTAATTGGCATTAGATTACCCCTCCATTAATTTAGTGAATCCTGTATAAACCATTCCATTATTTTGCCTAAGATCAGTGTCAGACTGACAAGCCTATAATTACCCAGATCATTCTATTATCTTTATTTAAATATTGGTGCATGCTGGCTCTCAGACTGCTAGAACTTCTCCAGTGTTTCTCTCTTAAGAATTGCTGAATCTCAAAGGTGCAAAGAAATCCTTCAGCCAACTCTTGAAAATTTCCTCAGAGCAAATTATCAGGACATGAAGATTTGAAAAACATTTAACTTCAGCAGCTGCTGTCTAAAATTGACCTGATTTACAAGTGAAATAAAAGTTATTTTCACCCTTCTATTATATAAGTTTGGGTTTTCCCCAAACATAGAGCAGAAATATTTACTGAATACCTCTGCTTCCAGCACTGTAAAGTAAGCATGGAAAAAAAGAGTTGGCATCTTGCCTGACCATGCAGGTTTTCAATGTTTTATTTTTTAAATAAAAAGCCCACTTGAGGATAGGGTCTAGTTGGTCTAGACCTACTAATAATTATGCTGTTACATGAGATGAATGCAAAATTTGATGACCTCCAATGCAGATTTAATCTTTATGAATGGCAAGTTTAACCAACTAATATCAAACAGAAAAGAAAGTGCATCACTTTCAGTAAGGTTCTTTACCCAAAGAACCTTGTCTGCCTATGTCCTTAGACCAACACAGTTACAACCTGCACCCCTGTCACTTTCAGTAAGATACAAATGTGCTCTTTCTCCTTCTCTCTTTGGCATGCTCAGAGATGTGGGGCAGAAAATTTTCCAGTGCTTTATTTTTCCGTGGGAACTTTTCCATTTCTAAAAATTCACTGTTTCATAATAGTCATTAGTAACAATGAATGGATGCCAATACAATATTAGGCAAGCTTGGCAGTTTCAAAGTTGTAATTAATGTTTTTCAGGTGATTATCCCTAGGAAGTATGAGAGAGAGTACATATATGTTTAATTGATTTGTAAACTGGAGGGTAAATACACACAAGCTAAAAATCAAGTTATGAATTCACCTAATTGGCTGTGCAGGTCAAAGCAAAACCAAATGAATGCACTGCTAAGCTTGTTTCTATTTCTCAAAATCTCTTGCTTCTGGAGAATCAGTCAGAAGCATAATTAGTGAAGAAGATGCAGTGCGATAAGGTGCCCTTGCCCATAGACTCATTGATAAAACCATCCTTTAGCAAAAGAGAATATGGTTCGAGTAGTTCTGAAACAGATTTGCCTCAATCTGATTCTGAAATGGAACTAATAAGTAGTTCCAATGTTTATATAAATAGTGACAGAGAAACCGGAGGTGCCGCAATGACCTCAGTGGAAGAGAGTTAAACTCTGTTGAAGTAGATGAGTGGACAACCACGGCATATCATGCACAGTTCTTTGGGTGTGCTAGAAGTAGTGTGTCAATAGTTCAGTGCCTTAATTTTTTTTCTTAAATTTAAAAAAATCAATGTACAGGTTTCCCTCACCAACCACGGCTGAAAACACCCCCCATGACCTCCATGGCCCTGCTCATGCCTCTCCCTTCCCCCCTGTCCCCCCCGACAACCCCTGTTCCCCCAGCCCTGATGGTTTTGCCAACCATGAACTTTCAGGAACCTAACCCCTGTGGTTGATGAGGGAAACCTGTAAGGGAAGTACATGTTATTGTGCATTGTCTTTACATTTTTATAAGTATTCCAACATAAATAATTTCTTTCCACACAAATCTTTGAATTTGTTTGACTATAACATTTAAACCACATTGAACATGCTGTATTTAATTTTTTCCCAACCAAGTATTTTAGTTCAAATACTTGTGGCTATTGTGACATAAAATTAACATGGGGGTACTTTTTTAGTTTTGTTTACTAAATGTAAGTCAAATAAACATGCTAAATCAGATCACGCTCTATTTAGGGCATTGGAAATTTTTCCAATTCAGAATTTTCCAGAAAACCCACATTTCTGGGCATGCTGGACTTTGAATTCTCTGAGATGGTATACATCTTCTCTATCCTGTACCGAGGGGCCGGAGGGAGCATAATCTGCCTGGCCAGTTTCCTGCTGCTGGGTCATGTCAAGATGGTAACTCTGAAAAACTGCAAAAATCAGCTTGCAGGGACCAGCTACAATGATGCCCTCCAACCTTTCCACTCCTTGGTCTAGGCACGTGTCACATTTAAATTTGGACACTTCACTGCAACAAAACATGGACCAGTTTGTGTCAAGCTGGGCCATCAAGGGGGCACTCCACTAGGTGGAAGACAGACAGTTGGTCCTAAATAAGTAATCTTGTGAGAGGCATTGGGGGGCGGGGGGTGTTCACGCTCTAGTGACATGGTGTTTTCTGTCACCAAGAAGTGTTTCATGCTTGGTCCCTGGGAGGGCCACATCTCTTTTCAATTTTACCAGTTTTAACAAAAAGTCTCTCTTCTCTCTCCAGAGCTCAATATTCATCTGCTAGATGAGCTCACCTCTTGGCATTCTTCAGTCATAATATTTATATATTATCCTATGATCTAAAGGGAACACCCTTTGAGCAAGACATCAAGGAAAAACTGCCTTACATTAGCAAAAGCCAGACAGCAGTTCTAATCACAGCAGATTCCACATAATGAAAAAATCCTTCATTTTTGATTAGTAATAGAAATTTCACCCATTCTACTAACAGTGAAAACTGTGATAGGTTAACATGAAATTGATGGCATAAGACAATCTATGCCAAGAAGTAAGTTTCTTTAATAAGGATAGGGTAATGCTATTTGTTATCCTATGAATACAAAGACAAAAACTTACTCTACCCAATACCGTTTGCTATTCTGAAGAGATGACACTACGATAACAGCAACACAAGAGAAACAACTTTCCCTTGTGATAACCCTTATGATGTTCAATGGGGCAGAAGCATCCTTCAATATAATAATTCATACTAACGTTAATGAAAGTCACATACACTTATCTTGGCCTTCAAAGTATAACCGATGCAACAACAAACAGCTATTTCAATTGTCTATACATTACAAAACTCACTAACTTTGTTAAACAGCCACAGACCCAAAGTGTCAAATATCATAGCCTAAATTTTTCTAAGGTTTTCTAAGCTCTTGTTTAGGTATTCAATGGTTGAATTTTCCAAAGCATTTCATGGGACTCGTGTTCTTGACTCCAATCCACAGATCCTTTAGAGCAGGGGTGGCCAACCTGCAGTGTAAGTGCCACAACTGGCATGGGCATGCAGCTGATAGGGGAAGGAGAAGGGAACAGAAAGCAGAGCAAACGATCAGACAGGGAAAAGGAATTGGCACAGCACAGGACTTAATTTGTGGCATGCCTGCCAAAAAGGTTGGTCCTCACTGCTTTAGCACATGCCCTACAGAGTATGTATGTCAGAAGTACACTCTGCCTGAAGCATTTCACCTTTCATGACATGCAGGAGTTCCACTAGCTAGAAGGGGCACTGTCCAGGACTTCTGAACAGTACTAACTGCATGTCTGAACATGAGATATTTTCACAGTAAGGATGCTAATGAGACACTAGACTTATCTTTCAACCCCAATAGCCATTTGCAGAGCAAAATTTATCAGTACAGAAATTTTCTGCTGAATCTCAAATTTTACCAACTGTCAGAAAAATAAGATACAAACATTTACTTTAACAATTTAAGACTATATAAGAGAAGTAAAGGAAGCTGGCTGAGAGAAAATCTGTCCTGCAGAAACACTCCCAGCCTTGCTGGGAGTGATCTGAGTGACATGAACAAGTATGGAGCAAAGAACTGAGCCGCTTGACAGGTAGGAAGGAGGGGATGGCCAAGAAAACTGTGGATCAGAAATGAACAGGGTGCCTGAGGTGGAGGGGTTGAGCAAAGCAATGCAACTTACTTGTCAATCGGAGGAAGATGGGTCTGTCAGCCACAAAGAACCCACACTGGGAAAAGGAGAATGGATCAAAGAGACGCTGCTTAGCATACTTCAGTCAATTTGTAAGTATGAGCTATAATGCTAACAGGAGGTCAGTGGAGACAAGGGGAGAGTTTTGGACAGGTCTTTTCACCCACAGATCAGATCATTTGAGGGAATTGGTTTTTGCCAGAAAAGCAAGCCACATTTGAATTTTCTAGCCCAAAGTTCTTAAATCAGAAAACCCCTGTAATCTGATTACTTACTGGTGCAAAACACAACTGGGTTTGATTTAAAAAGGGCAACAGTGTCTAATACAATGTTACAACCACATAGCTGCAAATTTAGCTGGTACTGTCACAACAAGACAGTTTAATTTGTGAAACACATGGATGAGGAAAACCTCTTTCCACAAGATGCTCCTATTTCAAGATTACTTCGTAAAATGTAACATGCAGAGATCCAAGAGTTTGCCATAGTTAACTTTATTTAACACAGCTGGTTTTCAGTTGTACAGCTGAGATAAATGGGGCACTAAATGGTTAAAAGAACTCTGAAAAGGAAGAGAGAAGTTGTCATAAGCTGGTCCTACAGGGACTGACCAACTGATATGGACACACAGACAGGTACAGTAAGTATACCCAAGTGGCTGGGACATCCTACAATTTTGCAGGAAAATGTTAAATCCTAAGGACAACAGTCACGTACATAGGCTGTATATACTGGTTTAGAACCTTCTCTCTGCAACAGCTTTGCCTTCAGTAAAAAATACATGGCTTTAAGAAAGTTACCTGATCACTAGATGCCCCTGCTCCGAGCTCCGGGGGAACAGGACCGCACTTTAATTTAAAGTTCTACTGCCCAGATTATATACAAGGTCAGGCCCAATTACCAGAGTGGTCCATCCTGTTTTTTACTTCATGAATCTACTACAGTATATTTGACTTACTTATGGTTGTTACCAGGTACTGCAGCCTAAAGGCTGGTGTGAGACCAGAACTCTGTGATTTCACTCAGCTAGCTTGATGTCTTGGGGCCTGAAATGGGGGTGGCATCAGAGAGGTGAATGGGGACAGAGATGCAATTAGCCCAGTAACTGTGACTGAAGAGTTCTAAGTACTCATGACGAAAGCTACATTTATTACAGTGCTTACCAACTGATCCACTAGGACTGCAGCTCGACAAGTCTGCATATATAAGAAACACGTAGAATGTAAAACCTTGTATTTTATGACAACAAAGCATATAGGGACCCAGAACAGCTCTCAGAATTGTGAGGATCAACAAGTCTTCTTTAAAAGAAGAGATAATAAAATAAGTCCTTTAGACTCTCTAGACCAATGTTTCCCAAACTTTTGATACTTGGGGCACACTCCTTTTTCTGAATTAAAATTGGCAGCACACTTCACTCACTGGTCCACAGGCTAGAGCTGGTCTTCGGGCCAAATCCTGCCACATGGGGCCAGTGCTCAATCCTGCTGCACAAAGCCATCACAGCCAGGGCCCTGTCCAGCCCATTTTTGTGGCATATGTTAGCTGCTTTTGTGGCACGCCAGTCCGCAGTGGCATACCCTTTGGGAATCACTGCTCTACACAAAGCTTGAGTAATTCTCCCTCCCCTGCATCAGCTGACACTGTCCCCAAACAGATGTCAGGTTCACCTGGTGACTGCAACTGTTTTTCACAGTGGCCATGTGGAGCAGCTGCCGGGCAGCATAGAGGCGGCAGTGAACACCAGCTCATAACCTGTGGGCGAGCACGGGGTGTGTGGGGATGGGGCTGTGTGCTGCTCCCCGCCTATACAGCAGGGCTGAGGCAGAGGCACTGGGAGTGAGCAGGCACACAGGAGCCAGCCCGCAGGGCCCATGCCCGTGTCCCGGGGCCAGTGCCAGCACGGCCCAGAGCAGGGTGGCAGGAGCACAGAATCCCAGCCAGCAGGGGCTCTATGGAGCTGGGTCAGCTCCCCCCTCTCCCTGCTGGTGCAACCCAGCCCAGCTCCACAGACCCCTGCCAACCCACACCCTGCACTCCTACCGCCCTGCTATAGGCCCCACCAGTACTGGCCCTGGGACACTGCTACAAGCCCCACGCTCCTGCTTGCTTCCACTTCCCCCTGCCACTTTCCCACTTTCCTAGAGGCTCAGGGACCAAGTACCAGCTCAGCCCTCAACCATGCCACAGCTCTCAAACAGTGGCAGGGAAAGGGGCCCCACTGGAAAAAGACCTACTACTGCTGGTCCCATGGATCCTCCCACCTATATAAAGTTTCCTGGTTTCCATGGAAGCTGTATGAACAACAAGGCTCCCGTTGTCCTTGGACCACCCTGTTATTTTGCTCCTGTTTCCTGATTGCAGATCTGAACATCCACTGCTGATCCTGCCTGGACTTTGGCCTCTGCCTTGTGACTTGGACTGTTTTGGAACATGGTTCTCCCAGGTGCCCGATTTGTTTTGGCTCCAAGGTGAAGAAGCAAGACCACAGGCCAAGTGGCAAAAAGGCTTATGACTCAAAAAGGTAAAAGGGCCTGACTGTAATGGTGAGCACACTTATAAAACTAAGAACACTCTAGGCCTGTATGAAATAACTGAAAATAAGAAACCCTACTTGCTTAACCTCCCTACCAAAGTGAAGGTCACAAAAAGAATGAGTAAATGAAGAAACACACACTCCAGTGAGAGTTAAAGGCACCTTTACTGAAGACTTTAGTCACAAGGGTACATTCTGGGGACCCAGGTTGCTTTAAAACAGCAGCAGAAAGCCACAACCACAAAGCAGTGAAAACCCTGAGTTCCAACTGCTGAGCACAGGGTTAGGTAATGCAGGGCTAAAACCTTAACCAAAAGCAAGCTCCCACTCAAACCTACTAAAAAAGCCTTTCACGGGACAACTCATGGCAGGGATCCTGGTTTTCTCTGCTTAAAAATCCCAAATTGTCTGATTAAAACCCCCAAAATACACATTTTTCCATGATTAAAATGAAATGCCACTATTTATGTAGGTATTAGTTGAACACTATATATATATATATTTTTTTTTTTTAAGCAGTTTGGAAGTTTACCAGTGCCTCAATCATTATAATAAAATATATTCTAAATATCTATATATTTTGGCATTTGATTTTGGGTTTTTTATCATGGAAAATCAGAGCTTCCCCTGCCCCCCTTGATCACCAGGACACAGGTCCAGCGGCACCCCTCCCCCCCGCCCCCACTGCTTTGTGGCACTGAGCAGCCCTGACATGCTGGTGCCCTGCCCATGTCATTGCCCCTCACTCCCAACACACAACCCCCCCACTCCTCCAGCCCTGGTGGTGCTCCTCACTCCCAACCCAAAGTCCCCCACCCCCCAGCCCTGCAGTGCCTCTCAGTCCCTACCCACTGCCCCCAGGCCTCAGCCCCCCTCAGTGTGCAAGGAATAGGGTGGGTGTGTGGGGACCAGGTAAGTGTTGGCACGTGCAACATGTGGGGGGAGCAGGAAAGGAGCACAGGCAACATGGTGGGGAGGTGATGCACGCACATGCCTCCCTAGATTTCTGTGCCCACAGCAGAGCACAGGGCTGCAGACAGCTCCGGGCAGGAGCCACCTCTGCAGCCCAGCAGGCAGAACCTGGAGCAACAGGAAGCAGTGCATTGCCATGAATGCCAAGGTGAGGCACGACGGCAACGTGGAGTTGCACCCCCCACTGCTGCTGGGCGGGCAAGGGGCACCTCACCTTGGCAGCCATGACAACGCAGCACTCCCTCCCACACTGGGTCCCCGCTGCAGGCATAGAAATCTAGGGGGAAAATGTGCCCCCTTTGCTCCCCCCCTCCCTCCCACCATCACCTGTGGCCACACACCAGGTGACTGGAGGCAGTGGGTCAGGAGTGAGGGACATTAGCAGGGCTGGGGGGGAGAGGACTGTCCCTCAGGAGTGAGAGGCACCAGCAGACCCAAGGGGGACTTATTGTCCACCTGCCCCTGACATGTCTCCTATACCCCCCAGCCTCTCGGAAGAAGCTGCAGGAGCTGCTCTCCATCCCACTGCATGGCTGCCACATGCATGTATGGGTGGCACCCCATGCATACACATGGCACTGCCTGCCCCCTGCATCCCACTCCCCCTAGCCCCAAGCAGCCCTTACAGGGTGAAACTCTGCCAGACTGCAAGGGAAAACCGTGAGTTTTTCTCCTTAAAGGATAAAATCTGTGTTTTGCTGCTGTTTTCCATGGTAAACAAAAAACCTGGATCACAAGGAAAAGAGGAATAATGATTTGGCCAGGGTCCTATTGAAAGAAGAATCTTCACAAACCAAAAGGTTTCAAGTAAGCAACTTCAGACAGCAAAGGTCAGGAACACAATTCTTTTTATGACTTTTTTTAATTCGCGCTCTCATTAAAATAAACCAACCAACCAACCAACCAACCTGTAAAGTTAACTGTCACATTACCGTATTTACTCAAATCCAAAATGAGGTTTTTCCCCACACTGAACACCGGGGGAGAAGCCCCTACTATTGAATTTGAGTACAAGGCACAAGGAGGTGTGGGGGGAGGAAGACAGGCAGTTGCTGTGGCCCTAAACCAGGCTTGGGGGTCAGAGACAGAGATGCAGCTGCTGCCCACAACCTGCTCTTTGCTACCTTTGACCCCCTCTCCCTACCACCCCACCATCATGGCTTACCCTCAATCCATTCTAGCCTGGGCCATGGAGCACATGGTGGCTCCAGCCTGACCCCACCCCTGGACTAAACTGGAGCCAGAGCCAGTATTAGAGCTCCTGCTACTGCCACTGCTGTTGTATGGATGGGCAAGGGCAGCAGTGGGGGAAGGACACAGGTGACAGGGGAGGCAGAGGGGGACACGGTGTGGAAGGCACAGGCACCATGGGGAGGCAGGTGGTGAGGGGTGGGCACATGGTTGGGGAAGACAGGCAGCAGGGGGCACAGGAGGAGGCGGGGGCAAGTGGTCAAGGGGAATACAGGGCACAATGCCGGGGGGGTGGCAGCTGGCAGGAGGTGCAAGTGGTGGGGGCAGGGAGGACAGGCAGCAGGGGGCAAGGGTCAGGACACTTACCTCCCCTACCACCTGCATCCTGCTGCTACTTCCCTCCTTGCCACTACTTTCCCTGCTGCAGCAGTGGAGGGAGACAAATTTAAGACAACCCTCCTACAATTTTCTATGCATACAGTTATAACAGATTTATACATTTTTCCATGTATAAAATCAAATTATTGGGGGTGGGGGGGTCATCTTAAAATCTAAGTCACCTTGGATTCAGGTAAATATGGTAGTTTTGCTATGGTCACTCCTGTGAGGAGCAATTACATAAAATCAGCTTTGGTCCCTTGCATGCTCCATGCCATGGCAGCTAATTTGCACCCAGGCAGATGAAGTCATGCTGTTCCCATGATCACCAAAGCTGTGCCCTCACTAAAATATCCACATTCAGAAACTAAAACTTCTACCTGCTTCATTTAATTTGATAGTTATGATTTGGGATCTGTAGCCGTAAAGAATCTGCTATATGGTCCTCTCTACTTAGAAATGTTTTAATATTTGACACTCTCAGAAATTCCCAAACTAGATTCTAAGAAAATGTTTAAGTACTTTCCCCTCCTCCCTTATTTATAGCCTATACTGTTCTTCCTGTTGTGTTCATATCCAGCTAAGACAAGGGCAGACAACTATTTCAGCTGGGGGGCCGCTTAACGAGTTTTGGTGAGATGTCAAGGGCCACAAGGGTAGCCCCTGCCCTGCTCCTTGGCAGGTGCCCCACCACCTGGACACCATCTTGCGACCAGAAGTCCTGCCCCCTAACCCCTGACCTTTCCCACTGGAAGTCTCTCCCCTTGCCCACAAAGTAATCTTTTTGGAGGGGGGGGAGGGGGCAGTTTGCTTGTGTATTGTGTTTGGGGGTGTGTGCTTGGGAGAAGTATGTGGTTGGGGGTGTAGGGGCATAGGAGGGGTGTGTGGGGGAGGTGTGTGTGGGGTGTGGTTGAGGTCTGGGGTGTGTGGGACTACTGGGTGCATGTGTGGATATGGTGCAGGTGGGGTGTGTTTGCAGTATATACATGGATGTGTGATTGGGGCATAGGGTATGTGGGACTGTTGGATGTGTGTGTGGCAATGATGAGGGGATGGGGTGTGTGAGTGTGTGTGGTTGAGATGTGGGGTGTGTTTGTGGGTATGGTGGGGTATGTGGGGGCGTCTGTATGTGTATGTGGGGTGTGAGCATGGTGGGGGTCAGGGTGCGGGTATATGTGTGTGTGATGTGTATAGTGGGGTGTGTGGGACAGTGCTGGGTATGCATGTGGGTATGGAGAAGGGTGTGGTGTGTGAGGGGTTGTGCGTGCACGTGTGTGGTGTGGGTGGGTTGGGTTGGGTTGGGTGTGCGCATGTGGGGGGCTTCCATCCTGCCTGATCTTTGCGATGTGGCTCAGCCCAGCCCAGCCCCACCACGGGTGGAGGGGAGGGGGAAGGTGATCAGCGCTGCCTGCCTGGCTCACAGCACTGCGAAGGTCAGGAAAGCAGGTGCTGCCAGCAGGCAGCAACAGAAATCCCTATGAAGGGAGGGGGACAGGGAGCGGAGCTGGTATCACCAGCTCTCTTAGTTTCTGTCCCACACCTGCCCGGTGGGGCTGCAGCCGAGCCTGTGCTGGCTCCTGCTACTGTTGCTTCTCTCTCGAGTGCCTGCTCAGCGGTGCTGCACCAAGTGCACACTGCTCCTGCTGCTGCTCCCCCCTCCTGTCTGTCCCTGCCTGCCTGTCAAGTCCTTGTGAGCAGCTGAGCTCCTTCACATGCCCCCACCCCTCTCCATCCACACACGCTCACCCGCCCAACACAAGAAGGACCAGAGTGAGCTGCAAGAAGAGCCTACCCTGATCCCCTCATCACTGCAACTTCTCCTCCCTACCTGCTGCCCAGAGTGCTGCAGCACGGACAGGAGTCACTGGAAGCTGTGGGAGCCCAGCAGTTCCCTGGGCAATAGCAGCAGCAGCCGCCGCCTTGCTCAGAAGCTGTGCCTGCTGGCAAGGGAGGCTGGGAGAACAGCACGCTCTGCCCCGGGCAGGACTCAACCCAGGCAGAGCGCAGCAGAAGCAGCCATGGGATGTGGAGGTGGGAAAGATGCAATTAACTGGTGGGTTCCTGCCTGCGGGCCAGATCCAATCAGCTGGTGGGCCAGATCCGGCCCATAGGCCATATTTTGCCCACCCCTATCCTAAGACTATTCAATTGCTGATTGAATGGTGTCACTTCACCATGTTTCAAAACTACTGAATCATCAAATGTATTTGAAATAACTGCTTAGCAGCACCAGGATGGTACTCAGGACACCTGGTTTCTAGTCCCAGCTCTGGCACTGGCCTGGTGGATAATACTGTGTAAGTCCCATATGTAAAATGGGAATACTAAAATATATAAAATGGGAGTAATTACAGTGGTCTCCTCCATAAAGCACTTCTCAACAGCAAAGTCAAAGCACTATAGAAGCTAAGCATTTTTACATTTACAAAGGTCAACCAGGTATCAAATAGTCTAAGTCTAAATCTTCTGACTAAAATATCAATAAATCATTTATCTTTTTCCAAATAAAACCTAAATTCTATAAATAAGGAATATAAATCTGTCATTAGGTGGGCCTTTTGGCCCAAATCTCAAATATGTCATTTCTAATTAACTTGATTTACATACACACATTATACCCAATTAACATACTTCATCAACATTTAATTCTTCTGAAAGAGACTTAAAGGAATGTAAATCGGTAATACTGAAAGTTCATGCCTGACTTGTAGCTCAACTGGTGCATTCTAGAGGGGATAATTCACTTTTCGTAAGACTATATATTCTTTCATAGTTTAAGAATAAAATAGAAGTCCCACCATCCTACTAACATACAGCACTGGCAAGTATCAGTGCCACTGCAGCTGTGCATTAGCATGCTGTGATACTAGCACACAGCACCATGGTCATCTGGAAACACATTCCTAGCAAACATTATTATACTGGCCTCTTTCCTCTTCCAGTTTAGCTCCATAGGAAATGATGGAGTAAAACTGAATGCACTGACAGCAGATGTGCAAATAGATCCTCTCCCGCTGTTATTTTCCTCATTTTTTTCTTGGGTTCCCATAGTTCATCTACCAAGAGGGCTGGAGAATGTGGAGTCTCCCCTAGCCTCTGTCAGAGCTATCTGGAGACTAAAGAAGTGCCCTTCATGAATAGATGCTGCAGTGGCAGTGTCCCATGGACTGCAGCTCCTGAGATGGCTGCTGTCAGCACCCCACATTCTTGCAGCAAGCATCTCAGGGGCACAATGGCACTAAACTGTGCTGCTGACAGTTGGTTTCCTGATAGCATTGCAGCACGCTTCCTTCTGCTGCAAAAGCATCACACCAATTTCATCATAAAGTGCTACTTTTAATGCATAACAATTTTTAAAGGCAGCAACACAGGGGAATACTATTATTAAAAATATTCAGATTAATGATTAATTTCACTTCCAATAAAAGCGTGAAGAAATTACTATCAATTCATACAAATATCTTGCCTTTCACATCAAATATCCTGGTGTGACTGCTTAAATTTACCAAAATAACTGCAAATTTAAATTCAATTTAAAATGCAAATCAAACAGGAAAAATTCACATTCATGTTACCATTACTGTTAATATTCAACACTCCTATACTGCTTTACAGCTTCACAACACTATACAGGTGTTCTCTCTAACACTACCTATAGGCAACAAGCATATATCCACATTCACAGGGAGTAGAAGACAAAGAGTTTAAGTACAGGCAGTCCTCGACTTACAACATTTTGAGTTGCGACATTTCACACTTACAACGTTTATAAATTGACACCCTGTTTCAACTTTACAATGCCAGTTTCGACTTACAACACCTGATCCGATGCAATGCCATGCCAGCAAACAAGTTCACAGCGTCCCTCATCTCCCTGGAGAACGTCTGTCTGAACTTCCCTGGACATTTTCTTTAAGAAAGCAGACAAGACTCCAGAAAAACCTGCAACCAAGACTCCTGAGAAAACTCCAGCCAAGAGCCCTTCAAAAAGTCCAACCAAGAGCCCTTCAAAAAGTCTAGCAAAGTCACCTCAAAGAAGTCCTTCCAAATCAATACAACTGCTATTTACAATATAAATATATTAATGTAGCTATATTACTCATCTATAATTGATCGAGTACAAAATTTGGGGGTATTTTTGGTGAAAATAGGGTATTGGGCCTTGTTTCAGGAACCAATCCCCCATTTATAACATTGTTTCTTATGAGAAAATTGGTTCCAAGTTGCAACATTTCGACTTAAAAGACAAGGTTTTCAGGAACCAATTGTCATAAGTCCGAGGACTGCCCGTAGTCAGCCCAAATGCGGAGATTCAGCATTGAGAGAATTCCTACCAACTAGGAATGTAAATATAATTTTAAAATTATTTATTTAACCTCCTCTAATTACATTGGTTAAAGTTAAACGGTTAACATATACCTAGTGCTGGCCAGTGGGTACACAGCCTTGGGCTGGCGCTTGCCCCACCCCACCCCACCCCAGTGAGGGGCAGCAGCCAGACCTGCCTGGAACAGCGCAAGGAGCTAGAATCCATGTGCAGACCCACTAGGACACAGCTGCTGCTGGGAGCTGCTCCCCAGGGCCTTTAATGGTGAGGGTGGGGGGTGAAGGGAAGCGAAGGAGGCAGCAGCAAGCCTTCTCAGACAAGACAGCCCAGGTGAAGCCACGGGCTGGCAGCAGCAGGCAAGGGGCTTTCCCAGCCTGCTGCAGCCCACAGCACACTTGGAGGGAGGGAGCAGGCAACATGGGTTGGGATGGGTTTAAACTTTAAGTAGTTTAAACTTTAAACTGTTCTCTCCCATCAGCTGGCTTCCCAGCACCTGTAAATGAGCAGTTAATTGCTTAATTGGCAAGTCATTAGGCTGTTCACTGTTTTCCTCTTTAACCTCACTACCTATGGGTACTAGTCCCCACCTCACCCCTCTTCCCTGCCCTACTACATCCCACTTACCCTGCCACCTACCTGTTCCTGAGGCACCATGCCACTTCCCTTCCCTACCGAACTGCGCCTCGCACTAAACGTTAACCGGCAAGCATTACTGGTATAAATATACTTATCATTTAAACATTTAGTCTTTAGCTACTATGAACCCAGGTGGATATTTAAATTCCAGACAAAAGTGCACCTCTAAAGTAAAAATGTGCACACTGTCTTAATATTTTTCCATTTGTGAGGTGGATTTAATGCTGCAACATTAACATTTAAGGCAATAATTTCATCATAGATGTATGTGCCGCACAAAGAAGCCCAGGCCAGATCTACACTAGAAACTTTGGCCAGTATAATCTTGGCAAAGGCATGATTTCTGTGACATTTATATAAACTGCAAAGCTTCTTTGTGTCAAAACAGTTATACCAACAAATGTGCTTTTGCCAGCAGAAGCTGCATCTATGCTAGGATCTGCCAGTAAAGCTATTCCAACAAGTTTTTTTTTCTAGCATGAGTTTGGCCACAACCCAGAAACTTCCCCAAGATGCAAAGAGCGGGAACAAAAAACCACAAAATGAGAACATTCATTCCATCAAGGAAGAGCACACACCAACTGCTGAAACTTCCTTAGCCTGATGAAGGGTTTTTGAACCCGAAAGCTTGCTTAGTAACTATTCTCCAACTATTTGGGTTGGTCTAATAAAAGATATCAAATTCACCTTGCAAATTCACCTTGATATCAAAGGAACCTTGTCTGCCTATGTCCTTAGACCAACACGGCTACAACCTAAACCCCTACAAAATGAGAACTACACCCTAACAGAAAGGAACATACAATTTATCTTGCTATGAGATTCAATACAAAAATCAAAATATTTATGGTCTACAAACAAACACTCTCCACAAAATATACCTTAGCAGGACAAAAACCTGAGAGAAGCTAAGAAAGTACAACTAATATGAAGTTCATAGAAAGTTCTGTATTAATTATACACTATAAACCCTTTGTAATTTTATGGGCTTGTTCATACTCCTTGCACTTCATCCTCCCAAGGGAGGCAACATGGATCATAAAACTTTAAAGCACACAATAGCAAATCACAATGAACTGCTCTCTACCCCCACTCCCCACATACATGCACACACATCTTTTTTACTGATTCTTAAATTTTCTGTGATCCAAGAGGTGGATTTGGAATTCTAGCCCATTTAACTGCCAGAGTTTATCAATTTAATGTGGAATGTGAGAATACAAAAATGGCTGGATAGATGTTGATCAACTGTTGATTTGCAGATAGTTCTATTCTATGCATAAATATAAAGGATAAGACCATAAAATCACAAACACTCAGGTTTTATAAACTTATTTTCATCAAGTAATAAAATAGATCAGTTTCTAAACTGCACATCAGCATGCAAGCAAGAAGTGTTTATATTTCACAAGAAGGTAGTTTAACATATTAAAAACTTAAAAGCTTGCAACGTAAGTAGCCGGTTTTTTATTCACATGTTGTCAGGGACATCTAGATCTTTGAACAGGTGATTTGTGGTATATGGTGGTTCCCTTAGAACAGAATTTCAACAAATACTGAGGTGATTCTTACGTGTTTCCATAATCGTAAGTATGGGAACAGTAAACCCGGTAACTTTGAACAGCAGTTCTCAATAGTTCTTGACATGCTGATGCCTGTTCATTAAAAATAACCCAGAACGTTTCTAAAAGATATATGAAAGATATAAATACATACAAGTAGAAGTGGGTACAGGACTTAGACATGGGCGGGCAATTATTTTGGGCAAAGGGCCACTTACTGAGTTGATGCATAGTTGCACAGATTGTAAGGCTGGAAGTGACCTTGGAAGATCATCGGGTCCAGCACCCTGCACTAAACAGGAAAGATAACTGGGGGTCAGGTTGTAGCAAAAAGCCCCCTTTTCCTCTTGCCTGCATTTGCTCTCCCCTCTTTGGATATGTTTCTCTTTTTCTTCCTTCCTCTCTCTTTCACTTTAAGATAAGGAATTGTGTTTTAAAATTTGTGTGCGCGCATTTTGCATCTCCCCTTGTAGTTTGGTATTTTTATCTATTTGTGTGCCATGGCATTTGTAGCTTATATTTTATAGTCCTCACCTTTCAACTAAATGTGTTCTAGTAAGTTATACATTGTAACAATGTTAACAAGGGTAGGAATCAAACTGCCCTTCCTTGTATCAGGCTGGTCCCTGAAAGAGGGAGTGAATCAGTGATTGAATGTGTAACAAGGTAGCACACAGCAATTAACACCTGGAAGCTGCAGATCAACCGGAACAACTCAATAGAAGACAATGTAACAACCGGGAAATCTCTAAAGGTCACTGATCAAAGGCTAGAAGCCCTGGCCTGAGTTAATCAATGCCAGGGACCAACTTTTGGGCTGAGTATCTCCAGATCAACTGCTCCCAGAGCCCTATTCAAAATTCATCAACGGATTCCCAAACCTGCACATACATGCGGACGACCCCCAGGGCTGACAGATGTCGTCCAGTAGCCACCGGGGGGGGGGAGTCCCACGAGGGTCAATGACCCCTGGATTGGGCAAACCTGAAAACTGGAGAGTCACCGAAGTCTGCCAGGGACAGATAAAAGGCAGTGAAAAGTGACCCTCAGTGGTGCCCTCTTGATCTCCAACTCGACCAGACCTGTCCAGCCAGAAGGACCAGTCGGCGACCCCCTTCTGGAAGATAACACCACGCTGAAAGAAGCCTCAACGACAGACTCCAGCACTTGTAGGATAGGTATACCTGACTCTGTAGCCTGCTACTGTGTGTGTGTATGTGTGTGCATGTGTATGGGGACCAGCCCCAAGGTTTATGATTTAAGTCATTACAGTGTTTCAATCCGCCTAATAAACTAGAATTTTAAGGATCCCAAGTTGGACATTTGTAGCCAACAAGGTGACTCCAGCAAGGTGACCATCCAGTCTCCTCTTGAAGATTTCGGGGTAGGCGATTGCACCACCTCTGGAGGGAGCTTATTCCAGTCTGGACACCCTGACTGTGAAGTTTTTCCTAACGCTGAGCCTGAATTGATCTTCCAGGAGTTTGTGGCCATTACTCCTGGTTTTCCTCTCAGGTGTCCTGGTGAACAGTTGCTCACCAAGCCCTTGGTGTACTCCCCTGGTGTAGTGGTAAACTGCTACCAGGTCCCCTCTCTGAGAATACAGTTTCTTTTCTTACACCAGGGTCTTGGGGTTTGACACCTTTTGAATCTCATAGAATGAGCAATGATCAAGGAATCAAAGAGCTGGGAGGGACTTCACCGAGACAGTCCCTGCCCTGACTGATTTGCATTTACAGGCGGACAAAGAGGAAGGGACTGTATGAAGAGGGCAGGTATGTCGGATCATACCAGCAATCATCCATTTCTTGTGCGCGCTGGAAACCACCCTCAACTGCAACTAGGACATGTACAAAGCCAGCCCAGCATGGGTCCATCCTGTAGGCAGGGGCACATGGACTTACCACAATGGGAGCAGGGGGAAGGTGTTTATGGCATGTCAGCAGCTCTGTAGCAACTGCAAGTGCACTGTTACCCTTCATAGCTGCTGCAGGGGTAATTCTCATGTACCTCCGGACAGGAGCATGCACATAGCAAGTCATCGAGGGCCACATGACAGGCAACCAGGGGCAGATAAATATTAATTTTCTAAATTTTTTAGGGGCCCTGTGGGCCAGATAGAATGGCCAGGCAGACCGCATCCGGCTTGCAGGCTGCATTTTGCCCAGCCCTGACTTAGAAGCACATATCCCATTCATTCTTAATTGAATCTGCACCTTTAAATCCTTTAGGTTCTTTGACAATATCCCCTTTAGGAGCAGGTTCCCCTTTAATCTCCCCTTAAAGCTTTTCCTATTTTCCAAACAAAAACCTCACATAAAAGGGGAAAGGTTAACACACTGAAATACAATTACAGTAAATTAACATAATTTAAGCCTAATGATAATGTTTTAGACTGGTTTAGACTCAGATCTACCAATTCCCAGTGCATATATGAAGTTGTTTTTGAGTTCAAGTAAATATCTACCTTCATTCTTTTATGGAGTTTTAAGATAAATCATAACAAAACTGTTGGACACTTAGATCTACCAGATTGATTGTGCTAATATTCTAATTCTAGACATTTTAGTATCCTGCTTCAAATTGCTGAACTTTAATTATTACAAATTTGATCAATAACTTGTTAGCAATATAATTAAAACAGCACTCCACAGTCTTTCCTTTAGCCCCAAAACTTCATTTTATTTTACATCAGGAACAGGTGAAGTATATCTGAAAAATAAGTATAAATTATTCTAATCAAATATAAAAAACAAGGTCTGCAGTACTAGATAAGTGTGTTTCCAGTCCTTCAGTGAGTTAGAACAGATACAATAAATACAAGTTGGAGGAAAAAAGGTAGATATCGTTGTACATACCAACAGGACACCAAAACTGTGAAGCATCTATATTTAAACTACATTCAGAAATAATCCATTGTAAAAAGCAAAATGGCCAATAATATTAAGCTCATTTATGTAGGCAAACTAATCTGTTCATCTAATATAAGATACTACTTATTCACAGGTTCACAGAAGTTTAGGTCTGGAAGGGACCTCATGAGATCACCGGGTCCAGCCCTCCTGCCCCTAGCAGGAAAGACTGCTGGGGTCAAACAACCCCAGTAAGGTGTGCATCCAGTCTCCTTATGAAGATCTCCAGGTCACCCCCACTAAGAGTCTATTCTAGAGTCTGGTCACACAAAACATGAAAAAGTTTTTCCTTATATCCAGTCTGAAACCTTCTTCTAGGAGTTTATGACAGTTGATCCTGGTTTTCCCCTGGAGCGCTTTGGCAAGTAGTTGTTCTCCTGGCCCCAATGCCGAGTAGAGCAGGGGAATTACTACATTTGTTCATATACTTGAATTTAACTAATTTTGGGGGAGGGGGATATTCTACCTATTTTCAACGTCTGCAAGCTACTTAGTAGTAGTGGACACCAACATGCAGACAAGAAAACTCTCTCAAACTCCCCAGGTCAAACTGGAAGAAGGAAGCACTAGGCAACTGTCATCAGCTTCTGCAGAATCTGAGTTTTTATTTAAGTAATTAAATTTGTAGTCCTTATGGTGTAAAGATAACCTTCCAAATGTGAACTAAGTGCAACCAATATGATACTGTGTTTCTGAGTCTGCAGATGAACAGTCAGTCCTCTACAGCTGCTCAGTTTTTCAGTGCTGTGATACAGCAAAAGCAGATCAAGCCTGTCAGTTGCCAACATTTCTGTTCAGAATCCTGCCAAGCAGTGAAAACTCACAATAATCAGATCAGTTTTGTTATGGTGCATGATTGTGAAGGTTATAAGCAGCAGTAGAGCAAGCCTAGGAAGCTGAGGCAAAGAAATGAGAGAGATAAAATATACTGAAGAATACAGAATACAGCATGGGCTTGAGTAAAAAGAAAAAGGTGGGAGCAGAAAGGGACTGGAAGGTAAGAGATGGAAGAAAGGAAACAGACAGGGCAAGACAATCTTTTCCACAGGAAAGAAAAATGGGAGTAAGCAAAGCCAAAAAGGGTTCAGTGGTATAAGAATGAGATGTATTAACTGCAGCTAGCCAAATATTTCATCATGGCTGCATTATTCAATTAATTTCACTGGTATTCTTGGAATAATATTTGGCACACATTGTGTAGTATTCAACACGTCGTTTTAACACTATTTGGTGAAAATATTGTTTGGCTAATCCTGTTAAAAATGTATATGCATTTTCCTACTATTCTACCTTCCGTAATAGGGTGCTATTTTTTAAATCTTCCTTACAGAGAAAGTTTAATGATACTGTACAAGCAAATTCATTTTACAACCATCTAGATCATATGTTTAACCTGCTAGAGGCATGTTCTGATACTCCAAGTATTTTCACACTGATTGCTTGGATGCCAGGTTACAGTACAATAGATTTAATTTACTATGGAACAGGCACAGCTATATCATGACAATAGCATAACCTTCCCCAAACCAAACAGCAAACTAAAACCCAAACCAGCAACTTCTAACGAAGAGACAAACTCCATCTCCAACTCCTCGCAAAAACAAGACTACTCTCATTATGAAGCTGATCTATAACATGTAAATGTTAAAATAAAACAAAGTACTATGGTTAAGCCTACTCTCACACTCCCAGAAAACGTGAAACAACTGCACTGAAATGGAATGGTCTCAACCAGGCCGCTAAGCTGCCGAACAACTGCCGATTCACAAACAAGTAGTTACTTTTTTACTTATAAAGATCTGTATAGTCTGACTGGCTGAGAGGAAGCCTGGTCTCCATAATTAGTTATTTCATACTCATGAAGTACAAATCTTTTCCTTGTGCTCTGTTTGGCTACTCAGCAATACCAACTATCAATAAACATACCAACTTCCATTTCTCAAACCCTTGCCCTGTTACTTCATTCACCTACTCCCGACATCCAGCTTCCCAAACATCCTGCCCCTGGTGAAAGTCAATCTATACCAGGGATTCTCAACCAGGATGTTGTGGCACTTTGGGGCGCCTTGAGATCCTTTCAAGGATGCTGTGGGGTAGCACTCAACGTTAGCACTGTTAGGTGTGCAAACATGATTCACAAGGTAAAACCAGAAGGCACGTCCAAATGAGCGTGTATGTACCTGTTGCAGCATCTCAAAGCAGTTTGAGACTGGGAATCCCAGTATCAAAACAAAACAAAACCAAACAAAAAAACCTGCCAAAAAAAGCAGTGCAGGGCATGCTCCTGGAGCCCTCCTGAAGCAACCAGAGGCTGGGTCCTCCAAGGAGACACTCTGGCGATGCGTAAGGGGTTCATATGCCCCCCCCCCCGAAAATGTCAGCCGGGGAACGGGGGCACCAGGAGAAACAATCCCCAGAAGTGCCAGCTGGTCGGCACGATCAGCCGCAAAGGACCCCCCATCCCAGCCACTGACTGGCCGCTGGGGGGACAAGTGCCCCGGCGACTCAGGAGGCACAAGTCGCCAATGCGCTCTGGCACTTGGCCAGTGCCTATTCCTGCCCCAGCACACTGCCTGAGCATGCTGGGGCAAACAGGAGTGGGACAAGGCCACAGCAGTGACCTGGACATAGGTGCTGTCCCAGGTAAGTAGGGACGTGGAGGTGAGGGGACTGTGGGTGTGAAAGGGGGGCTGCTCCAGGGGAGGGTCCCCTGCCCACCCCCTGCAAGGCACACAGCCCCCCCAGCACCAGCGGCCATCGGGTGCTCAAGGCCTGTTGCTGACAGAGCTTCCACGCGGCACAACACAGCCCTGGCCACCTGAGATCCAGCACCACCTGTGCCACATGTTGCAGGCTCACCTGGGGGCATGCTCCTTTAGGCAGAACCAGGCTGTCCTTGCTGTCACCCAGGTGCCCCAGGCTCTAGCTCCCCCTGGCTGAAGTTCCAGGAGGAGCTGGGCAGGGTCATTTTGCTCCAAGTGGCACAATTTGCCCTACACCAAAGTGCATGTTCAGGCATGTGCACTGAAGCACAAATCTGTGGCACATATTTGTGCTGCTGCTATTTGAGCTGCTGCAAGCACACATGCCTGCATAGTTTAACTTACAGCAGTTTGAAAACTAATTTGAAGCAGTGTTGACACTTGTTTAAACACTACAATGATTGAACTTGTCCATGTACATCCCAGGTTTAAATTGATACATGTGGATCATTTTAAAATTGCACTTTCAGCTCAACGAATCCAAGTGAGTGTCCAAACCAGCCCCAAATAAGTTACATTACATTTAATGTAGACAATACCTCAAGCTCCCTTCCTCTTAACTTTAGTGAAAGCAGCTTAACTGTAGGCACCTGAACACCTAAGGCACATCATTAATGGTCTCCAACCCATCCTGGAAAAGGATGACCGTCTCAAGGCAGTTTTTGGGGACACACCTATCCTGGCTTACAGGAAGTCCCCCATCCTCAGACAATGTCTCCCAAACAACAAACTAACACATTCCCATCCTCACTGAGGCACCAGGCCTTGCAACTGACCCAAATACCTGCTGTGTCCCCACATCATCACTGGACATAACAAGGAGTACAAGGAGTACAAGCATCCAAGGTTAATTCAGCTGCAATTCTACCAATGTTATATACCTACTTACAATACCTTTTTGCTCTCCTCATTGGACAGTGTGATCTCTACATGCAAGAATGAATGAACACCCACCCATCTGACATCAGCGAAAGAAAGACTACAAAAGCCTGGGGCAGAACACTGGATACTCATTCACTGACCTCAGGATTGCTGTTTCCAGGCAAAAAAAACCCAAAACATTTAAAACCAGTCTGAAAGAGAAACTGCAGAACAAGAAATCATCATAAACTGGACTATGTTAAATACGGTTTAAACTGGTACTACAGATTCTTATCTCATTACCTGGATTAGCTTTTATGACCCGCTTTGTTCCTATGGGTTTACTGCTCCTCTGGGTTCATGAAAGTTTCTGCTCTACATGTCTTATTTAATTAGTCTATGGAGGTGCATATCTACCCTACATTCTGACTCACTTCAGATGAACACAGCTTACTTCTCTCAGGCAGGCTATAAAACAGTCTCCACACTCAGTATGTAAAAGGCATGTAAGACAATAATACAAAAAGTTTACTCAATCTGGAGTCACCAAAACTGGTGAGCAGCAGAAGGATCATGTTCAGAACTCAAGACTGGGACAGGAAAAGGAAGAGTGTAATTCTACTATATATGGATGCTTCCTATGAACAGGAACAACTTATTTACCAAAAAGGTAGTTTTCTAAAACCATTCCAGACAGTTCATTTAACTGAGCATAGATTTATCTCAAATATAAGAAATGCATTCAAATAATCAACTAATTAATTATATCAAATTCTGCTGACACTATAATTTGTTACCAGTCTGTCTCTTCCACAGAATTACTTCCATCCACCCTCCTCTGTATTCATGCTATTCTGAGTTCAGAAGCCAGAAAACTAATGTGGCAATTGTTAGTTTCTCTTCGCTCTAAAACCAAGAAAAAAAAGTAATCTGGAGGACAGAATTAAGAAGTGCATTACTGGAATGTTCAAAGGCTTCTCAGTTTAAAGGAACTGCAACTACAAGCAACAAAAATTAAATCAACGCAGCTAGCAAGGTAGAAAACTGGAGTTAAAAAACAAAGTCATAGACAAATGCAATTAAAACAAAACAAAATTATCCCTGCAAAGCCAGTGCAAGAGGCAAATCTGGAAAGCAAGAAAGCTAGAGAGCAGACCTCTGGGTAATTGGAGAGATATACACTATATTTACTTGATTCTAGGATGAGGAACTTTCCCTCATTTAACATGGAGAGGAGAAAGACCCTTGTCTTAGAATCGAGTATGGAGGAGGTGCGGGGTAAGTGGCTGCTGTGGCTCGGACTCTACCACTCCCTACCCAGGGTTGGGGCCATAGATGCAGTAGCTGCCTGTCTGCACCCGCCATCGCTCTGCACCCCACCATCTACCCACTTCAGCCTGTTCTCCCTATCTTCCCACCTTTGCAGCCTCTGCTCCCCCACCTGCCCCTCTCTCCCCTAACCTTGCTCTGAACTGGAGACTCCAATCCATGCTGCAGCCTGCAGCACTGAACACATACCCAGGCTGGCCACATAGTAGCAGCATGAAACCTATATGGCCGCTACAGAGGCAGTGCTCCAGGCCACAATGAAAATAGAGCCTGCCGGTGGACAGCAAAGACAGATGAGGAAGGACGGAGCACAGGCTGAGGGGGGAGGGGCCATGAATGAGGTAGGGGAGCAGGCAAGGACAAGATGCTTGATCTGATCACACCCCCCGCCCCCCCCGGGGGCCCCAGCAGTGGTGGTGGGGATGAATTAAAGAGGACTCTCCAATAATTTGTTTTGTCCAATAGACTTATTTTGTACTTGGTTTATAAACCGTTTGTGTTCTTACAACTCCTAATACAATATGATCC
Organism: Alligator sinensis; assembly: GCF_000455745.1. NCBI lineage: Eukaryota > Metazoa > Chordata > Crocodylia > Alligatoridae > Alligator > Alligator sinensis. The sequence goes on along the minus strand of NW_005842154.1, from coordinate 1,580,403 downwards.
TAATCCTAAAGTACCACAGCACTAACAACAGTAGCAGTTCTACCCGGCACCCAAGAATAGTCTTCTTTCTGGGTTATATATCAACCCATGCTTAGTGCTCGTAATTGATTCTGGAAAAACCGAGCACCAAGCGAAACGCCATTAAGCGAAACCCGTTTCCCCACAGGATTTAATGTAAATAAAGAAAATTGGTTCCACACCACCTGCCGGCGCAGCCCCACCCTGGGCCCTGCGCTTCTGCCGGCCCTGGCCGAGCTGCTCCTGGCAAGGCATCGCACGGGCTCCACCAGAGAAGGCATCAGTTCCTCCTGGCCTCATTGCTCCCCTGCCGCAATGGCCCCTGCTGGCCCACACCTGCCAGCCACCAGCACACCTGTGCACAGCCCCAGCTGCCCCGCCTGTGGGGCCTGAGTTGGGGACCCGCCTGCCCAGGGATTTACTGTGAGGAGGCAGTGGGGCTCTGGCACAGGGGAAGCAGCAGGGTCACCCACCCACCGGCACCCCACTTTGTCCAGCAGGGGCTCCTGCCAGGGCACCCAGCACTGGGACTAGCCGCCACCGCCAGATCGCTGACGGCTTAGCACGGCATCTGTGCCCCGCAGGTGAATGTGTGACCGGAGAGAAACAGGGCACGGGCTGCAGCCTAGGGGCAAGGGAGCTCTGTGGGCTTGGCTTGCACTGGCCCTGCACTCCTGCTGGCCCTGACCTTGGGCTCCACACTCCTGCTGCCCCACCGACCTGGGCCCCATGCTCATGCCCCCCACCCACCCCTTCTCGCTGCCGCTCCTCCCTGCCTGCTGCCCACTCCAGCACCATGTGTCGGAGTAGACCCTGCGCTCTTGCCACCCTGACCTGGGCTCCAAGTTGGTGCTGCCCAGCACCCCATCCACCACTTCGTTGCTACTGCTCACCACCCGCTCCAGCACCACACACTGGAGCGGACCCCCGGGCTCCTGCCACCCGCCTCTAGGCTCCCGCCGGCTGCCACTCACCACTTCGCTCGACACCACCGCTGCCGCCACTGCTTCTCCCCACCCCCATGCTGAGCGTTAGAAAGAAATGCGCTGAGTGCTAAGTGAAACCAAGTAGGTATTTTAAATGAACGCTATAGCGAAGCCATGGTAAGCGAAACCACATTAAGAAGGGGTTGCCTGTACATCCTCCATACTACAGACATTTCGCACTTACAATGTTTATAAATTGACACCATTTCAACTTTTGGACGTCAGTTTCGACTTTACGCTTGATCTGACACCAAGCCAGCAAACAAGTTTGCTGTGTCGCCCATCTCCCTGGAGAACATCTGTTCAAACTTCCTTGGACATTTTCTTTCGAAAGCAGACAAGATTCCAGAAAAACCTGCAGCCAAGACTCCTGAGAAGACTCCAGCCAAGAACTCTTCAAAACATCCAGCCAAGACCCCTTAAAAAAATCCAGCAGTCACCTCAAAGAAGTCCTTCCAAATCAATGTGATTGCTATTTACAATATAAATACATTAATGTAGTTATATTACTTATCTATAATTGATTGGATACAAAATTCTGGGTTATTTTTGGTGAAAATAGGGTATCAGGGCTTGGTTCAGGAACCAATCCCCCATTTATAACATTGTTTTCTATGGGAAAATCAGTTCCAAGTTACAACATTTCAACTTAAGAGACAGTTTGCAGGAACCAATTGTATCGTTAAGTCCAAAGACTGACTGAATAATAACTGAGTAGAGTTTGGAGAAGTGACAAAAAATGATCATGAAGATAAAGGAATGACTCACAAAGAACAATAAAAAGAGCTTAATATGTGTATGGTTTACCTAAATGCTGTCTACAAATATCTAACAGGTGCAGAAAAACAAGAAATGGAAAATATGATTTAGGAAGTAAAGATAAGTAAAAAAAATTAATTAGCTGAATCAGCAAATACAATGTTGGGAGTTCTATTCTTGATATTCTGAAACTACTAAGTGAAATGCACAACTTTTCCAGCAAACCTCTGGCACACGCATACTGAACAGAGAGGAGTGGTTTCTCAGGCAGTGAGTGCTTCAAGAACAGAACAGGTGCTACAGGAGTATTCACCATGCTCCAAAAAACAGATTAAATATCAGAGCAAGCACAGTGCCAGCAGACATCTCTAAATGTTCTGAATTTACGGTAGGCACACAAAAACAAGGGAAAGAAAGGAAAAGAGGAAGGAGTGAAACAAGGTAAGACAGAAGCATAGTTGAGAAGTTAGTAAGAGCGGGGTGAAGGAAAAGGAAAACAAGATATGGAACAGGAAATAAATGTTTTAAACGTAAGTAGCAGAAAAATATAAGAGATACAAGGGACTACTGCAAGTGCTACATTTTAATTGCCATCATACTCCAACAACGCACTCAGCCAGCACATTTAACTCCATGAAAACTATACAGCTTTCCCCCCTCAGCTGTATTTGGTTTACTGAAGGAGAGGTAGTAGAAGAAACACAGGAGGGCCACACTTCATCTGACATTTCTCCAGACTACCAAGGGTGAAAGAGAATTAGGAAAAGTATTTCTCTTGGCCTCCCAATAACCCTACATCTTCCTATACTATATACTGTATATTAAAAATACAATATATCTGGAAATAACCCTTCTAACTATAACTACTACTGTTACATATAATATGTAAATTAGTACACAAAACTTGAGAAACTTGAGGAAATATTTTCTTGTGTGTTAATTTGATGCATTTGACAATACATTTCATGCCATCAGCATCACCATTTCCCTGGAATAATCACAATCCATTTCACCTACTGTTTGTGTGGGTCTTTCATGCAGTAGCAGGAAAAAGAAAGACACTTTTAAAGTAAAATAGGATTATAAGACCACAAAACTCAAGAACAGATGTAAATGATAGGATCTTTATGAAAAAAAATGGTTGACAATTTGAAGTTGACAGTACATCTTACAGCAAAATCTTCAATTACAGTGCCCTATGTGCAGGAACTCAGTTATACCCACAGCATAAAAATCACTCAACAAAAGTTGTATTTAAAATTAACAAATTGAAGCGACTAAAAACACTTAACCTCCCCAAATAGCTAGGTACAAAAATAAAAGGAAACAGGGAAACTTCATTTGTAAGAGAACAATACAAGCTTTTGTTTTAAAGGAAGTCTCAATGATGACTCATTTAATTTGATATGGGGGAAAAACTGTACCCCCCCTACTCAAAGACTGCATTCCATACTCTGGAGAACCAGCAGTGACTTAATTTACTGTACTTATAAACTGCTTGGTTTACAGGCCGAAAAGGAACAGGACAGGAGAGAAGGAGGAGGAAGGTAAGCCTTTACACTAGTATTTTATCTGGATTTCAATTACAGTATCAAACACATACTGTTCCCACCTGCCTATGGCCAGTTCCTGCCTGCCTATTGCCAGATGGGACTGATTGCATGCGATCTGGGAAACTAAGCCGGCCCGGGCCCGGTTCGGATTTGGATGGGAGACCGCCTGGGGGCCGCAGGCCACCTGCCCTTAAGGGGGTCGGACTCAATGATCTGGAGGTCAGACTCGATGATCTATTGAGGTCCCTTCTGACCCCAACATCTATGAATCTATGAATTCAGCTGTCTGAGGTGGAGAGTAAACTTTCAGAGCATTGTAGCCTAATTTTATGTAAAAATATTGATATTGTGAATAAAGTCAACACACACGAGCCCCTCAAAGCTATACTCTTGAATAATCGTATAGAAAATCAGCATCTGCATAAAAGGTAAAGCATACATCAAGATTCCAAGGACAAGGTCCAACAAGATATTCTGCTTTTAAAATTTAAGAATGTCCACAACAGTTTTTAGACACTGAGTTAATACTTGACAATGTAATCTGTTGTCCTCTGCCAACCCTGGAAGACAGAATACTTACCAAAATGATCATCATGTGCCCAATCACCCTCAGCATTAAAGGACTGAGAAAAGTAATAAGCTTCATATCAAGTCCTGAAACTCAAACTATGGTGGACTAGCAAATAAAGCACATTCAACAGCCACCCTAACATCCTACCCGTCAGTCCATACTTGTATAAAAAAATATATGTTGTAGTCAACAGTTCTTCAGATAGAGTTGATCTTTGTTACGTTTGCGCAGCACCTAATTCAAAATCAATTGGGTCCAGCAACCACTGCAACTTTTATCTATTAGTTTATTTCCAATGACCAGGGCAACCATATTCACTTTGTTCATTACTCAAAAAGTGTTAAGATTAAAAGTGGGAGTCAGAAAAATATTTTGATAGTATCTTCTTAACCACCTAACTCCAATATGTTCAGTTTCAGCAGTTAGGTTCACCAAAAACTAGCATTCAACATATAATCTAATTCCAAAACCAAAAGTGTAAGAAATTCTTTGCTCCCTCATTTTAACTCTGCAACTACTATTCTGCTTACTTCAAGAAACTTCTTGAAAAAAATCATTTGAAAATTTTAAAACTTTTACCTAGAAAACTCAGATACCACTACAACCCACCTACTACCACTAATTAATCTGAATGCCTCTATTTTTTTCATCTGTTGATGCAAGTATTATTTTGTTTGTAAATGTCAAAATCCAAATAACCCCTTGATTGTGACACACATTCTAAACATGTATTTAGCTAGTAGTCTGGGAAGGAATATTCTAAAAATGTACTCCACCCAGTATAGCCTCTCTATCACATCTAATGAACCAGCCTGAATTAATAACCACAAAACCAACAATCTCCTTGATACTATATTTACGCTAACCCAAGAATACGCCGAATTTAAAACAACCCCCCAAATAATTAGATTCTACACATGGAAATTGTATAAATGTTACAATTTTCCATGTCTAGAATCTAATTTTTGGAGAGTCATCTTAAATTTGTTCCCCACCACCACTGTAGCAGGGCAATCAGTGGTGGGGGGAACAGATAGCTGGGCTGGCTGGAGCCAGAGGCAGCATGTGCTCTTGTGCTCCCTGCCCTGGGCTAGAGTTGTACCCCAGCAGGAGCCAGAGCTGAAAGAGAAAGGTAAGCAAAGGCAAGGAGCAAACACGGTAAGAAACAGAGGCTACAGCGGGCTGATGGCAGCACGGAAGGGGGGACAGTAGCTGTGGCTCCGGTTACAACCCTGGGCTTCAGGCACAGCCGCAGTCCCCACTTATACGCAAACCTAAGACACAGAGCTGTTTTCCTCCATGTTGAAACGGGGGGGCTGGGGAAGAACCCTTGTCTTAGATTTAGGTAAATGCAGTAATATAATCTGACCAGGACAAGGAGAAAGCAAACTAGCTTCTCAAACGGACCAAAAATTTTAGTAAGTGTGACCAATGTTCAACACTAATTTTGAATGTGTTAAAGCCTGGAAGAGCACACACCAACTGCTGAAACTTCCTTAGCCTGACGAAGGGTTTTTGAACCCGAAAGCTTGCTTAATAACTTTTCTCCAACTATTTGGGTTGGTCTAATAAAAGATATCAAATTCACCCAAGGAACCTTGTCTGCTTAAAGCCTGGAACCCATTCCTAAGAGACACCAAGTGCCAAAATTGTTTCACTATGAGTTCACAGCTCACATTCTAGCAGAGTGCATTCCATGCTGGTTCAAGGTGACAAAAAGACAACCCTGGAGATTCAGTCCTTCATTTGCACACAGAAGAATGGAAGCACAAACAAGCTAGGGAAGAGATCTGCCCTACTTGCTTCTTGAGGTTGGCACCTCTGCTGAGATCACTACAAATGTTTCCACTATGCTGTTGTCACAGGTGTGGAGATTCATCCAACTGTCAACAGACAGGTTGCACATTTATTTCAAATGGCAATCAGATAATTTTCTTTTGCTACAAATCTGGGTGCCCAACAATGACCTTCTGGCTCTGGCCATGAATCTTAAAATAATAATGGTGTGTGAAATGAAATGCCCTCTGACCTAGGCCAGATGGTCCCTTCAGAGTTAACATGGTGTGGGGAAGCTTGCACACACAGCTGGTATCTCAGGTCTGGGAGGTCAGCAGGCCCACTTTTGCATACAAGCTAATTTAACATATAGCCTTTAAAAATGTAGAAGTTAGAGAAAGGAACAGCATCAGAAGGCTAGGACTATGCGATCAGGCTGCCAGCACTATTTCTGAAATACTTGGTCTTTATGCAATCAGGTTTTAAACAGCTCAAATATAAACTTCTGACAAGCAATGTTTAAGTTTAATGCATTTATGAAATGAACATTTCATAACTTCAGTCCTTAAAAATATATTACTGAGCAGGTCAACTCAATGAAGCACTCGAGTATTTACTATTAGAACACAGTTGTTGTTGAACAGCTGAGAATCATACGGGCTTCTGCATTGGATTGTTCAGTGCAATTTAAATTATATTGCATGGATTCTACTCAGATAAAGTTAGTGAATGTAACAGAGACTGATTAAGGCAAAACATTTAATTGTAACAACAGACCTGAAAGAGTCATGCATAGGGCATAAAAGATAATCCTCACAACAGATCTCACAACACACACAATTGCAAAAATGTCCTCATGGATCAGCTTTCTACAAAAGCAAGACTTTAAAAAGGCTATAAAAAAATCAGTTACCTATCTTGAAAAGTCACGTCCGACAAACAAGTTTAAATGCTTTATGTGGGAAAACATTACTGTGCACTAGTACATAAGCATTCAATTATATTTACACAAATGGGACAAGTGAAATCAAATTTTCACAAATGGAACCAAAGCTTACTGAATACAACATTTTCACCTGAAGTCAGAACAGGGCCATATTCGCCTCTCATCTGTGTAAGTTTTACACTGTTTACAGTCTACTACTAAAGTACAGTTTATCATTTACAACAATATAAGTGACAGCAGAGTCAAGTACAGTCTTTTCCAGATCATAGCACAACAAACAGAAGTAATGGATTCAGGAGCATCAAGAAGAGTAATAAGAGGTGAAGCTGACAACATACTGTTGTCCACCATGACCAGTTACTATTTATATTATGATCAGGCTTTGAGGCCCTGCTGTGCAGAACACTTCAGCTGTAGAAAAAAGATGGCAGCCATGATCATAAAAAAGGTAAGCTTACCACACAATCAGCCTGGCCACACACTCAATTTGAGGTGCAATGGGGAACAGCCACACACAGTTATTACATACATCGTATTCCATTTTACCAAGCTATTAACTGCATTAGCATGTGGCCAGGTTACCACTTAAGACAGATCCCAGAGATTTCTTTAGGAAGGAAGTCGTGCTAAAGACTCTGAAGTGAAATGATACCATGGGGGGGGCATTTGATAGTTCCCTTTAGTCACCTCAGTGACAGTATTTAAGGTGTCTAAGTGACATATTTGGCATTTGTGGGCAAATAAAATTCTGTTTCCTGGACACAACCATGTATGCATAGATGGCTATGCACACCCATCTACAAGGGTAAGTCCCAGAAACAAAAAGGAGGATGAGGAAGATACTCCAATGTATTAGCCCCAATACCCAAGTGGTTAAGACACTTGCCTGTGAAGCCAGATACCCAAATTCTAGGTCATCCTCCCTCAGTAGGACTTTGAATTCACATGTGTCTGACTTCCCACTACAGTGCTCTAAGCACCAAGCCACAGGTCAGGTGTGATCTAGTACCTCCTACAGTGCTCCTCTGCCCCTTCCATTTAATTGGATGGAGGAAACTGTTGCAGAGAAGTTTCTGGAGCAAGCCCTCCTCCCCCTTCAAAGTCTAACAGCCCCTAGGCATTTCGGGCTGTTTTAGGTCCTTGGACTCCAATACACATCCACAAGGGCGACATGCATGTGCCCAGCCACTCCAGCCAACTGTGCATTTACACTTTATCTGAGCCAAGAAGAGGCTGAGAAGTGACATCCACATGCATGGTGTGCACACTGACTATGCGTCTATACTGCTAGAAAGACTACAACTTAGTCAAAGGAAAAGAGAATTCTACCTACCCCTAGCACTTGAGACTAAGTTCAAAGGTAGGTAAGGGGAGCAAAGTATGCCTTTTTCCATAACTTCCAATTAACAGAATTATCAAAATTATCCTAATACTGAATTTAAATTAAACACAGCAACGTAATGTCTGAAACTAACCTTTGGAAGAAGTTGGTACCAGCTACTTCCTAAAATAGAAAAGTGGCAATTAATTTATTTCCCCCCTCTCTGAAATGCAGGTCCCTAGACCATAGCATAATGGACCTAACTCTCCTTGATGCCTTCATTTGCTGCAGTACTAAAATCCATTATACCCAGGAGTCTTCTAACACAGTTACTTGTTTTCCTTCTCCATTCAAAGTCATTGGACAGCCCTCAACTCTATATGCTAGATATCACTGGCAACTAGTTCAGACTTGGGGTATGTATATTATTTATATTGCAATGTGGTGCCAAATATATGCTTTCAAACAATGATTCTGGCAAACTTTCTTAATAAAACAAAAGAGAGGAAAACTGATTACATATGCTGGAGCTGTCTCTTTGGCTTTTTTATGTAAACTATTTACATTTTCCACCTCTCACTGGAAACACAACACCAACTTCATGAAGTCTGTTCACAGCTTTATCCCCCCGGCTTGCAGGCTGCATGTCTCAAAGTTCTAAATGCTACATGGGGGAGGGGGAGGGAGAGAGGGAACCCTTTAGATTTAGAACGCCTGCCTTGACAACCACATATGGATATGTAAATTGTAGCAGTGGCAAAAGCATCCCACCATTCAAAAGGGAATAAATGGCTATTCACCCAAAATAAGGGAACAGCATGTTAAATTCTACAGAATTTTCCCAATAAACATGTTTAAAAGATCTTATTAAGTTAAAATGCAAATACACCACCTTTATCTGTAAATCTAAAGTGTTTAAAACAAGATCACCCAGCACCTACACCGCAATCAACAGTGCATCACTACCCCCTTGTGGATATGCAATAAAAATATTCTTATCTTGGATCTTCTGTTTTCAACAATGCATTGCACAGTGCAACTTTCAGCTGGAGAGTTTAAAATGTTAACTCTTTCCATGACATGAACACAATCTAAATTTTATTTTTTCCTAAATTAACTTTAAAAACCTTCAACATAACAAACAGCTCGGCTACCATTTCATCAGATGCACTAAAACCTACAATCTCTTCTGGAGTATTCAAGAGCAAAATTAAGTTGTCTTTGCATAAATCCTACAACCTGGAATAGTGAATGCTTTGTTTGCTCTCAATAGAATTTCTCCTGCCCCCATCACTGGAAAATTATTTCAGACACCACACTTGTTACAGCACGCGCTTTGTCCAGTATACTCAATGGATTCACACTGTTCATCCAGTTCCTTTCATCACCCCTTATTGGCTTGGACACCTAACACTCCAAACCAGACCGGACCGGACCGGACCACAACTTGGACAGCACAGAATATATGAACTGCACATATGCTCAGAAATTAAATTATCTCTTTGGCATTCCCCAAAAGGATGCAATTAATCTTTTCTGATTACCAGAAAACTATATATTAATTTGGTTTATATGTATGGACTTTGACATCAGTGCTTCATGAGGAAAGGCTTCTAACACAGGATACTGTGGGGCTGAATGAGTATGCACTCAACTCACTATGCAAATTACTGAAGGAGAATGCGCATTTTTGTCCTCGGCCATGATGGAAAGGATGCATGCCAGGTCCTTGGTGTGAGGATGAGGTGCGTCAGGGCCAGGTGGGCGGGGGGGGGAGATCATACACAGATGTGTCGACATACATGTAACACAAGCAAACGGCACATCTTCAGTATTGGCAATGCATCATGCCTTGCTATCAACAGGCCGAGAGATCAATTCCCCGGTGCAGCCTTTGCAAGGGTAAAAGGAGGTGGGGGCAGCATACCTCACCTCCCTAAACACAGAGTACAGCATGCGTGCTGGCACCTATAGGTGCCAACACGCATCTTCCTCGACTGAGGGCGACACAGGAGGCACTGAGTATCCATGCCGAGGACCTCCTAGTTCCACACATGGGGGCATTCCCACCCTGCACCGGGAAGGGGTCTTTATCACCCAATGAAAAAGGAACAGGCAACCTGCTAGCTCCTCCCAGTGGGCAGGACCGGAGAGGTGCCTGGGGCACCCCCCAGAGAAGGTGCCACCCTGGCCACACGGAGCCGCCCCCCGCACAGGCCCCATGCCAGCGCAGCAGCCATGGCCAGGCCTGCTCTAGCAGGCAGGGGACACTGCTCCCCGCACTGGCACCGCACGGCGAGGACGAGGGCGCGGCGCTGGGACCCCGGGGGCGGCCTCAGCCCGAAGCAATGGCATCGCTCAATGGCCATCGCGCCGCGGCCTC